>NC_138914.1:2357078-2917078 GCF_965231255.1 Vanellus vanellus
GGCCCCGTCGAGGGGGGGGGGGGGGAAGGGGGGAGGGCGCGCCGCCGCTTTTAAGGAGGCGCCGGTTTTAAGGTGGACCGGCGAGGATGGGCGGGACGCGCAAGCCTGGCTCCGCCCCGCGGCGTCGCGTCGTTGGTCCGTCCCCCCCCCCTTCCCGGGGCAGCGGGTGCCAGGCGGGGTTGTGATGCGGCCGTTGTTTTTGTAGGGTCGCAGAACCGGGGGAGCGCCTGGCGGGCGGTTTAGCCTTCCCCCCTCCCTTTATCCTCATTCCGCGGCTTTGTTAGCGCGAACACACAAACGCGCCTCACCTACGCGGTGAAGAGGAAGGCAGCGCTCCCCCCCGTACAATAATGGGTACCCGGCTCCTGCCCCCCGGGCCGCCGCAGAGGTGAGTCGACCCCCCCCCCCAACCCCCCAGGGCCGTAGGTTCCCCGCGGGGAGAGGAGAGAGAGCCGGGCTGACAGCGGCGCGGCGCTTCCTTAAAAGCGCGGCGCCACCTTAAGCGCCCGATGACTTTTTCTCGTTACATTATAGCAGCGGAAAGAATGTCGGCGCGGGCCGCGTGTGACGTCAGGAGGGAGCAGCGCAGCGCGGCGGCGGCCAGGCAGCGGCAGCGGCAGCGGCGGCCCCGCCACGGCGAAGGAGGCGGAGGCGGAGGAGGCGGGAGCGGCGCCGGCCCCGCCGCCACCGCAGCGGCAATGGCGGCCGTCGGGGAGCGCAGGTCCCTGCCCAGCCCCGAGGCGATGCTGGGGCAGCCCTGGAGCCACTGGGTCGATGCTGCTAAACTTCACGGGAACGACGGTGAGCGGCCGTATACTCCCCCCACACACACCCCACACCCCCCCGTAACCGCCTCTACCGGCCCGGCCCCCGCTCCCCCGCGGGGCTGGGGGTGCCCCGGGCGCGGCCCCGCCGCTGGAGGGACGGTGGGGCGCCGGGACGGCACGGCAGGGCGCCCGGCAGGAGGGCGCCGCGGGTCCCGGGCCCGGCTCGGCGGTTAGGTCCGGCCCGGCCCGGCCCTACTTCCCCCCCCTCCCCCCCTCCACGCCCCCCGTAACGTCGCGGCCGAGTTCGTTGTCCGGTACGCGGTTCCCGGGGGCGCGGGAGCGGCGCGGAGCGGGCAGCGCTTGCCCCAGTTCCTGTAATCCGGGACACGGTGCGGGGAGGTCTGAGGCTGTCCCCGGAGGCCGGCACCTCCTGCCCTCCATTCAGCCGGGGCTTGCGGCGGGGAGCGGGGGGGGGCTCCCGCTTCAGGTGAAGCATCGTCCCCCGCCGCTGACAGCGGCTGGGGCAGCCCCGGCCCCGCTGCCAGGGACGGGGCGGCAGATCTCGGTCTCTCTGAAGCTGTATTTAGGAGCGCGTATCCCTGATGTGCTGGTTTGTGCCCACTGGGGAATGGGCTACAGGTCAGCAGTGGGGGGCGGGGGGGGGTCAGCCCTACTCTGTGGCTTCTGCGGGGACTGAGATCTTGTGGCCTTTCGGTTTTAGGAACAGCATTAGAAGAAAGTTTCAAAGAATATGGAAGAAACCGAGAAGCAATGCGACTTTGCCGAGAAGGTGAGTGCGATTCGTTTTTGGAGAAGAGTGCACAGGGAAGTTTTCCTGCTCGTAACTAGTTACGAGAGGATGTGCATGGCAAGGAGGATTGAAATTTCCTTTCTATCACTTTGGATTTGGGACTTGCGGCCTGTCAGTGAGTGGTGTTATTAGCATTATTATTAAATTAATATATAAGCTTAAAACTGCAAGGCAGGGCATAGGTTACTTATTGTCTTTACTGTGTTTCTAGTTGGATTATTATTTCTTTTAAGACTATAAATAGTCCTAAGGAAGCTGTGTGACCAGCACCGATAATATCATCTCTTGAGCTAAAATATTTTGATTCTTAATATAATCCATGTCAGTATTTGACCACCCATCCCTTTCTTTGTTATGTCAATGTGTTATGTTTATTTCTTAGTGTACTGCTAAACGAGAGTGACCTTTCACCTGTGATTAGCAAAATCCCATTAACGGCCCAGTTAATTTCAAGAGTAACAATGCTACTTAAAGTTGTAAGCAGATGATGAATGAAAGCTATAGATTATTGGTAACTTTATAACAGCGAGTGGAAAAAAACCCACAGTGATGAGTCTGATTTGTGATGTTCAATTTTTGTTTGTTTTTCCAGTTTAACAATTGTTTTATAGACGAGAAATGTTCTAAAACTTTTCTAATATTGTTGGTGCTAGCTTTCTTCTGTCGGACTTTGAGGAGTATGCCACAGAATAAGCCTCGCTGTTTTAAATACCAGATCAGTTAGACCCAAATAGTTGATTTGATGCTGTTAGAAATGGAAGACTTGAGTTTGTAAACTTGGTTTATGATCACAGAAGTCCGGACTTGCCGGGGACCTTAAGAGATGATCTGATTCAGCAATTCTGTACTTGAGAGCTACAAACAGCAAATGAAACCTAAAGCAAGGTGACACAGGCTAGTAGGGTTGGGAGACAGTGATCCGTATCGAGGCTGAATCAAAATGTCTATTTATTGTAGAATTCCAAGTGTTACTAAAATTTGGAAAAAATCAATCTCTAGGACCAGAGTTGGTGGTCACTGACCTGTAAGAGACGCAGTAGACAGCTACACTGCGGCATTCAGAACCACTTGTGTCATTTTGCCATGTTCTAAGTGTATGTATAAGTTTTCAGACATTTGAAAAATTACTTTTACTTCATTGCCGAGTTCCAATCTAATAGTTATGTTGAATATTTAATTTATTTTCCTGAATAGGCAGATCATTCAAGTGCTAAAACAGCATTTATAACAATAAGCATACACATTATCCTAGGAAAGATTTTACTAATAAGGATTTTCAAACATTCTTTCTCATTTCTACCTCTTAAAATGCAAGCATCTAAGGTTTCCAGATTTTAAAGATTAGCTGGCAAGGTGAAGAATAATTTTTTTTTTTTTTTTTTTTTACCCCCACTGGAGAGAGATCATGAAACTGTTTTTGTATAGGCTGACCACTGAGGCACAGCTTCTCTGCACTGACTCCAATCATGTGAATGATTTATAGGGTTATGAGTTGAAAGTTCATAAAACACATTGAGAATTAAAAGTGAAACTTAGTAACTCTGTCAGGCTTCCAGAAGTCTATTTATTTTGGTTGCTTTATGACATGTGAATGAGACACTGACTTGGCGTATACCTGTAGCTGGTCTGTAGGGAGCTTGGCCTACTGCAAAATAAAGCAAAAGAAAAAGTAGTATTAATTAAGTTTGCACTTAAAGAACGAGGGGAGCGGCAAAACGTGCCAGAGTGTGTTGTGTTATCAAATGAGATTTGGAGAATACTGTAACTGTTTCCTTTTCCCAGGAAGAATTTTGCATTCAAAATTGAGGAACAAACATGTATTAAATAATTGGACTGTCTAAACAATGGATCTTAACACAGAAGGGTGAACCAAAGGTATAAATTTTGTCAAGTCAACTCTAACCTCAAGATTTCTGTCATGGTACCGCACAGTATTTTAAATACGGCTAACAACAGAACTTGTTGTGTAAGAAAGTTATTTCTCTGCAGATTGGGAGTTGACTCAGAGGCCCAACTTCACAAAAGGATTTCAAGGTTATTTAGGCTAATTTAACCTTGCATTGCAACTCTTCCAGTTTGCATAAAAGAATTAAATATTCATGGCCTGGAGAGGGAGCGAAGGAGGGAACATGACTTTACAGTCCACTTCTTAGAATTGGATTCAAAACCAAGAGCTGTTTTCTTTATTTAACAATTGTCAGCTTTCAGGTCAGGCCCCCACCTGCCTGCGTACCCACTGGGTTAGGGGTTGTAGTTGTTTCCTTCCCCACATGCCGTTTCTCCGCGTCTTCTAGTGGGAATAGCTTCATCATCAGCCTGCCTGCTGGCAAGGGGTGGATTTCGGGCTTGCAGGAGCAGAGTCTGGGTCTCCTGAATGAAGAGTGAGTGCTCCCGTTGTCGTAACACTGTATTAAAAAGGGGCTTAACATTACCAGCGTCTCCTTTTGTTATGCTTTAAAGGAAAAGAATGATGCCGGTTATTCTTTTAAAGGAATAAAGGACATAAATATGTAATTCCAGGACAACATTTGCAAGCTGTGGGGAGAGGCGGGATTTCAGACACACCTTTGTCACTGGCATTTCCTATGTGCTGATCAGGCAGCTCCTTTCTGAGCGTGCTGGTGGTTGTGAAGCCTGATGAGTCCTTAATACCTGTCAGTGATGCTAGTTCCACGGAGGGATCAGGAAACTAAAATTAGTTCATAGTCTCAAACAATTTTTTCCTGTATCAAACCCTCCTTGACATAACCGAGCTCACATTGAAGAACTAGAAATTGAATTTGGGCTTCCCAAACTCCCGATGTTTGTGTCTCATACTTCCCTGTTTCTTTTTCACTGTGCTTACATGCTTTCTATTCTGCTAATCCATAATATGCAGTCATTCCTGCTGGGATCCTCGCAGACCTTCACCAAAGTAAGAAATTTGCTGGATGCTTTCCTACACGTTGCTTTTTGAGGCAGTGACAGTCCATGCTGAGCTTTGATGCAGAAATGAGAGTTGCAGAAATAAGGTACAGGCCCAGTGGACTTGGCTCGCTTTTGGTACAGAAAATCCCCAACAGATGGAAATGAGAAAGGGGCATCCTTCATCACGGGAAAATTTTACTTTGAAAGACACTTTAAAATTTACTTTGACTTTGTACACTGAAGTGTCCCTGTGATGAGCAATACTATCAATGTAAGAACATGTTAGAAGCAAATGTATTTCAGTTATTTGCATGTGTAGTTCACATGACAGAATCTTTTAGCTCATACAGTCACTTAATTACTTACTGCTTGTGAACCAGCTAAAGGTGTGATTCCCCTGCCACACAGATTTTGCCGTGATGAAGCAAGTGTAGGATGTTGCATTATAATCTGTGAATGCATTCTAAGACAGAGGGGCAGAAAATCTTCTCTCCTTCAATGATTTTTCATATACTTTAAAACGAAATTTTAAACGAATCTTTTACACTTGTTTGCGTGATGCGGGAGCGTGTGCCATCAGATACAGCCAATGTGCTCACATACGCTCGGTTCATCTTGGAGATGCAGCAGGTCGCAAAAGGAGGTTGATGTGTCTGTAGCATCTGATGCTTTTTCATTTGAAGAAAATGAGTCATAGTGCCAAACTTTCTAATTAGTGCTTGAAGCATTTTGTCAAACAAGTCCATTTTCAGGAAATTCTTGCTAACCTCTGTGAATTCAGTTTTCTTTTAAAAAAAATTCTAGCCCATTATCATTGTGAAGATGATCTCTAAATAGAACTGTGTGTGTAAGCGTAGAGTTCATTTGCGGTAACTTGAACAGGCTTCAACAGAGTGAACTTTTGCTTCTTGCAAAATTGTACACCAGGTTGGCTCGTTTCACTCTGCGGAAGAGTAGAGAAGCTCTGAGTAGAAATGACAAGGCCCAAAGCTGTTCATTGGGACCGGGGGCTTAACCCTCCCTCACTACCCAAGAAACTCTGATTCTCCCCACAGTAAATTTCCAGTTGCTACCAGTTATCTTGTATGTTGTTCTTTCTAAATAAAACAAAAAACCTCCATCCCTCCTCCCCGCAAGGCAGCAATGGAGAGACGGAGAAAGAACCTATCTGCTCTTAGCAAAGGTCGTCATCATCGTTCCTTGCGGTGATACTTGTTAGTGTGTGCAGCCCTTTTGAAATGGCTGGGGTGAAAGTCTGTTAGATTCTTATGTTAACTCATTAAATAATCTTGAAATATGTATAATAATAAAAACGCAAAGCAAACTATAGCATCTCAGAATGGAAAATAAAAGCATGGAGAACGGAAGAGAGATTTGGTTAGCTTAAAATTGTTTGAGTGTTTAATAGCATATTCAGTGCATGCTGAAACCATGGGCTGTCTTTACTAGAGCTTAAGCATCTTATTCTTTCAGTTACAGATGCAGCCTCCCCCTTTTTTATTTTTTAACATCCTTTAAGAGGTGAATCCCTTGGTACTGCCTGTTTCAAGCACTTTACTAGCGCTGTCACCATAGTTCATAGCTAACTGACAACAAGGTATAGCAGGAGGAGGAGGAGGACAGAACATTTGTAACTTGGGTCTTGAGCTCGATTTGATCAATTGCCACTGATCGAGACTGTTGGATCTTGGCTAAGAAGAGGTCTTTGCCACCCTTACAGCATCCATGCAGTCTGCCAGTGATTTGGTATTTTGGTACTTAGTGCTTCCGAGAATCCCGAGGAAGTTTCTGATTGCTCTTTGTACGTAACTGAGCTATTTTATATGAGGTGGTCCTCTCAATGGTCACGGAGGGAGATGCGGAGGAGGCAATTACTTTTGTCGTAGGTTGAGGTTAGTTGAGTGATGGTCACTGATGCATTAGATCGCTTGGAGGTATTGCGGGTCAGAATTGATGATGGTTGTGTGGTGATGTAGCATGGTACCAGTCTTACAGTTTTTAGACTGTACTGGTCTTAATAAAGCAAGTGTTGAATTTTCTGTGGGAATGCAGATCATCAGGTTTTAGTAGGCACCTTCAGAAGACACTCCAGAAGACTTTGTGACCATAGGAATCTATGAGGAGAGCAGATGGGAGCAAATTCTGTTCAGCATCGTGTCACCTGATAACAGTTGAACTTCTGGTCTTGGAGAGTTAACATGTCCGGGGGGGAAAAGAGAGACTCCATGAACCTTTGGGGCATTCAGCAGAAGCTTTGAGATTTGATTATATTCGGAAGTTACCAGAGCTGTGATGGTGCTGAGAGCTGTGCAATGAACCCTTGCTCTTCGTGAGCCTGTGCTGGGCAGGGATGAGCAGTGAAATCCAGGACCGAGCCAGGAGGGCTCGCTAGAAGCATCTTTATCACATAGACCCAAGGTCTAGAATTTTCCCAGCAGCAGGTTCAATAAATAATTAAAGCATTGGTGAAACTTTTGTTCCAATATTAAGTTGTAAATAAAAGTAAGAGACAGCATCTTATTTCAAATTTAAATTTGTTTTTATTCAGCCTTGGGAGGTGCTCAGTTGAGTTGATTTTTCTTGTGTTAAATCATGTCAAAGCTGCTTAGAGAGCTCTATAGTCCTTGACTGCCTGCAAATACACTGTGAGAATTTTTAATAGATTGAAATAAATATTTTAAGGTAGCGGTACAAAGTGCCGTGCTTCTTTTTTGACATTCTGCATAGCTATTCACAGTTTGTAATCGGATAAATCTCCTCTTCATTTCATTGCATTTTAATTGACTATTTACACAAAGCGTTTTAAGAATTTGTGGACTGATTATCGTAAAACAATTACAAGGAGACTTTAAAAGGGCATTGAACTGTTTAAGAAAATTGTAGAGATTTTACGAGATAGCTTGAAAAACATGGAATTTGAAAGGATGCTACTTTTGAGATTATCTGCAGTGACTGGCCCTCGTTTTCTTCTTGTTATTTTTTCCCCCTTATCCAAGTTCTGTTTACAATATTTAATTATTTCTGGCAAGATGAGTCACATGTTAAAAATAGAATATTGTGATGTTAGACTGCAAGTTAGAACTGTGTCATCTTTTATGCTTTAAAGATGCTTTGCAGGTTTTGGGTATTACCATAGTATTAGTGTGATATTGCAAGGCCTTGGGGACGCTCGCTGGAGCTGCAGCCACAGAACTGCCTCAATCTGTCCGTAATATGTGAGAAAGCAGGATTTTTTTTTTTTTTTTTTTTTTTTTATAAGAACCTTTGAAATAGTTGTCCATACACACACGTGACAGTCAGGAATTCACTGTTATCTAATGCCTCTTAAGTGGTATGTATGATTAGTTAGGGTATCCCTGTGCAGAAAAGGTGATGTCTGATAATACTTGATTAAATATTGCGTTTACTTGTATAGTTTCCGTTTTACATTTAACAACAAAAGCTCAGTAAGAGAAGAACAATGTGATAAATATGATGTAGCAATATGACTTTTACACGAGTTGATAACACTATCGTCTAAGTAGAGCAGGAAAGACAAAAAGGCTTAGTGAAGGATACTTTTAAATAAATTGGGTTAAGAGGATGCAGATTACTCTCTCTAAGGTAACTCTTTTAAAGCTATTTCTTCCATTGCAATGGATCTCTAAAAGAACAGGCACACGGTTCTTACACCTTTTCTGACTATGCCTGGCCTACGACTGTAACTGCCAAAGGCTGACTGGGGGTACGTGCGATCTCTTATCGCTTGCAAGACAGAAACGGTTTCATCTTTCACAAATCGTGTTAATATTGGATTTGTAATTAAGTATTCTAAATAGTCTATAAGACGCTTAAAAATTCTTTCTCTTCCTTTTTAATGTACAAAATGATCACTTCTGTGGAAGTTGTCTGTATGTGTGATGCTCAAATTATTTCCTGGACGTTCTTTCAGTGTAGGTGACAGCACGGAGGTGAATACAGCTTGGTACTTACACTTTACGTTTTTAGCAGCAAGTGTTAAAATCTGGCAAAGGGAATTCAAAGTATCATGGAGAAGGGTAGCACTGTAAAAGCAGTTGTCATGGAAGGCAGTGAATTCATTGTCGGCGGTATTCCTGTTGCTAGAAGGCTTTGCGCGGTCGGAAGTTCTCCGTGCTTGTGCAGGCTGCGTGCAGCTGTGAACCAGGAGCTGTGGTGCAGCGGCGCTCCAGCTGAGCCTCGTGGTAAGTCAGATACTGGTGGTAACCCCAGATACTATGGGGTATGACTTCATCAGAGTAAACTGCGCACGCAGCTGCTGCCACATCACTTGAAGTCATGATCGCTGGCTTTGGAAATGCTCACTGTGACGGTAAATATTCTAGGTTATTGGCTCACACAGATTATAAATACTCGGCTGCTCGGTTACTTGTCTGTAAGCGCTGCTTGTCAGCCCGTGTGGAATAAGCTGGTTTGTGGCAACCCGTTTTCCCATGAGAAAGATCGTTTATTTACAAGCTCGCCCCCGCCTTGATTTCGACTTTCTATAGCTTTAGCGTAGCCCATAGGCAAACTTCATTGGTAATAAAAGGTGAAAGGGATAATTGATTGCGCCTCCCTTCTCTGCTGGTGGGATTATAACAGCCAGGAAAACTTACACAGTGTTCTTGATCTGCTTTTCTGTGGCTAAGCAGGACTTGCATCTTTCATCAACTGCTTGTAGCGTAATAGGAAATGCAACATTCTCAACTGGCAGTGAGAAAATGTATACAAAACAGCTGAAGGGCTAAAAGCCGATAGGGAGCAGCTTTGAGGTTGTAAGTCTGTAATGTGTGCTTTTGTTCTGAAATCTAGAGCTCTCACGGTTCTGTTTGCAAGAAAGTTTGTTGGACAATTTCCCACTGATATGGTTGCCTGAAAGTCTTACAGCAGCTTGCATTAAAATGAAGTATGGAAGCTTTGAGTTAAATTTGAAAAGCAAATAATACACCGAATACACAGTAAATTGGATGTTTGTTTTCCTTTAACATCGATTTCTGTTGTATTTTGCCCTTCATGAATTCAGTGTTGTGTCTACAGGTTTTCTTTCATTGACTGCGTAAAGGAGGTAGTAGATGTTGTCAGTGGGAAAAATGGAGTTCTGCCAGTTTATTAAGTGGTATCTGGGGAAGTGAGGTCTTGTTGTGAGCCACTGAAGTCAACAAGGGTTTCGCTTGTGAGTGGAGGGGGGACGCAGGACCAGGTCACGGGGCTCGGCGGGCGAGAGAGTTTGCATGTGGGAGACGGCCACGTTCGCTGCAGCCTTGTGGTGGGGCAGCCAGTAGAGTAGTACTTCGCTATGCAAACACTTTAATTGTCAGTCCCTAGATATTGCAGCCATTGCTTTGTCAAGGTGTATATAGCCTAAATGACACCCTCTGGCTATTGTTTCGGGCTAAAATACAGAAGAAAATCTGTATCAGTTTACACCTAGGGTGTGGTTCTACAGTCTTTTTTTTTTTTTTTTTTTACTTCCTCCCGGTAAGGTGGATTAAGCATTGCTCCTCCATCTCTGCTGAGCCAAACATTTGTGAAATAATGGTTGCATTCTAACTTTAAAGTTGTCTTCCAAAAGAAGGCGATGGTTGCTTAAAGAAGATAGTGAATTTTCCAGCACGTATTTGGTCTGATAATCCTAGAATCCATGGGGCCGTACTTGCTTCTGTATCTTTCCAGAGCGAACCCGATCTGATTTTCACATGGCTGCCTACGTGATTGTGTGATATAGTAGATCTTGTATCTTGATTATCTTTAAGAGTGTTAGAGATGCCGTATCAGTGAGTAACCGCAGTGCAAATCAACACCAGCCATAATATGCAAGTGTATTTTGAAAATTAAACAAGAAGTACAAATTAGTTTATTTATCATATTGGTTAGGTTTTCAATTTATTTTCAGTAATTAGCTATGTGAGAAAACTAGATAATAGAATTGAAAAGTTTCTTTGACTGAAATTCTCGAGGTGGTTCCCAGTAACTTTGTGAACTGGAGAGAATACCGTTTGAATCCGGGTTACTCTGCTGAGGAGGAGTTACGGCACCATCTATTTTTATCTCTTATTGGAGGGCTGTTGCAAACGATGCTGAAAGGAGAAAGAGGCATCATCTGTACAATATACGTCAACGTGAACCATTACGAATATTCTTATCCCTTCAGAAGAAACCTCTGGTAATGTGGAGTATCCAGAGGCCTCAAACTCTGCAAAGATTTGGGTTGACTGGCTGTATTTTTGATCGGTGTGGCAGAGGAACGAGAAGTGTTGCCAATAGTCAGGCAGTGTGGGTGTTGGATTATTTAGACGGCCATGTAAAATAGTGTCGACGAATCGTTTGGAAGGCAGTTTTCAAAATTATGAGTTTTCCCGCAAAATGTTAAAATTTTCCATTTCATTCCTGTTCAATTAGAATGACTCTCGAAATGTATTAAAGGAGTTTAACTTGCCTCTGACAACTGGAAGGCTTAGCTGGGCTTTGCTTTCTAAGGAATATAATTTTGGGGTTTAGGATGTTTTCTTTAATAATTTGGGGTTCTTTTAATGTAGAATCTGTGTTTGAATGTGCCTGTTGTGCTTTGCTGAGTGAGATGGCAGTCATCCTGCTCTCGCTGGTAGTACATGGAAGTATTTGAGAGGAAAGGCTTAAATGAATTTCCTGATAGGTAGCGTTTACTTCGTAAAAGTGCTTAAAGACAAATTTCAGGAAGCAATTTTGTTTTTCATTTCTGTGTAAGTCGTGTTACCCAAAGCAACAGTCTAGAAATCATGCTTGTTACGGAACTTCTCTTCCGTGTTGCAGTTCGTAATTTACAGAGAAGTTTTGAGCCAAATTTGATATATGTGTGTTCCCTACCAAAGGTAGTGTAATATGTGGTTATATAATAGATGGCAAAGTTTTGTCCTAAATCCTCTCTTTTTTTTTTTTTTTTTTTGTGGCTAAGGGATTGAAGGAAGGCTTCTACTACCAGTTGTGCTATGAGGCTCTGGGGGAAATATCGATGTCTGACCTATACCCGATATGGTTTGATGATGTTTTGTATGTGGGCTGGGCAGAGCCCTCTCCTTATCTCTCCTTCCTTCTGTAGGACCTGCTTTGATAACCGGCTGCCTTGGGTCGCTTTGCCTGGCTATTTCAACACCGCTATTTCCGTGGGGTGTTTGGAGAAGTCCAAAACGCATGGGTCCTTGTTTGGGAAATTTCCTTTTGGTTCTGCCCGACTATCAGCTCGTGCCCTGACATGCAGGGGCATAGACCACTGTGTCAGTTGCTGGAATAAAATTTACAAGTCTCTTCTGTTGTTTTAGTGGCCTGAATTTAATGATCTGAAGTGGTAGATTGATAGCTTTGGAGATAAGAACGCTATTTTTATCCACGGAGTAGGTAGAACACAAGAGTAAGATCTTCAGTGCGCTGTCAGTGTGTCTCGTCTGAGGCTTGTTCACAGCCGCTTGGGAAGAGAAAGGGGTTCTCTCTGCAACACTGCAATTCCCGGTCCTCCTGCGAACTCCGTGCAGCGTTTTCACAGATAAACACGATGATGTGAAGGAAGGCCCCTGTCCCAGGAAGGGACCGAAATCACCGTCGGGATAGATGGTGCTCTTCATTGTGAAATGGGAAGACGTGACGGTAAGGTGCAGCATCAGCAGTTTTATTTATAGTTTAATCGCGCTCAGAGTATTCCTGCGCTCCTGTGAGCGGTGCTGTGAGGTGCAGGCGTCGCAGCAAGCGCCGGGTCCTTCGTCATCGCAGTGATTCAGGGCAATGTCACCAACTGACGGGAGCATTTGGGGTGCCCGTACTGTTACGGTGGCCCCGCGATACCCTTTCTTGGACTCCTTTGGCATCTTTCCCCAAGTGCTCCGCGCGGTTGCTGGAAGCAAAAGCTTTTGAGCGATTTCCAAACACAAAGCGGTGCATTGTGGGCCAGCACTGGGAAGACTGGCTCAACAAGTTTGGCAGCAGCGGCTTTGGCTTCCTGCCTACCCTGGATAGGCATCAGGAGAGATTGCCGTAGTCTTGGGGCGGGTTTGAGCTGAGGGCCTCAGTCCCGGTCCTGAAATTCACGTGCGCGCAACTGCTGCCTCTGGCAAAGGATCCGCTTCTGTTGGAGAAACCACGGTTTTGCTATCCTGGCAGCGTTTGCAGTAGTTACCTTGTGTCTGCTTTGGGAAGGTGGATGCGTTGTTTGTTTTCGGTGCGCTGGAGGGTGGTAAACTCTACAAATTTGTTATAATATCAAAGGATCCTGTTTACCTTTCAGTTTTCTGTTATCTATTTAATCTCACCGTTGTCATCCTGACTCATCTAGGGGCAGCCAGCTAGTGCTCTGAAATGTTCTTTTCTGTGCCTTTTTTTAAATACCAACTCCGTATGTTCTTTGCTGTGCCTCTTGCTTAATACTGACTCCATATGTCTTCTGTGACATCTCCTCTACAGACCTTTCGCAAACAGCCCTAGTCTTGTAACACGATGTGCCAGGACCACCGCTTGAGGTCTGTGGGGCGCTCGGGGGGTGCGGGACACCGCTTGCCTGTGTCTCATTGCACAGTCATGCACCAAATATGTCTGATCTTCTTGTATCTCCATAAGGATGACTTCCTCTGTCTCGCTGATTGTATAATTGGGTTTATTCTTATGTCTTTTTTGACGTGAGATGTCTAAATATTAAAATGTGTGCCAATTCTGTGGGTTTTTTCCCCAAGAGCAGGGCATTTCGCTCCCTAGCTGGCCTACAAAAGGGAAAAAAATTCCCTTTTCCCCATCCGCCTGTGTATTTAGGGCGGTTCGTATGTATCCACGTGCCATCTTCCCAAGTGTGACGAGCTCTGGTAGGTGCAGCGGGACCAGAGGAGAGTAGTAGTCTTAGAAGCATCTCTCAAAAATGTGAGTTAGACCAAACCAACCAAATCAGTACATTAAGTAGTCTGAGCAAATTCTTTTCTCCTGCCCTTTTGCTTTGTGACAGGTATTGCCTTCCCTGTACATCACAAGTGGGCTGGTGTTCCAGTTACGTTACAGAGGCCCAGACCATGAAAGAGCAGGAAAATTACTTTGAAGCACGTCAGCCCTTTCAGATCTGCTGCGTGTTTGAGATGATCTAAGTGGTCTTCATTTTTGAATACATCTAAATTGAAAAACGTTAAAAGTCGCAGCTCTTCCCAACCCGTTTCTATGCAAGTGTGAAACGGGTGACTTCAGTAGCGGGGGGCTGGCGCCAGATGTGGCAGAATCGTACCTGGTACAGATTTGTTCACCCGGTGTTTTCAAAGTCTCTTTTATTCTGTAACAGGTATCGTGTATTTTATGTGTAATGTTTGGAGACGGAATTCTGGAAAAATTTGTGAAGGCGGGCTCCTAAAATAAGGCGAACCGCTCTTTAACAGTGAAGAAATACATCTCGAAATAAGGATGATGATGGGCTTATTCTAAAAGGGAGATGACTTAGAAAGGCAAAACTTGTATTTCTTCTTCAGAAAAAAATTGAAATTCCATAACAGGAAAAAAAAAATTCACTTCCCTAAAGAGTTTTAAGGCTAAACTGGGTTTGTATTGTATAACAAACGGTTAGCAGTGGAATTATTGACCGGGTGAACAGGTCGCCTGATTTTCTTCAGTGCTTACCTATTGAGTTAATGTCACTGGCGGTCAGAGGGCAGTTTAGAGCCTCCTCGCGCTTCTGAGCAGACAGATCTCCTCTTGGAAGGGAAGCCCTGAGGCCTTTAGCTCTGTATATGCTGGAATATATCATTTGTGAGAAGTAAAGACTTAAATTTTACTGGTTGCTCAGCTAGATAATGGAAGTACTTAGCCATATTTAGTTGCCTAAAGGTATGCGATGGTCAAGTTTAAAATACTTTGTGTCACTACGTGCGTGTTCAGATACCGAAGAAGTGGGTTAGCTCTTTTACTTCACTACAACAACAAAAACATTGTTTTATTTTCCACTTTATCTTTTAATCTTATTAAATATCCCGGTCCTGTTGGGGTTTTTCGCTATAGGACATTTATATGCCTGTTGCAGTGCAACTTGCATGTGTTTGGTTTTTTTTAAATTGTATCAAATCAACTGCTAGTAAATCCGTAAAGCAAAGAAAGTAAATTTTGATGGAAAAGCTAATAGTGCCTGCCAAATTGAGAGGGGTGTAGAAATGTAAGGTGGTTTGTGAAAATGGACGGGCATCAGTTTCCATACAGCTGCAATAGACGTGATTGAAACAGTCTTATTTTTGAAGTGGATGTTCCAGTGCATGGAGAATGGGAGTGGCAGGGGCGGGGTGGTTTTAGGTAGTTGGGTTGCCTAATAAAAGAAAATACTGAAATAGAATTCAGTTGACAGGTCATCTGTATTCTTTTCCTTTTTTTTTTTTTTTTTTTTTTTGCATATGCTGATTTGCTCCCTGCAGTATCAGGTGCATAATGTAAAATGTATGCAGAGTATTCCTTGTGCAAAGATGCGTTGTCTTTGCACAATTAAAGAATAACACTGTGCTGCTGTCGCACAGGAGTTGGGGTCGTGCTCAGCAGGGAGGAGGGTAGGGAGGGCTCAAAGACGAGCGTTACGCAGGTCCTATGTAGCAGGGAAAATAATGTGTTAACTGGTGATTCTTTTAATGTGAGGATTGCAGTAATGCCGTCGTGCAAGGGAGGTATAAGTGTCTCTAGTTCTTATTTTTATTTGAAAAAGCTTGTACTTTTAAGACTATATTGGCTGTGGTGTTTCTGATGTCGCTTCTGTGTGTTTTTTAAAGTAACTCCGTGTCTTGTTGTTATTCTCCTATCACAAAAGATGTATAGTCATGGGTACATTGTATTCCTTCAGTTTTCGGTTAGTAAGGCAATGTATAAATCGAAGCGTGAATGGCTGTTACCACTCTACTTGCTCAGTTACGGGGTGCCCGGGTACAGCCAGCACCCAGTTGCCTTGCCGGGATATGCATAGTTACATCAGGAAACATGGCAAAAACCACACATGCTGATTTTTTTTTTTTTTTTTTTTTTTTTTTGGGTCCTCAAAAGCCTAGATAAGAGATGGGAGCGGGTGAGGAGCTTGGAACACCTTCACCATTTGCAGTCACGATGTATCGAAATACTTGTGCTGCAGTGAGCAGTTTTATGTAAACTATGCGTTTAGATTTAAATAAAACAAACTTCCTTTTTCCTACTGCAAAAGTACAGCTGCTGCGAAGTACACAGAGTGCTGTGGGTGAAAGAGGAGAAAAGTACCAAACTTGTTGGTGTTAAAACAATTCATAACAGTAGCATGCTTTGCGGTATATGGCCTAAGATACAGTTCAGAATATTCTCTGGATGATATAGTTAATTTTAATTGCGCCTAGGATTGTGATTAGTTGCTTTTTTTAGGGAACTTTTTTTCCCCCTCATAATAGACCCTGGTTTTCTGCATAATAACGATAATAACGGAAGTATTTCTGTGTACCTTTTCATATTAAATTACCCCAGATTTTAATATTGCTGTGTAAACCCCAAGTTTATTTCCTTATTTCTGTTTAATTTTTATGTCATGCAAAATTAAACTCGATGTTGAGGGTTCCCTAAGGTATTTTAGGATTAGGTATGTAATAAACAGGGGGCTTTGCCCCCAAAACATAAGTAATACTTTGTTGACTAAAATATAGTAGTGGCATGATGACATCGTATCACCTAAAACAACGCATGAGTTTTGAAGATTTCTTATATGACAAATTGTATGTTCAGCATTTATGTAATATACTAATTGTCTGGAGAAGTTCAAAATACCTTCAACTCTGCAAACTAATTAATGAGCAAATGGGAATAGTTTTTGCAGATGACTGACTTCATTCAAATTGCTGATGAAAACTTGATGTAAGAGAATACAATGTATGGGGGGAGACTTTCATCTGTCGAAAACCTTTCAATATACTACTTGTGTTTTATTGAGAAACTTATTAATCAGTCTTTCTACAAACAATCTTCTGTAAACTTGCTCACTGAAATTTTGTATTACTCTATAATAAGCTTAGAAAAACTGTTTAATAGTTTTGAATGAACAATTTGACATGTTTTGTGTTAGATTTTCTAAAAGACTAATTGTGTGTAGCTGAATTTGTATACAAAGAATTTAACTGAATACTTAGATGTCTGCTTTAATATGTGTTTTATATATAATTACAGGAACATTCAAATAGTGGGAGCCTAAAATTAGAACTCCCAGCTGCACGCTAGGCTGCAGGTGCACGTGTGCGTGACACACTTCGCGTTGGTATCTGCTGCTCGGCTTTTTTATCGGTGGGCACGATGCAGCCGTTTCCCAAGACCGTTACATTTTAGAGAACAGGAGACATAGTGACTGTCGGTGCCGCGTTCTGCATCCTCGGAGAGAGAGAAGGAGAAAAGGCTACAGGAGAGTTGGAGCGATCAGTGATCTTGTTTTCGTGGTCTTGCAAAAGGACCGGTGTTTGGATTTGCCGCTTGGGTGTGCGGGGGGGGGAGTGTTACTGCCTGCAGCGTGTGGCAAACCTTTTTGCTGGAGGGGAGAGCGCAGGGGATGGGATTTTGGAAATGCAGCACGGCCGAACCCACGGAAAATGTGAGCCAGGAGAGGTAGGTTCTCCTTCGCCCTTTTGGGTTTCACCGGGCAAGATTTTGCCCTGTATTTGGGAAAGCAAACTAAAAACTACAGAACCGTAGCTTTGGAAAAATAGACTGTCTTGAGTTTCAGAGGGAGACTGGGCAGAGAGGAGGACTCTGCGCTTAGAGATAAAGATTTATGACCGATCAAATCTCGTAATGCAGCTCCTGTGCCTCGTTCAACTAGACTGGGGGGTTTTTTGGTCTTGAAGTGAAAGTCATTTCTCTGAGCCAAAACTTTGAGGTTTGGGTATTCTTAGGACTTTAATAAAATGCTGTGTAATTACTATATTTGCCAAAGTGGAAAATGCAGTGAAAACATTTAATCAAGTCTTCAGCTGTTCCTTCCTTCATCCGATCAATCAGCAACTGCACGGTGAAACAAAGTTCATGCACTTGTGCTCAGAGCTCAAGGAGAGCTGTGCCTTTCGAACGTCTCCTCAAATAGCTGCGCTTTCAAAGCTCTGTGTGCAGGAAACGTAAGCTACTCAATGGACAGAGCGGAATTGGCAAGGATTTTAAAAAAAAGATAAACCTGCAGAAAATACTTCAGCAATGCTTCCCTCTGAGCCTAAATGAAACAGCCCGGGTGTGGGAACGCCCATTTGTTTTGCTTTATTTTGTATTAAAAGCTTCTTTTGTATCTGAAGCAATGTAAGCACAAACCTTATGGGAGAGATTTTTTTTTTTTAAAAAAAAAAATGTTTCTGTATGTAAATTTGATTGTTTCATGTTTGGATTGTTTGATTATGCATGTGTTCTTTGCAAGCGCAAATTTGTTCTGCCTGCACATATGGTTCATAAAATACTTGTGTTCTATTAATACTTAAGTGTTCATTACATGAAATTTTGCAGAAAACCCTCAAGTATGTGTATTTTACTAGAATCCCTTATGTTGGTTTAAAACTTGTGTAAACCAGAGCACTCTGAATATTATGTGGCTTTAGTTATTTTGTTCAGAGTGTCTGTTCAGGAATATTCTTTTTTTATTCTCATCCTGCATAGTACCCATAAAAAAAATTGCCAGTAGTTTAGTTTAATTTCAACATTGATAAGTATACAAAAACCACATGTGTGTT
The DNA here is from genome assembly GCF_965231255.1 of Vanellus vanellus. Lineage (NCBI taxonomy): Eukaryota > Metazoa > Chordata > Aves > Charadriiformes > Charadriidae > Vanellus > Vanellus vanellus. The sequence continues at coordinate 2,375,243 of NC_138914.1, forward strand.
CATGAATGATAAGCACTTGAGTGTTTCTGGAAAATAGCTTGGAAAAATATTGTGTAGAAAATAATATTTTAGTTGCAGAAAGTGAGGTATTTGTGTACGAGAGGTAAGTTTTGAGATGCTACCTTGGTTTTAAAACATTCACATCAATTAAAATAAGGGACTATATGACTTAGAATTGATAGGAGCTTTACTTAGGACAACTAGGTTAGTTCGGGTACCTCGTAGTGCTGTCCGTGCAGAAAGCTTGCTGCCTCAGGCTTACATCCAAGATCCCCCGTGCACCTGAAAATTACTTGTTGTAACTTGACTTGTTTAAAAAAAAAAAAACAAAACAAACAAAAAAAAAAACAAAAAAACAACAACAACAAACAAGCAAAAACCCCAACAAACTAATGTCAGCAATAGGTCCAGCAGGCCTCCCGCTGTGCAGATTTCTTGGCAGAATTTTAGCTTTTTGGGCTGACTCTAAGCTGTTGGTCTGGTCATAACCGAACTCGGCTTTTTGTCTGAAATCGGCCCGGGTTTGGTGCAGGCTGTTTCGTGTAGTCCTAAGCGCTGCTTAGTCGCTTTCCTTCTCCCTCCTCGTGCCTCTACCCAAATCACAAGTGCTTAAAAACAGTAATTTGGGAGGTTCTGTCTGCTTTCAGATATTAAAGTGACATTCATGTTCTCCACAACCGTAAAGGGTAAAACAATAGAAAGATTTTTATTACTTTAGCAGGATCTGATGGTAGCTGGGACAACTGTTATAAGCAAATTACGGGATGTGGCACCAAAATTCTTTTCCTTCAAGACGCCAGCCAGTTTTAAGTTACTGCAGCTGTGGTTTTTTTCCTCCCCTTTTAGAAATTTTGCTAGTGAAGAGTTGTCTTATCTTAAAGAAAAGCTCTAATAAAAACTTCAGGGAAAAAGATCTACCAGTTAAGTTAAAACAAGGTTTACGCACATATTTTTTACCTTAGTGTGATCAAGACTAATCCTCTTCTTATGAGAAGAGAAAACACAGCTAGTATGGAGCAAATGTATTCAAGATAGCTTTTGTGGACGTTATTTGAACATACTTGGTCCATGAAGTAAATAGTTCAAACAATCCAGATTTGGCAACATTTCAAAATAGTGGGATATAAGTACAATTTCCTTATGTAGTACCTCCACAACAGTTCCCTGATGTCTTAATGGAAAGCCTCGTGAATCAACACAAGTTGGTACATTTACTTAGGGTGGATTTGGATCAGGCCCCAGTGAAAAGAAGACATAAATTCTGTGTTTGGGGGGTTGTGAAGATAATAAGGAGTTGTATCTGTTGTGATGTAAAGCTGACAGTATAGGGCACCGCATTTTTAATGCAGCTAATATTGACTATAGCGATTAAAAAGATTCTGGAAGTATAACCAGGTTGGTGTTGCGCTGGAGCGTGTTATGCTGTGCCGTGGGGGTCTGTCTTTGTAGTCGACACACTTTAGTGTTCTCATCGGGCATCAGCGTGAAATGTCCATTGTCAAATTACACTAAATGGCAAGCGGTATGTACATATTTGTGGTAAAGCAAACTCAGACTTTAAAAAATAATCTTAATAAGCGGTTGTTTATGCTGGGAAGAAGTGAGCGTCGGCAGTGTTCTGGCTTAGAAAAGATTTCGGCAGTGTTTTTACTTATTCTTGTTGCTTTTGTGATGAAGCTTTCTGTTCCTTTGCCCTGACTGACAGAGTTTGTTCTCTGCCCTTTCATTTCGGCCCTTGCTAGTTTTGCTTTCTCTTCCTCTGTTTCAGTTTTCCCTCTCCTCGTTTTTTCAGTCGCGGTGAGCAGACTTCTGCAAAATAGGAAACTTGTGCTCTGGTCTCAGCCGGGATTAGGGCTTCTTTTACCCTCTTCCTCTAGAGTTTACCATCCTGGAGGAGATCTTGACCTCTTTTTTTTTTTTTTTTTTTTTATTTTTGGTGATGTTTCGTTTCATTTCTAGAAGGGTTGTGGTCATCTTAGATGCTAGGCTAGATGGGCAGTGCAATGGTCCCAGTCTGAAAAGGGACAAGATTTGTAGGAAACTTGATAAATTTGGGGAGTTAAAAAACCAATCCAATAAAAACAGGCGGTGGAGGTGTGGTCGTCACTGAATCTAGCGGCTCGATAAAGGCAGACTGCCGACCTGTTCTCGACCTGCGTGATTTTCAGCCTGTTTCTATTTGTTCTGTTGTCTGTGATGTTAATTGATAGAATTAAGTACACGGGCACAGTTATCTTTTAATGACCACGGGCGTGAATTTCTGTAGTGTAGCTGTCCTGAAAGCGAATGCTGGAAATACTAAGAAATTACTAGATGACTTATGTGCTTCTACATTCCCCTAGAGGAATGAGGAGATGGCAGCTGGGTTTAAGAGAGTTTTTCAGAGTAGACAGGCTGAGCTTCCCGTCACTTGATATGTGGTATGCCAGTTTGTCCATTATTGGGTTTCCTTTTTTATTAGAAAATAAGCTATATTGTCCTTTTCCAAATAAGAAGCATTTTCCTTATTCCGTGTTGAAGTTACCTTTTCAAAAACAGTGTAAATAAGTTACATTTGAAAGGAGAAGTGAATTCTGGAGGTCAAAACATTCAGAGGTTTCATATTATTTATGTAAATGAAGTTGTTTTTCTCTATGGTGTTAATAGAATTAATGGAACTAGCAGCCCCTAGAACACTATTTGTATATTGATACTATATAAATACTGTATTTATGGAAAAATAAAGGGGAATTCTGAGGCCTTGGTTTAAATTTTTCGTTTGACCTTGAAAAACATTCCCAGATGGAGAGAGTTAAATGAGCCCGGCTTTGAAAGAGGAACATGTGAATCATGGTTGCTAGGCTCTTCCTTGAGAGGCACGGGCTTTACATTTACAGAGAAGTATTTCAAAAAGTAATCTTTAAACTCGGAGGAACAGCGCATTTGAAATGACACCAGTGAAATACTATAAATTTCATTACACTTTTAAATAGAGAATTTGCATGTCATTAAATGAAATGGGTATAAAGTATTATAAAAATCAACTGCAAGACCCGTGAACTTTCAGAAGCGTTTGAACGGAGAACAGAAAAATTGGGCATCTGTCTCCTCAGCTTTTGTACATACTTATGTAAGTTCTGATAAACTATTCTGTATATTCTCTAATATTTGCACGGTCTAATTTACGTCATTTTCATAGCAGTACCACATAGGTGCTCGCTCCATTGGAACGCAGAGACAGAAGTGAGATCTCCCTGAAAGCTGCTCGTGCTCCGCTCGACTACGGTGGCAGCGGAGCGCGTTAACCGCCTGGGAGCTTCCCTGGCAGAGGCTGAGGCTGCTGGGTTGGGAAGCGTGGATGCGGGTCTCTTCCAGTCGTCTTAACTGACCTCGGGTGGGTCACCCTCTTCACAGTTCCAAACCCCTTGCTAAAACTAACGTTCAGCGCTCTGTGGAGTGCGGCTCCTACGTTTTCCCCGCCGGACTCTAGCCTGTGGCCGCCCATAGGGGCTGGTCTCGTGTTCACGCAGTGCGCGGCACGGTCGGGTTCCAGTCTGTTTTGGGGCCCTATGGGTTCCTCTAACAGAAGGATTTGACTGTATCGATTTTAAAGAAAGGCTTTGATAATAAACAACTATACTTTATTTTATCTCCCGTGAGAAAACAAAAGGAATTGCACGTAGGACTCTGAACCTCGCCGCTCCCTCGCTGGTTGGGTTTAGATGCTGCTCTGTTATCAGTACTGGAGGAGAGCGCTGTGGGAGCAGAAGATCTTTTACATCGACTTGTGTAATCTGGCTGGAGTCTTGTGCGTAACTTCCTTGGAAATCACGGTTGTGATTTTGGGTGTCCGGCAGATCCTTTTTTCTGTGTCAGCTGGTTTTACTATTAGAATGATTCTTTAGGAGTTTGTGTATTCCCTAGTACTTTGGCGTTGCTTTCTGTCACTTGGAGCTTTGATTTTAAAACTCTGAAGACGTGCTTCAGAGCGTAAAGGACGCTTGTAAATTATTCAGATCTCTTGCGATCCCCAGACTGAAATGGGAAAACACTTTTTGTTTACATCAATTTCTGCCAATTTGTTTCACTTATTTAAAATTGCAGCTCTGTATTGCCGGCAAATATTCATAAAAGGGTACTTAAATAGAGCAAGCGTGATGTCTCAGAGTAGTGTCAAGGAGTGCTGCATCTTGCAAGAGACGCAGAAGTAGGCAATCCTTTCCTCGTGCTGGCGCTTGCCCGAAGGCTGCGCAAGCTGGTGTAAAGTCCGCGAATCCAGCCTTGTCGGAAAAGGTACGGTCATGAGAACAGGTTACGGGGTGTGCGTTTGCACTTCGTTAGGTATTACGCAGTAGTAGCCTGTCGGTGTGCTATTACCAATGTAAGTAGCAGGCAGCGCGCGCTGTTATCGTCCCGTTCATCACAGCCTATGAGCAGTCAAGTGGAAGTGACCCTGCAGTATTCGCTTGCCGCGTGGGAACTCTTTTACGTGGGCATACCCGAAGAAATCCCGCATGGAATATCAGCAAGGACGTTTAAGTTTATACTTTTTCTTTTCCCTTAATTAGCTCAATAGTACATCGCAGAAAGTAGATATTGAAAAACAGAAGTTTATTATTCCTACCCAATTCCCCCCCAGCATATATTTTCTGTTTTGCCTCGTTTGCTGTAAGTTAGGTGTCCCTGAGGCCTTAATACTGTCTTCAATAAATATTATAGAAAAAACTACGCAAGATTCGCTACTTAATGAAGTGCAAACCAGTTTAAAATTTATTTCATGTAACTTCAGTTGCAAAAAAGGTGCCTGGGATTTAGATAAGCGTAGCTCTGATCGGTCACAGCCGTCTCAGATGTCCATGGTCATTGTATTTGCGTCCAACTGCAAAATCCAGTTGCTGCCATTATTGCGGGTATCGTGCTTAATTTTAATGTAGCACTAATCAGGTTTTTGGAAAACCTGGCATAGGCCTTATTTTTAAAAGAAAAGTAATGAAATTTTTGCGATTAAGATACTTATTACAAAGGGTGCCCTTAACTCTGGAAGCCATTCGGTGTGGGTACGTCCTGGCGTCTGCGGGGAGCAAAGTGGAGCCCGTGGGGCTCCGCGGGGCTGCCAGTGTCCCGCTGCCGGCGGTTACCTTGGCTTATGGCACGGTCACTCTTAAAATGCAGCCCGCTCAGTTTATTTCATAATTGGTGTCGCCTTAACGAACAAAAAATATGGGTGGTGTTAAAAATACACATAGGCAAATTAGCAGCCTTAAAATGAAACTCTGGGGTCAGTTCTAGCACAGAGGTAAAGAAGTCTAACTTAGAAATTAAGTTACTGTTAACATAAATCAATTACTTGAGGGTTGTTTTTTTTTTTTTTCTTTTAAGAAAATAAGTTTTCTTATATCAATTTTAAACCTTTAAGTAGTGTTAGAGATCTGTTAGACACGTGTTTTGGTAATAATGAATTTATACTGTCGTGTTTGCAGTTTCTTATTTTTTTGTCTTCTGACGATCGAATAACATTTTTAGTTACGTAAATGTAATACACCTTTAAGTTGTATAGTAAGTGTTGTATTTAATGCTCCGGTAGTCTCTGAATGCAGTTTTAACTGTTAAAATATATAGTCTTAGGAAACTGTATTCTTAAAAAACAATTTTAGAAACTAATTTCATTAGTAAAAGTCTGCAAGTATGTGTGTTATCTCCGAAATCCACACATGCTCTGACATACCCTTATCTGTATTTCTCTCTCATATATAGCTGTTACACAGATCTCTGGCAGCAGATGGCTGGACTATAATGCACTGTTAAACAAATAAAACCATTAGGCACGTAATACTGCCTGGTAAACGACTGTGTGTTTAAAATGGTTTAAAAAAATTAAATAGAAAATAAAGTTCATTTTTTAATTCATTCAATGAAGTTGGAATAAAATCCAAACCCCTTTCAGAATACATAAAACATCCCCTCTTATGTTGTGTTTGTCATTTGAAGTCAGTCCTTTTTTTTTTTTTTTTTATTACATTCTTGCATCTGGTATAAGATAATCAGTCCTAAATCAGTTTTCTAATAGATGTTTTCTACAAGTAATCGCTCATTTTACATTTATCTTTGTAGGAAGATTTTTACTTTCGTAATACTCCAGCACAAAATTTCTATTGCATTATATGCTCTTTTTTCCTCCTTTTCAAATTTGATACGAATGTATTAAAATTATGATTCAACACTAGTGTCATGGCTCTGTAATTAAACTGTTTTTTAATAATTGTCAGCAGCTGAGAGATGCCATTTTGTCTTTTTGTTTTTAGATATGCCAATATTTGGTCTTTGCCCGGCTCATGATGATTTCTATTTGGTGATGTGTAACCACTGTAATCAGGTCGTAAAACCACAGGCATTTCAATCACATTATGGTAAGTGCTTAACTATTTTTAATAACTAAGGGTGAGGTTAAATCAGGATTAAGCCTGGCAATTTTTTTTTTTTTTAATTGATGGTACATAGATCATTACATTATGAATGTCAAAGAACATAACCTGTGTTTAATCATTTTGTATACATTATAATGCAGTTACATAAAGATCTTGTTCCTTTTAATTTTTTAATGCCTTCTTGAAATGCTGCATACATACCGTTCGGTTTTGAAATGACATAATATAGTCTGTTTCACAGACAGTGTGTGTAGTGTGTTTGTGTCTGTGTGTGTCATTTCTCCTTGTGTATTTATACAGATTATTTTTACATGGGTTCTGTTACAGTGTGAACTGTCAACTTCAGCTAAAAGCTGAACTTACAAATTCTGTTGTAAAACACAGTGTGTTCCCAGCGGCCAGTAAGCTTGCTTATTTATTTTCAGAAGTATCAATTTGTATTTGTTTTACTGTTCCAATGGCTTTGTATATAAACTGTGCTAGGAAGCTTTTGTTGTGTCGGTTGGTGTTAGCCCGTGTTTATAGAGGAGCGAAAAAACGTGAAGTGCTGTGCAAGTTCAAGTGCTCCGTTGCTTCCTACAGCCCTGGCTGGGGGAGGCTGGCAGTTCTTCTTTTCCACACTTCTCTCAAGACTAGAAATTAATCTCAAACAATTTCATGCCAGTGTTTGGATGAGAGGTTTGGGGTATTCAGTTTCTTGTTTCTTGAGAAATTCAGGAGAAGTTTTCTAACCAAGTGCTACTAAAAAAGATGGGCAAAGCACCTTCTGAACTACTCCTTCCTCCCTCTGTGTGTGTGTGTACTTGTATGGGTTTGCTTTTTTCTAGCCCCGTGCACCTACCGATTGCTTCAGTGTTCAAAAGGGTAGAAGATGCTGGATGCGGGTGGGGAGGCTCTTCTGGCCTTGGGAGCAAGGGATAACTTTTCTTGCATCTCAAGTACTGCAGCCCTTTGGCAAGAAAAGACATACTCGCTTCTGCTGCTTCCTGCAGGCTGGGAGGGGGTCTTCCTACCTACGCTGTCCGAGGGTGAACTTCTTCCCTTTCCACCTCTCGCTTGGGGTGGCTGTGTTACAATGCGTTATGGATTATACCCCACCCTTGCTGCTGGATCTCTGCAGTCGTGTCACACTGAATGTCTTGGAGAAGAACAGGTGTTATGACATAATTCTCAATAGTTTAGTTGTTGTCCTGTGGATGGCAGTAGTAATAATTTTTTTAAAAAAATCCACAATTTTGTGGATGTAAGTCTCCAGAGGTACAGGGAGCTGGAAGAACAGAAGGGTATCGGCTTTTCTTACTCTGGTTGCTCTAAGCCTTTGTATCGGCTGAGAGCACGTCTACCCCTTGCCAGCACGCTTCCTCACCTGTCACTGAATATCAGTTTGGGATGTCCTGTACGTCCTTCTAAAATATCATATTAGAATTATTCTGACAGTTAAAAATAAATTTATGGGGGAGGACTGGATGGTACCCAGTTCTGAGTCTTGGCATATTGAATCTTCCATCTTGAGGTCAGTAATACGGAACTGGCTCAGGTTGGTGGTGATGGAGAGCTGTGGATATCTGCGGACACTTTGGGCTGTCTTTCTGAAATGAGCAGGTGATCTCCAAATACTGTCTGACAAACAGGTATCTGTACCGTAGGAACCAGTATCGTAGTTGTTGGCGTGAGAGCCTTATGGGTGGACTGAAGAAGCAGTTAAAGAACTGGAAAGGTACAGCGTTGCTTCTTGACCATGGACATGAAAACACGGGGTGTTGTAATGCCGCTTGTACCAGCGTTAAACTTGTTATGTGGAGTTAATTCAAACTCTTGTGTAAGTTCTACTTGCCGTTTAAAAGGGACCGAGTGAAGAGGGGACTACAAAATGCAGGTATGGAAAATATTTAAAAAACAAAAAAAGACTAACGTAATGTTCACATCGTAGGAGCGTGCTCTCTAACCACGAAACAGTCTCTAACGTAAGCCTTACATCAGTGGCAGATTGATACTCTGAGAGAAAGGTGGAAGGAGGGGATGGAAATGCTGAGGTTATTCTTGGTATTTCTTAAGCCCGTTCTGAACAATGAGGACGCTCGGGGAGGGCTGCGGCGCGCAGAGGAAACAGGCGGGGACATTCTGATGAGAAAAACAGGCTTGGGTGGGGCGAGTGTCATTGAAGGACTTCAGTATGCCAAACTAGTAGCCTCAGAAAGGTAAGAAGGTTGACTTAGTGATTTTTTTGTAGCCCTAGCTCCCATTGCTTTTTATCAGCCTTCACATTCTTGAAATCCTTACGCAGTTGTCCCTCCTTTTAGCAAATTGAATGTGAAAGCAGGTGATTGATTACCAGGCAATGGTGGTGTTTGGTTTTTTTTTTTTTTAAACACAGTGTACTTCAGGAAATTGCTGAAGTCCTCAAAACGCACAGTTCTTGTAAAACAAAGTACACTATCATGATAACAATAAAATAAAACACTCTTTGCATTTATCGCAGTCGGTTTTCCCTGAATTAAGTCTTTTATTTGTGGCATTATTTCAGGGATTGATAAAGGAGAGATTACTTCAACAAGTTCTGAAAAATTACAGTGCATCAATGAAGCTGTATCTTTATGATGTTCTTACCGTCTTTTAAAGTTATTTTTAATTGTTACCAGAGAAATAGTAATCTCAGAATATTCTGCAACTCCTGATGGTATGTGTCGCTTGTACTTGGTATTCTTTGAAACTTGTCACGTGGGATTTTGTTTTCTGAAGTAGAATATGCTCTTTTAAAATGTCACTTTTGTCAAAGGAAGGCTAAACAAACTATTAGCTAAACCTAATGAGCTAATTAATTTCTTCCAAAGCATATTTGTGATGAACTACTTAACTAGGTAGGCTGAAAGTGCATTGCAGGACATACGTTGGCTTTTTTCCTTGGACCACAAGTAGTCAGAAATAATATAAATGTAACCTTGTTCATGGGAATATTTGACCTTTTTAGTGAAATATTGATATAAATCACAGAAGTTTGTATGTAACCGATACTTAAATATTTCATGGGTTTTACTAGAAGAGGTATTAATTCAATATTAAATTCTACTTTTTGAGGCAATCTAAGTGTGCATTTGGAGTATGAATCACCATTTTAATAATTTATTCTATACTGCTGGTATACATACTATCATTGATTTGTAAAATTTATTGATGCATTTGGTATGCATAACGCCACGTGTAGGTTAGTTGTTAAAAGCAATTTAATGTAACGGGATATCTGAAGTCTGCTTGTGGTGTTTCTTCTGGCCTGTGAACAGCAGCTGTCAGTACACTCGACTGGTTTTGCCCTCTTGGCTTAGGGCGGCAGTGGTGCTGGGCATCTGGCGGGGCAGAAGCAGGCCAGGCAGACGAGGAGAGCTGTTTCAAGACAAATCTTCTGTTTGTCAGATCTCAGCCACTTCATTTGCGGGGCCGGACAAGTGATTTAATCCTTTTATTGCCAGTATTCTTGCTGCTGCTTTTTGAGTGGTTACGCTTTCATGGTATCGGTGTCTTCCTTGGATGGCTCAAGATCAATTCAGAGGTGAAAAATGGGGTAAAAAAAAAAAAAAAAGGTATAATGTTCAGGAATTCAGTCTTGTGGGTGAAGCACCCAAGATCACTTGTCATGATGACTTATTCAGAGAAAACGCAGGATTTTTTTCCAGCTGGAGTATTTCTCTACACTCTGGATGATGGTGTGCCGCCCCTCCAACTCCCACACCACGTAGACCCTCCCTCTGTATCCAAATCAGGTGTAGTTCTGAACTCCCTGCACAGTTTCCTCTCTTAATATATAAATTCTTACAGTACAGATGACTTTGTCAGATTGCAAACCGTCGCGCTCCTCAAGAATGCCTCCTCGGCAGACAGCGGGATGTGCCCGTGTCCCTTTTATTTCTTCTCTCTCCTTCCCACGAAAACGTGCTAGATACGGTTCCTTTACTGCACCAAAAGGTTGCTCTTTGAGGAAGCCATCGCGACAGTTATTTCAGGTTGTTTGTGGAAACCCAGAAGTGACGTGGTTTTCGGGCCGTATGACCTTTCGTTGGTATTTCAGCCGTTCCACGCGTTTATCGCATCTCCCTGTGGTTATCAGCCTCCTGTCGGAGGAGAGCTGCTTCTCTGCGCCATCTGGGCTGCTTTGTGGCTCGGAGAGAGGAGAGAGCTCAGCAGCGTGGAAGTAGCATCAGTGTAGAGATGGGGGGTTTCCTCCTTCTAATTTTTCCCAGGGTTTTTTTTTTTTTTTGCAGAGTTGTTTCTTTCCTCTGTGTCGTGGTTTCCATAAACACAAAGTAGGGTTAAACTCTCAGCGATAATAATGAAGGCTACCTGTAAGACTTAAACTGAGAGTGCCTGTGAGTCACGCGGTGGTTGTGAAAACCATTAATACCGTACGTATTGGAAAGAGATAGATGATGCTGTTGGGTCATTAAAAAGCTATGTCCATCTAGTGTTTTGATTAACTTCCAGAGGTTTGGCATGCAGTGGCAAAGGTGAGCAGTACTGTGAGCTTTGCTTTGCTGCTCTGTGAGCTGGTGGTGATTCGCTCGACCATTTCAGTTTCCGATCAGTGCATGTTTAAACCTGTAGCACAGCATTCAGAAATGGAATACTCAGACGGAGTTGCCCGCCTTACGTGATTTCTAGGAGGTTGTGAGATTGGGATAGAGATGGTCATCTCACGACCTTATACTCAGTCTGGAGAGACTCGGAGGGCAGATCCTGGCAGTAGAGGAGGAGATCCTCACTTGTGTTACTTGCTTGAGTCCATCCTGCAAGTCAGTGTATGGTCTGTCGTGCATCTCCTTCATCTAATTGTATAATTGTACTCCTTCCTCCCTCAGCCAGTTCTCACACCCACCCTTAGCGAGCAGGTTTACTGCTTTGGCTAGTCACGAGGGGGTTTTTGGTGTTGGTGTTAAGTGCTTGGGTTCAGAGAGAATTGGTATTTGTTGTTATTTTAATTGGGATAAATGATCCGTTAACTATCCCTGCTAATACGCTTTTGTATTTCGGATGTTTTATCATATGTAATTTAAGTATTACAGTCCCTGCAGCTTTACACAGTTGATGTCTTCTGACATACTGTGAACTGGCTATGAATTTGTCCTACCGGTCTTTCTGTTATCTCAAATTTGGCATCAGCTAATTGTTCTGAAAAAACTGACATCACTATTTAATATTTTTTAAGTTTTATTTTTCAAAGTTGTGCAGATGGTGTTTGTTTAGAACAGAATAGAGTGTTTAGCACAGATTACCGAGTCAAAGATGAAGTGTCTGTACAAGGCAGCATTTGAAGCAGATAGGAGAAGAAAGGAATCCTTCCAGAGCCGTTGGACCTGATGATTTGGGGGTCTGTTGTTTGGTGGGAGTTTTTGTTTTGTTTTGTGTTGGGGGTGTGTGTGTGTTTGTTTGTTTGTTTGTTTTTAACTCGTAGGAGATTGCCTGAGCTCATCAGCATTTTGGAAGGATAAGCTTTCATTATGGCCTGCATACTTTTGGCAGCAAGCAATTTGTTTCAGTAATTAAGTGTCCACTGTTCGCTAATGCCTTTTTAAAGCAGTATGAAAATGTTAGAATCATAGGAATTTTCTTGGGTATCAGTAATCTTATGTAGTAGTCTGATAACCAAAATAAAACTTGAATGTTATGTGGTGTGTCACAGATGTGCTGGAGTAATCTGCAAGGCAGATTGCCAAACGTGCACAAGGTGGCATTCGGCATATTAGGGCTCAAGTTAATGTATATGATTTATCACGTGATCATGGGCAGCTTCTGTTTAAATACAGAGTCCTCTCCCAGTAGTTCCCAGTCCAGATTCCAGCAGTTGGATCTTAGTCTCCGGGTCCAGCAACGACTGGTTTAATTTCTTCTTGACAGAGATTTGAGAAATTCTGTAGCTTTTGCAAGAATTATCTTGGCATATTCCCAGAAGGGAACGGGCTCAGAGGTCAGCACAGGATTCATTTTAGAAAAAAAAAAAAAGTTTCAGCTGATTATTTGGTTGTTTTTAAATAATGCATCATTAAATAAGAAAGTATTACCACCTGGAAAGAAACCATGTAAATATATTTCAGGCTTTGAAACGCATACCCCAAAGCCATTAGCTGAATACCAAATGTGCTATTTGGATTTAAAGTCACAAACGAGTTCTGCCATGCAGATTTTAAGGAGCAATGAAGTTAGGTGCTGTGGTTAATTGTAACATCGCAAACGGTTCATGTGCAGAAGGTTATTTTTGTAAGCGTAATGGCTGTGGTCTTTGTGTATCACATGAAAGCATAGGGAGTCTGTTTGAGAGGTTGATGGCAGTTTTCTAGTAAAACTTCCTCCTTTTTTGTGGGCACGTGGATTTGTCAACCTCTAGTTGAAGGCATAAAGCGATTTTAAACATCAGCTAACAAAAAAGGGGATGTTCAGCTTCAGATTTACAAAGCAAATTCATTGTTCAGTTTACTGCTTACCATGTAACTCGTGTTATTTCAAATATTTTTAGAATATTTCAAATTCTAAAAGTGCTTGGGTGTGCTTTTGGCTTTTCTTACCTTTAGTTAGCATGAATCGAATTTCATGCTGTTCTGCCACACAGCAGAAGAATTGCATGCAGAAATCCTTGCTTTTTACTACTGGCTGGATAAAGAATATCTTTTTTTTTATTCTATTCTTACTAAAATGTTGAAGTGTTTTGAAACAAGGCTAGCATACAAAAATATAGAAGGGTTCCATGGAAATGCTGTGCTCTTATAGTGATGTTCTTGCGAGATATTTAGAGACTGGGACTGACTGCTCCCTTTTCAAGGTAAACATTGACGGGGAAGAACGAGTGCAAAGAAGGAAAACAAAGATATTTATCTTTGTGGGAAAAGAGGAAGCGGTGCCACGTTCACTGTCAATTACAGAAATAGTTGTTCAGCAAGAGGGAGGAAGTTAGTGTATTGATTGATAGATTTGAGTAAGATCAAAAGAGAACAAGTCGTTCTAATCAAAAGTAGCTGTTGAGTGTATTTGACAACTGCTTCACTTCGGAAGAAGCCAGCTGGAATAGTCGCATCAGGTCTACGATTAAAAGTGTTTGACAATAAGAGAGTTAACCAATCTAAAAGTCAGTGTTAAGTTTCATCATTCAAAATCCAGTTTGAGTGATGAAACGGCACGTGGAGCAGAACGCAGCTGTCATAACCATCACTTCAGATTTTCTGCAGGTTCAGGGAAGACTGTTCTGCATGGGCTTACGTGCTCCCTGTCCTCGGAAGGTTTCCTTCACAGCTACAAGGGCTCTTTCTAAGGCCGAAGCCACTCCTTCAGGCTGGAGCTCGGCCAGTGGAGGTGGCACGCATGGCGAGGGCAGGCCATGGGCACGCAGGGTTTGGCACGCAGCCCTGAGCTGAGTGCAGAAGAACGAAGCTGCAGCCTGTGTCAGAGCTGGGGAGGTGGAAGAAGCCTGAATCGGAGCTAAAAAAAAAAAGGCAGGACTTCTGCTGTGGTGGAGGAGGGTTGGGAACGTGTCAGAGCCATCGAGATGCCAACGTGGTGTTGGAGGGTGGGGTTAGGAGTAGTTTAATTTCAAAAGCTAACCACGTGCAGATCAATTATTTATAAGGACTTCCTAATTTATTTTTTGGGGAGAAGTATGTGTTCTCATGAACCGTGTAGATTATTCCAAGAACTGCAAAACCTCAGATGAACACCACAGCGCTTCGTGATTCCGGGGAGGAGTATTCTGGGAAACTTGTAAAACAATGTTGAGTATTGAACTGTCATGAACAAAATAGTTTGGGTTGGTTTTTGCCTTTTTTTTTTTTTTTTTTTTTTTTTTTTCTTTCATGGAAGCACATAGTTTCTAGTGGCACAGACTGTACCCTCTCATCCCACCAGCCGACTCTCAAACAATTGCTGCACTTGGAAGAGAGAGGATTTGCACATAGGCCTTTTCTCTGCAAGCACAGCTATAAAGGTCAGATAGGAAATCTCATCAGTAACCATCAATTACACTATTTTTGTGCCAAGATACCACAGCTCCCAGCGCCGAGCTGTGCAGCACCTGGCTGGGGCAGCAGTGGCCAGCTAGCGCGGGCGGGAGGGAGGGAGGATGGCAGCTTTGGCAGGGCTGGTTCAGCGCAGCCAGAATGAAGTGGTTTGCAGTCTGGGGGGGGGGTTGTCCCAGGAGGGGAAAGAGAGGACACGGGGGAATAGCTAAAAAGGGAAATGTAAAACAAAGAACTTAAGTAAAATAGGTATAAAAAGAAATAGATGGAGACAATAAGGAGGAAGCTAAATAAGGAAGAATGACCTTGCAGGAGGGGGAATGAAGTAGGTATGGTGCTGCTTTTATTGCTCTGCATTGAGGGAGAAAAGTAGAAGAAAGGAGAGGTTTAACAGGGCGAGACAAACAAAAAAGCTTTTCTACTAGTTTTTCCTCTCCTAATGTTTTGGCAGCAATGCTGTTAGTGTGGTTTGTTTAACGCCCTGGCGTTCTTGGATTTTGTACATTTTGGGGGGGGGGGGGGGGGACGGGTGGAACAACAGCACATCCTACTTGAGACACCTCTCCCGGCTTTAGCAGGCACTGACCATCAAGGAAAGAGGTGGATATATGCATGCGTGTGCATTTATTAATGGGTCATCTTATGCTTGTTTTCTTACACATCCCTTTTACTGTTTCTCGCTGGACTTCCCAAGTTTATTTAAAAATTCTTATTTTCTGTACTCTAAGTAATATTTTTTTTTAGAGAGTAGGAGGCGCATAGGACATACATGTAGCTTTCATGCAGCTTTTGGCAAGAGGAACACCCCCTGGTTCTCTGCAAGCAGAGAGAAAAGAAGGCAGTGTACTAGACAGAAGAAAGTTACCCATGCTGGAGCTACGTAAAAGCAGTGTCTGGTAGGAACTTCTTCATCTACTGCCTCAGGAGAAGTAGGCAGCGTTCTGAAAGCTGTATTCTCACCTACGGCAGTAGTGCACCGAATGGTAACCGGGTGTGTATGTGAGTGTTGTGCTTTTGGAAGAACTCAAGACAATATTATTCTTACCAAAGTAAAAGATATCAATAACGTTTTGGTTTTAGGCACAGCTACAAAGTAGGTAGGCTGCTATGTAATTTACTTAGGTATTACGACAAGTCATTTTCACCTGCTATTTATTTACTCGCTCATTTTTGATCACCAGTTTGGTGGCTTTTTAAAAACAAACTTCCAGGTATTGACATGGTACTGCTTTGGTGGTTTTGCTTCCAGGCAGTATGATCACTTAAAATCTAACATTTGATATACATACAGTCTACAAACTGTGTTTTTAAGATATTACCAGAAGAGGGAGTGTATAACATTTTGTATACAATGAAACCTGTAAGTTTACTGATGAATAGCAATCAATAACCATGATTTATGTAATAAGTTTAAAAAAAAATTGCAGTCTGAAATTCACTTTCAAAAGAGCACAATTAATGCCAACTTTTTAAGCTCTTCATTAGGCTTAATTCAGTTTAACACTAAATAATTATATCCAAGTAACGTAAATGGCCTTGAAGGTCAATTCAGTTTCCTAAATGTTGTGTTGTGTCTACCTGTAACAAAAAGATTCAAACAGCTTTTCAGTGGCAGTCTTGGATTAGGTCTTGCAGTACACAGGTCTGTAAGGGCTCCATAACAATATGAAACTTTAAAACAATTACAAATATTTTTTTAAAATGTAGAAAATGAGAAACAGAAATAGATAAATATGATATTAAATTTTACGTGAGTCTGTGATACTACTATTGACTAAATAGGCCATCATTAGCTATCTCAGGCAGTTAACAGCCAAAATACTTCCAAACCCTATTATCTGCTCTTGATGAAACAAACCCAAAATGTAGTGCTTGTGTAGAAAAATCAATATTTTTACTGTATATTTTATGTAGATGTTCCTCCAGTTGTCGTGCAGCAGGGCAACAGGTTAATCCTTTGAACAATAGCAAATTGATGTAGGAGAAAAAGCCATCAGTGTGTCTAATATATAAACTAATAAACTTTGCCTATTCTGCTGCCTCATACAACTTCTACAATATCTGAGAGTGCTGCTGGCCCAGAGATTGCAATTACATTTTAACTTGTTTCCCCAGGTTGTATTGGAGAAAGAAGAGCCATCATCAAGAGATTCTTGTCTTCTTTTCTGTTCTCTGTTTCCCAAATAATGAGTTGCCCGTGTTGGTATGAAACTCTCACTCTTTAGGCTGGTTTGTAAAGGATGCAATTTGACCAGGCTCCCGGAGAGTTGAAGCAGTTCCTATGTAACTGAGTTTTTCCTTGTTGTTTGGCAAGATTGTCAGAAAACCTTTAACTCGCAATTCTATCTAGAGTAGCTTTTCAAAAGGAAGCCTTCTCTTTTAGCCAGCTCACCTTCTTATGTTTTTACCCCGTAGGATTTTCTTCTTCTGCCAGGCAGAAGTTGCATTGTGACGTGTCCTCTTTATGTGACCCCACGGGTTGCAAAGAACCTGTTTGTCGTGTCTGGCGGTGGGAAGAGGGCTAGTTTCTGCGGTGCGTTGGGGCTAATTCTGTGGGTTAGGTAGAAGGTGTACCCCTTTCAGCGTGCCCTTCCACCTTTGAGCTTGAAACTTCCAGATGTTTGTGGATTATTTGTAGAGCTGCATTTGAGCTGATCAGAAGTTTTGTGGGTAGTTTTGAGAGCTGTTGATTATTGTCCATAGATATTCACATGGAATTCATACTTCCTCTCATTGCTATTTTCGGCTGTGTCCCCTTTGTTACTGCATGGCTGAAGACTTCATTTGAGTTTGTAGGTAAAGCATTTTGACGTTCAGCTGTATTAGGGTGGACTTAGTGAAGGAATTGTTTTCATTTCTTTTGCTTTTCTAGGTAATAATGAGAAGCCTTACCGTACTCTGTAAGGCTCTGGCCCTTCTCATCGTTGGCATTGGACTAGCTAGCACTCCTTTTCTTTAGTTTCATTTTGGCTTACGGCCTCTGACAAGCCACACGTAACCCTGTATATGCCTGGAAGTGTGCCATATTGGCCCTCTCCTGGCCTCTAAGGTCAAAGGAAAGGTTTTAAAACTGCCATGGTTCAGTCCCCTCCCCGTCATAGTGCCATGTACTCTTTGACCAAAGGTCATCATGTGGGTCACAGCTATCCACCAGCCAACTTCTAAAAATACCCATGACTGCTTTGATAGCCATAGAAGTGGTATAAAGTTGTATATGGGCATAGTATTATAAGGCTTGACGCTCATGTCTTGCTTGTCACAATTGAGAATGACAGCTAGCGTCACTTCATTTTGGTAGCGGCCAGTTACTCTCTCTGTCCAGCACCCTCTCCATAGGATCAGTCGGTGTTCAGAATGAGGATGGGTACTGACCTTTAGGACCATACCCATCACCTTTTTCTATGACCAGAAGGATGTACCCGGGGAGGCTGCCGGCTTGGCAGATAGTTAGGACGTGCTGAAAGCCCTGACGAGCTCCTGGGCTGCTTGCTATTTCCTCTGCACTGTCCCAGTTGTCCAGGTGGCAGTGGTCCACAATAGCTGTGGCTGTAGACTTGAAATCCAATGTACTGAATGTCTCTTTCTGGTTTATAGTTCCTGAAGACGGCATAAGTCTACATGGAAGGGATTTTCAGCCTTCACTGTCTGTGTGTACACATGTACTATATGGGTAGCAGTTATATTTTGTATTTCTGGTATAAACAAGCACGTTGTGTAAGTGAAGTTGCTACTAAGGCATAAAATGCTGTCACTAGATTGTGCACCAACAAGCCTGTCAAGTTGTCCCTCTGTCCGCAGTCATCCATTTTATTTTGGACTCTCTCTACTTTTCTGAAACCTGAGGAGCTTCTGAGCATGCCCACTTGGAAAAGGAAACACCAAAACTAGAAATCTTGCCTGATATACTTGTGTTTTCTGTAGCATGTAAGACACTCTCCAAAGTGACAGCTGCTACAGAGAAGAATCCGCTGAATTCAGAATCCGTTGCCCTGTGGCTCTGGAGGTTCTGGGAATTTCATTCGTGATGGTACTTTGGGGCACTCATTCCCAAATTCAGAAAAAAAGACACACGAGGCCTTACATACAAGTCAGTAGCACTACTTTTTGTATGATTTTGCTGCTCCCTTCGCTTAGTCTGGTTTCGTGGTGTCACACAGCGGGTGGCAGCGCTCTTTCCATGTACCCCCCAGAGCAGCAAAGTGGGTTTTCCAAGTAACCGCGCTGGAGTTCTCGATTGATCAACTTGAAGTTTGGTGTTGGCTCAAAGCCCATCATTCTCTTCCTTCCAGGAAGAATAATAATAGTAGCCAGTAACCAAACAATCTCTTTCAAGCAAAATATTTACAACAAAATCATTTTAGAAAGTACTAAATGTAAACACAAGCAGGCTGCAGTATAAGCAAGACCAGATTATGCAGTGTTGATATCAATCAGATGAAATTCCTTGGAAATCTGATTTATTTTTTTTTAATGTACCCCTCAAAACTTATAGGAACTGGCAAACTAATCATTACCGCAGCTCACAAGGCAGGTCTTTGTCATCCCCAGTTGCTTAGGCCTCCAGCCTGTTCCCTGGGATCGAGTCACACTTTAATTCCTGCTAGTCCTCGCTCGGTTAATTGCTATCTTTGGCACAGGAAGGTTTGTGGTTTGTGAGACTGGCAGATCTTTGAACGGATGGTTTTGCTCTTTGTTACGGAGAGAGCAGATGGTGCGAAGGCTCGAACTGAGCGGTCCGGACTGGGGGAGAGGGCAGGGACGCTTTTTGCTGTGGCAGTATTAGCTCGCACCAGCCAGCGATTGTGAAATTGGTGCCTGAGATTGCTGAATTTTGAGAAAGGATAGATGAGTTGTTTCATGTGCAGTGGAGATAGTGAAGCCTGGTTGTCTCCGGCTTTGTCCTCTGTGTTTTGCCATCGATCTCCCTCCTGCTGCAACACCTCCTGCTCAGTGCACATACATAGCTTCAGGTTTTATGGCATGGTTTGCCTTTTCTCTCTCTTTGCTGGTTTTTTTTTTGTTTGTTTGTTTGTTTTATTGGCCTGCCAATTTGATAAGACATACATGTGCCACAGCTGGGCTGGAGTGTGCATGTGACGATGGGCCAGTGAAGAGCTTCCTGCCTTCTTTCTGTAAGAGCACTGAGTGGTCCTACCTTTGCTGTCTGAATGCTGATTTAATGCTAATGGTAAACCCCGGTATCTTTAGGACCTCTGTCGGTGGGGGGGGGGGGGGCAGGAGGGCACACCACCTCAAATCTAGCTCTTCTGTTTTCTTAAAATTAACCTATTGTTTCGAAATACAGCAGACTAAAACGTAGACATGGGGAAGGAGACATGCTAGAGTTGCATTTATCTCACTTTGCAAAACCAGACAAGAAAATATAATGTAAGTAAAAGATCAAAAATTCTCTAGCTAGTCTTAAAAACAATTTTCTTGGCGATGCAAAATGTGCACAATACTTCAGGTTGTAGAATGATTTCCCCCCCGCCCCCCTGTCATTTCTTAACACTATGCAGTACTCATTCATACTAGGGAGCTACTGTGTGTGTGTATAGTGATAGCATCGCACAAGATATAAATATCTTTTCGTGTTACACGCGTTCAGTGAGGAAACAAAGAAAGGAGAGGGTTGATGCTGTTCTTCGCGTTATCGCAAGTAGTAGGAAGCAACCTTTCTGCCACGGCAGTGGTTTCAACACAATTCCAGTTGTCCTTCTTGGCTCATCTTGCAACGCCAAAGACCTGGAAATTAGGTTCTCTGGAGTGGCAGTGATGGATATCGAACTGCTTCTCTCCCTTCTGCCCTGCCTGCGCTCTCCTCCTCAGCTGGTGTTTGAGCAGGAGCCTCGTCACTTCAGCCCCGTTCCCTGGGAGCCCGCAGGGCGTGCGGGTGTATGTCCCTGTGTGCGTGTATCTGCAGAAAGTACTATCACAGCGTGCAAGGCTAATTTTAGGCCTCTGAACTCAGGTATTAACTGATGATATAAGTGTTTAGATTCAATCTAATGTTGTTGGTGTTTCTGGGATTCTATTTTTGATGACTTTAAGTGGTGTTGATAGAAAATAAAAGTTAAAACCTCTTGTGATATTTATTACCGGGAAAAGAACTTCCTAATTTCATTGCCTTACATAATGGGTTGGTTTTACTACTTTAAGTAAAATTTTGCATTTGTCAGAGTACAATTGCAGCGTGTGACTTAACTTTTGCACATGCATCAATCCGTTCCAAGGTGAAACCCTGTGAATATTTACTCTATAAAGTTACTTAGAAGCCTTTAGTCATTCCAAAATAGTAAATAAAAACAAACGCACAGATTGAGACAGTTGGCATATATGCTGCCACTATAACATAAGCAAGCATAAAATCCCGTTGCATTCTCTCTCGGCCATTGTGTGCCTTCCCGTGGGCCGTTGCCGTCCTCTCCCCGTGTGAATGTACCGTCATGCCTCTCCCTTCCATTCCAGCTCCGGCCTTGATGCCCAGCTGCTGGGGCTTCTTAGCGGTCGGGTTCTTTGTCCTCACTCTTACTCAGACGGAAGACAGCTTTCTGTATTGTTGCACGCGGGAATTAAGTTGCCTGATCTTGGTCAGGTTTTTTGTGCAAAAAGCAAAAAAAAAATAGAAGTTACCCTCTTGGTCCTAAAATGAGACTAGACCAAATCAAAGACTAAAGAAGAATAAATTCTAGTTGGTAAGAAAACGAATGCATCAGTGCTGGTTCCCCACGTGGTAGTTTAAACTCAAGAATTTTGTAAACCACTAAAATCTGTTGGAGACTTACCCAGTCTTAATTATGGGTGTCAAGTAGAAGAGTATACAGTAGAAACAAATCCTCCAAAAACACGCATGCTTCTGGTACTAATTTTAGCAGTGGAAGGAGATGCCTTTTAAAAACAGCGTAATCCAAGGAAATGTCTTTGTATTCCTGAGTTGCCCTTAACAATTAATGAGTAGGTGACATGAGCTGTCAACTCCTCTTGAAATTCAGAGCAAAAGAGGAACCGGTTCCTGCCTCATATTCTGAGCGCACAGACGTAGGAAAGGTGGTATTTAGTATTTGTAGTTTAAGATCTGCAATACATTTCTAAGCTTGTTAGTGGGAGCAGTAGCCTCCAGGTTTCTGTATGTTCCCTTTTCTAAAGGAAAAATCAACCCAGACAAAACATGACCTGCTGAAATGGTACTCCCTGCTTCTGTTTAACCCTTCTTACTGGAAAGAAAGTAATATGCTAACACACCGGTACCAGTAAACAAAGGGGTTTGTACGAGCCAGCTGCCTTTCCTCTTGGCAAACTCTTGATTTGATTGAAAAAGTGACTTGCTTGGTTTTAAAAACGAATTTGGGTGTAACATGATAAATGAGGAAAGATCAGCTTTGATTATGGTAATCTGAACCAAGAGCAAAGCCACAAGCTGTTTCTTCCTATTCTTGGTTGTTTGTTTTGTTGGTTTTTTTTTTTTTTTTTTTGGTCAGCAGATACACTGTAACTCTTACGAGTGATTACTTGGGAAATGGTCCAGAAATCAGCAATTTGGTAAAAGTTTAGATTTTGGTATCCATGCGCTGATTTTGGGTGGAAATCAGACCTTGATGGTCAGACATCAGAGTCTGGAAATTTAGGATGTTGAGACCTACCCGGAAGATGAGGACAGTAAACACTGGAGTGAACGCGTGCCGCTGGAGAAGCGCAGCAGGAGTGCCCTCCGGGGTGGCAGGGGCCGTGTCCCACCAGGCCGGCGCCTTGGTGGCCCCGGTGCCCGTGGGCGGCGGCGGGCTCGTTGGGAAGGCTGAGGCTGGCCAGAGGCCCGGGGGCAGCTGTTGGCCCCGGGGTGCCCGAGGCCGGCCGGAGCCCCAGCGCGGGTGGCGAGGTGGCCCGGCCTGGCGCGGCCGGCGGCGTTGCCCCCGGGTGTCGCGGCAACCCAGGCGGAGTTGGCCGAGCGACGTGGATCAGCCGGCAGCGGGCCATTCCGCGCTGCCAGCGGCCGGCGTGAGCCCTTGTGAAATGTCACCGGGGCGGTCTGGCCCCGCTCCAAACGCACTCCGCAGAAACTCGAAATCCCCAAAAAGCGCTCTGAAGCCACAGCTCTTGGCGGGTAAAGCAGAAATAGAGAAAATCGCGATGAAACTGTAGACAGCCGACTGCAATCCTGTCAGGCCTCTGGATAAATTGGCGACTGTTAATCAAAGTGTTAATTAAAGAAAGGAACCGTTAAGAGCGTGTTCGTTTTAGCTTGTTTTCCTGAGTGCGCTCATCCGTGCAATTTATAAATCGGAGGGCAGATGCGTTGCGGGCCGGGCTGCGGGCCGGCTGGCTGCGGGCGGCGTGGCCTGGGCCGCCGCTGCGGAGGGCATGGGAAACGCAGGCAGCGCCGGGATGCGTCAAGTGCAGTTGCGCCTTTATTTGAAAGGTTAAACTTGCACAAACGTTTTATTTAACACATCCTAATTGCTGCGTTGCTTGGTTCTTTCAAAGTGAAATGCGAAAAGGCTGGTTTATTGAATTTGAAAGACGTTATTGTGCAAGCACAGTCGGTTCGTGCCCTCGTTTGACTGTATTAGTGATTTCTGTGAGACTTTGCTGGGCTAATGCTGCTGTAAAATTTTAATTAGTGTATAGTTAACGTGGTCAGTGTTTGTAGATGTGAAAACAGTTGTTCCGTGCCAATTATGATTGACCAGTGTTAATGAAATAAGCTGTTATGATCCCTTTTTTATAATTGAAAAATGACTAATGCCGAAAAACATTAAATCGATGTAAGATAATGTAAGGATCTGACTTAAAACAAGAAACCAAAATATTTATTCTCTTTTTCCGTGGATGTTGCAGATTGAGTATTCATGTTCCAAGAGATTTCAAATTTTGGAAAGTTATTTGACTCTTGAAACATCTTTTAAAAATACTGCAATTCGCCCTACCGTGGCTTTGCTTCCCGTCTTCATTTTCCATCCTGAAAAAGTTCAACACTTCTTGTGTTTAAGGACTTGCACATAGGAAGGGCTGTTAGCCACGCCGGCAGAAGCCCAGCACGGATCCCTCACACCGTTCTCATTTCTCCGTGAGGTTTTCCTGCAAGGGGACACTGCCCGTGGGTACGGAGGCTCAGCAATGCTTTTGTCCTGTTGGCTGTAAGGAAGCACCTGGGTTGTCACGTCCATAGGGTGCGTGTGGTCGGTGCGGTACGTACGGAGACAGAGGTGGGAGACGGGTAACATCAGAAGTAGCGACGGGAGCTTCTTTCTCAGCTCCATCACTCGGCGTTGCCTCGTCCTGCCGTGAGCAGTAACGCCTCAGGGGAGAGGAGGGGCTGTTGTAGTTGGCGTGTGGCTAGTTCTAAGTAGCCATGTACGTGCTTATATTTAGGGTTTTTTTAATCTTACAAAGCTTTCCTATCGTGTGGCAGTGGATGTCATTCATTAGTCGTGCAGCACGTAAGAATAATATTTGTGCTCGTTGTCTCTTAGCCTGTCGTTTCTTAATGACAAAATCAAAGAATGCGATTTACTTAGCTGACACTACTATTTTTGTATATCCTGTGATATTTCCTCTTAATTCTCCTGCTCAAAACAAAGTCAATTCACTCTTCGTGATCTCTTTCGTATGGAGAGTTTTCCATTTCAAGACTTTTTTTTTTTTTTTTTTTTTTTTTACATCCATCTCCAGAAATTTATCAGCCCAGAATCCCCTCTGTATTTTGGTTCACTAACAGCTTTTAAGCAAGTTTTCAACGTCAGCATAATTTTTTGTAGCGGAGCGGAGTCTGAAAGTCAACATACAATGATTAAAGTTTGCTACATGTAAAGAAATAGCTACAGGGGAAAACATTAAAATGCCTGATTGTGGTGTGAATAGAAGCATTAGCAAGATGAAAGCTAGACAGGCATTTGGATATGTGAACTCATCTGAATACGTTACGCAATATTATAATGCTATGCGATAAGGTCTTGTAAGGAGTATTGTTGATGCTGAAGGGGAAGAGCTTGTTAAAGGTGTAAACCTGATTTCTGGGTAGAAAATGGAGAGAGAGAGAGAGAGAAAAATCAGAAGTTAGGTGGTGGTTCTTCCCTTAATTCTTTATTCCTGTGCTTTCGACACACGGTTCTTTATTATACTTCTGTTTATTCAACTTTTTATTAAAAGTTCGGAATAACTTTTTTTAATTTTTAGTTTGCTGTATGCTTGTTTTAAAAAAACAAAGCTTTATTTTAATGTCATTCAGGGAAAGCGCATACGAAACAACAGTTTTCCAGCTGTATTTCTGAGGAAGCTGACCTCTACTGCATCTTGATACAATGCTGATCTGCGCTGGTTACCTTTGTTCAATATTTTTCTTTATTATCACTTTGGCTTCTCCAAAATTTTTTCCAAATAACAATTTTTTTTTTAATAGCAAAACCAGATTTACTCAATACCTGCTTTTTAATCAGACAGTGCAGGTATTGTCATGTCGTCAACAGGCCACACAGAGATTAGTGCTCATGATGTGGACATTATAATCTCTTCATGGCCCGATTACCATCTAAGACACTCTTCTGTCCTTCCGTAATAACTTTGCAATTTATATTCCAGCGCTTGACAGATTTACAAGACAGCTACCAACCGAAAGGTGCCGGGCCAGTTCCCGGGTGAGAAATCTGTCCTTTCCTCTACCTCTTGGAAGTTGCTTGGGAAAGCCTACCAGAAGTTTGATCCTGGATATCACGCTGGCGTCTTTTTGAGATGTTAAAGCCCTTGTGTTTGGGTTTACCTGAGCAAAGACAGGGATGGAGAGATGGGGAAAACATCCTCCTCTGGGCGACAGAGGGGACCTCCCGACAGTTGGTCTCCCTGGCTCCATTTTGCTTCTGGTTCCGCTCTGCGACTCATTTAATGTCCTCCCTCTATCAGTTTCCGCACGTTGCTCTTGGAGAGTTTTACTGGTCTCCAGGAGGCTCTGAACAGCTGAAACAAACCTGGCGGGAGTGTCCCTAATTACAGTTTGCCACTGCACGAGAGCACTGCTCGACGCAGCAAAACCCCGGTCTGTCTGCAGGCTTGGGGTGGCAGTGTCTATCGGCTGATGCTTCAAAGGCTATTCTGCATCTCTCGGGGGCAAACCCTGTGTATTTTAAAGAGTAATCTTAAATCCTGTGGAAATTGATTACAGAACTACTCGTGCGCTGAATACAAGGGGTTTTGAAAGGATTAGTAACAAATATGGAAAAATCGAAAAACTAGCTTTAGTAACGTACCGAGTTGTGGAGAGGCAGCAGGGGAGAAAGGGATGTACTTGAAGGTTATTTATTTAAATACAATTTATTTTGCTATGTACTTAATAACTGTGTTTGCAATCTGCTCCTTGCCCTCCTTTCTGTGGTGGCGGTCTCGGGGGGGGTTGGGGGGGCAGGGGAGAGGTGTGCGGGGTCTGGGGCCGTTTTGCAGCAGTTAACCGCGGTGGAGATGGCCATTCCTGCCCAGTTAGTGTTGTGCTGCTAGAGAATTACACCACCATCCTGCTAAGCTGTAGTTTACCATTTTAAAAGCATCGTTTAAATACCCTAAATTATAGTTACAGGATCATCTCCTTTTTGAAATACGATTTTAAAGTGTTGAAGTTGGCATGCAGAATCTCACTGCTGAAAATGATCTGTTTTCCGCTCCTCCCTCCGGTTTCTTCAACCCTTCTCACGTAGAATTTCACGTTTCTTTATCTAATGTATTTTGCACAGAGGTAACTTGTGAGTGGATTTTGGTTCTCTAAAGTTAATCTCGAGGAAAATTATAAACACGTGTATTTAGAAATCAGAAGTCGAGTAATTGGTTTTACAGTTACAAAAGTAGCCGGTGCTTCTCTATCACTGGTGTAATGAGGTGAACAAAACAGTAGTAGCTAATGCATGCATTCTGTTTCTGGTCGAAGGGATGTGGTTGACTAACCGTCATAACACCTCTTGGGAGCTGAGTAAATAATTTGCAAATATTCAAATTTAAACGTTGGGGAAGCTTCGGAGGGGCTGCAGTGGCTGGGGGGGGCTGGGGAAGCGGAAAGCCGGAATGCTTCTCAGAGGATGTTTTCCAGTTCCCAACTTTGCTCGTGTTTCCTGTGAAGTGCTCTGGGAAACCTGCTTTTAAAAAACAAACCAAAGTGAAAGTTAAGCTAAAATCTGTCAGTCTAGGACTTCTGGACTGACAGGAAGTAGGTTATATGAAACTTCCAGTTAAAGTACAAATACATCATTCAAAAGTTTGGATTTCAGGAGGAAAATTAATTAAGTGTGCCAGACCATCATAAGCATCCGGCTGTGTTTTATTTACGTGTCTTAAATCGACGTGAATTGATGCGAAGGGATTTTGGAACTGGAATGATAGACCAAAACCCAAATACGTATGAGAGCTTTGGGTTCTGAATTGAGCATTTGTAAGCAAAGCATATCTTGAGAAGAAATTTGCTCGCTCTCGTTATGAGTTTTTGTAATAAATCAGTGCACCCAAGTTAAAGCATAGCCAGATTTTATATGCTTTTTAGGGAAACTTGTAGTGTGTGTTTTGAAGGTGATTGACAAGGGAACAGTGCAGGAATTCGTACTTGGAACGGCGGGACCTTCGCCCTGACGAGGAGCGCTGGACAGCAGAGCGGGACGTACACATGCCAATGCTGCTGTTAAGCAAAGATGCAGAAAACAGATGACACGTAAAGCTTAGTGGTGATACAGCCCTCCTTTGAGAGGTAAAAACGTTCTAGGAACTGACAAATAATTTTGGAGCATACCTACCAGCAATTAGAAAGGTCTTGGTGTATTTGCTTTTTTGTCTGTTGGCTTCAACAAAGCATTTTCCTGAGAGGAATATAATTTTCTGAGTTCTTATTGTGGGAGAGCATAAATGCTTCATGGAGCTTACCAAGCTGAAACCTCCACAAATTAATGTGAAAGGGAATTTTAAAAATCATTGATCTCTGTAGTTATGTTTTGCTCTGTAATGTGTGACTTCAATTCTGTCTTTTGCCCCTAAAAAGGTTATTTTATCTTCTTGGGTATTAACCGTCTCAATGTAAATGTAAGACTACCTTTGAACAATGCCATACCACGTATGTGGTGAAGATGTAATGCAAAAACATATAAACCAGCACACTTTAAATCTCTGCTCGGCAGAGGAAACCTGTTAAGATATCAAATTCTGGAGGTGAGCTCTGGGTTTTAAAATATACTCTTCAAAATTGGCTAGGTATTGCATTTGAATAGATTTTTGAGAAGAGACACATTTTAAGTAAAGTTTTATCACTGTAGCTTAACGTCGTCTTTATGTGGTGGTATCTACCCCAATAGAAACATCCTGTACTGCAATTGCACTGAATATTTTTTAAGTGAGGAAGTGCGGGGCATAAGATTGCATCAGTATTGCCAACTTGGCCGGAGTCTGTGTAAAAGATATTACATAAACCTATTTCTTAGCTAAATAGTTTATACCTATTACTATTTATTTATACTATTGAAGAACTCTGGTCAAGATAAGGAAGACCATTGTGGTAAGCGATGTAAATACATAAAGCAACGTAATGCTTATGTATGTGCTATCCTGACTTGCATTTGGTATGCTGAAATATAAATTATATACTTTTTTTTTTTAGTTTCTCTTCTGCTACAGTGTTATTTTTCTGTGAATGGAGTGCCATAAGCGTACATGACTAGCAGTCAGATTCTCTTTGTGGTTTTGCTAACACTGAGTGATAAACAATAATATCAGCTGTCGGTTGCAAGGCAGCGTTGTTTTTATGAAATAGTAAGAAGAATTCTCTCTAGAGACGTGACGGGTTGTACTGGTGCCAATCAAGCCTTGGCAGTCTGTCATACTCATAGCTTGGACTCCATAAATATTCTTTTCTGTGACTTTCTTGCTGGAGTGTAGAATGTGACCTTGTTTAGATGCCGCCTGTTCAGCTGAGAGTGCCTTCAAACACCGCACAGTGGAAGATGGGGTGACCTCAGCCTGACTTACAGTGCAAACAGAACTGATGGGATGATTAAAAGGACATCAGCGGAAGATTAAGGCGGAATCCTTGGTATCTAGGCCCTGTGATTAGAGCAGGATAATGAAGCAGCAATAAGGGAGTGAGCAGCGGATCAAGATCCCGCGCAGGCGATTGCTCCCAAGCAGCTGCACGCTGCCCGCGCGGCATCCGAGGAAGAGTAATTTGCCGGCTATGCCCGCGACTGGTTTAGCTCCCCAGTTTTCCCTGCAAAATCCTCATGGATCTAACTCTCTTCTTTTTTTTCTTTGTCGTGGTGAGGTCGGAGGGATGGATCAGACACAGGCGTTTGGGTTAGAGCCGCCAAAGGGATTTTAGTTGCTTGCTGCAGTGATGCCTATAGTTGGGGTGAGGCGCCCTTGAGGGCCGTGTCCCAGTCCGGGCTCTCCTGTCATGGCACAGCTCTGATCCTTCTGGAGAAATTAGAGGATCGAGTAAATTAGCTCTCCACAATTGCTCTAGAAATGTAACGGGCATACTGAGAGAAGATAAATGTTATCCTCAGGTAAAAGATGTTTGTTTTAATATGGCTCTACTAAATAAGTTCTCAATGACAAACGGTAGCTGAGCATGATGGGACAAAAGATAAGTTTGTTTTAAGTTGCACTTTTATCACTCTCATACTTTAGGTGAGACATATTTGAAATAATAACTTTAAGTAATCTTTGTGCTTTGTTTCAATATACACATTTAATTCTATGTCTGAATAATCTTCCGCCTAGGCTAACCTATATTAAAACTGTTTTTCTGAGTGTTAACTGAAGTTGCAACGCATTTCACTGAACTAAACCTGTGTGCTCAAATGGGTGTGCCTCACTATCAGTGACGGCTCTGCTAGCGCTGACACAGGTCAGTTTGACTTTTTGCCCGGTACTTACGTAAGAAGTCAGCATAAAAAAAATGGGTTTATGAAATTTGATCTGTACATCTTGTATGTGCTGCCCAAAGCTATTAATTGATGCCCAGAGAGAATGAACAGCACAAAACACTTCCTAGATTTTGGGAACTAAGTGTAGACCTGGGAGCAACGGTTTGAAAAATTTTAAGAGTATTGTTACTCTTAAATTATTTTTTTTTTTAAGCATACAGCAAGGAAAGTAACATTTTATGAAAAACAGAATGCTCTTCTCTATAAAAGGCTATCTTCTTTTATTTTAACATAGAAAAAAGGTTACAAATCACAGTAAGCCCAAGTGTTTACTCGTTGATGGAAGAACAACAATCACGGAATCAAGGCATTTTCAGAGTTGGCAGGGACCTCTAGGATCATCCAGCCCCACTCCCCTGCCAAAGCAGGATTGCCCGGAGCACATCCCTCAGGACTGCATCCAGGCGGGTCTTGAAAACCTCCAGAGAAGGGGACTCCCCCCCTCCCTGGGCAGCCTGTGCCGGTGCTCTGTCACCCGAACCGTAAAGAAGTGTTTCCGTGTATTTGAACGGAACTTCCTGTGTTCCAACTTGTGCCCATTGCCCCTCGTCCTGTCACTGGGAACCATTGAAAAGAGCCCGGCTCCATCCTCCTTCAACCCACCCTTTAGATACTTGTACGCCATAATAAGGTCTCCCCTCAGCCTTCTCTTCTCCAGGCTAAAGAGTCCCAGCGCTCTCAGCCTTTCCTCATAAGGAGATGCTCCAATCCCTCAGTCATCTTAGTTGCCCTTCGCTGGACTCGCTCCAGCAGTTCCCTGTCCCTCTTGAACTGGGGAGCCCAAAACTGGACACAGTATTCCAGTTGTGGCCTCACCAGTGCAGAGTAGAGGGGGAGAATGACCTCCTTCGACCTACTGGCCACCCTCTTCCCTATGCAGCCCAGGATGCCATTGGCCTTTTTGGCAACAAGGGCACATTGCTGGCTCAGGGATAATTTATATCTACCAGGAGCCCCGGATCCTTCTCCTCCGAGCTACTTCCCAGCAGGTCCGCCCCTAACCTGTACTGGTGCTTTGCATTCTTCCTCCCCAGGTGCAGGGGAGGTAGAAGTAGTAGTCAAACAGAAGTAGTCAAACATGGTGAGAAGCTTTCTTTTTTTCTTTCCCCTTTTTTTTCTTACCCTTCCAGGTTACACTTTTTGCATTTTGTCAGAAATCAGTGCCTCTTTAGAGGTAACATACAATGGAAAATAAGATTTTTAAACCCAAGAAAATTGGCAGCCAGACTAAGGGCCATGTGAAGATGTTTAGTTATTTATTTTTTTTAAAGCTCTTGAAGATATTTAAATTATCAATATCTATTTTATCAGGAAGTCCTGTGTGCTTTAGCAGTATGCGTATATAATTCTTGCTCAACCCCAAGTGCAGTAGCACACAAACTATCGCTGTATTTTTCCAAATTGATAGTTAACAGATATCCCGGTCACGGAGCAGAGAGAGCCTTTGCTGGGATTGCCGTCTCCTTTCACAGCTTCCCAACTCTCTGCACAGCCCTTCTCCTCAGGGTCACAAAGATGCTACATAAATGCAAAGATATTTAGGGAGCAGTTTATCTGTTAGGGTTTAGTGCTGAATGCAGCTTTCATTTTAGGTCAGATTCTACCCAGTGCTGTGGGATCAAGGAAGACTTTCTGGTTCTTTGTCCAAAGCAAAAACTTAAATCTTTCTGATACTTAAAAAACAAAATGAAAACCAAACAACAACAACAGAACCTTAAAAAAATTTTAAAAATCCTCCCCCCAAAGTTTAGCGTTTAGAACTGTGTTATTCAGGTGCAGTATTTGAAATACCGCTTTGATGTGTTGTAAAAGCAATCATGACATAAAAAAAAAATTGTTTTTTCTTTCAAGAGTTATGTAAAGGGAAGGGACATGAGTGCTAACTTTTAAAATTTGAAAACTGAACACCTGGAGATAATTATATTTTAAAATGTTTTCAGGCTGAGTCAGAGCTAATGGCAAATGGGAACCGTATTAGACTGGCAGATGATTAGTAGAATTTATCATTATAATATGCTTAGCATAATAAGCATGGTGGTCTTGATTATTCAGTGGCAGTTTGTGTAGTAATTTTTCCATTAAAAGCCTATGTCAGTCTGTCAATAAATGCATTTGTTAGAGCAAGTATGCCATGCTTAACACATGTCTGGTTTCAAAAATAATACTAGCTTTCTCCAATAACATGAGACATCAGTGGTCTTCAGATGGTTTACAAAACAGACCTTAAGCAGATTTCACTTAAAACCATGGATTTTATAAAAAGATTGAAACACTAAATACAAGCGATTCCTAGTAGCAGCCCTGCCTCTGCTTGTACGTAAGTCAACATGAAACAGGTCCAGGCAGGTTTTGAAAAATTAGCTGAAAAGTCTTCTCGTTTTGTTGATAAGCTTAAATTGTTATGACATCTCCTTCAGAAATTGTCCCCACATTTTAGAAAAAGCTCATTTGGCTTTCCTTGTGTGTTCCGAATCGTACGTCTGTCTGGAGAATGGAAATTCTCTCCGGCAGGTGGACAGTAACCTTGCCGTGTGATCAGTCATTAGCCATAGTTCCCTTAGGTCAATTTTTTTGATTATCGGCAGCTTAAAAAGCTCTTTCTATAATGACTCACTTTTTTTGAGACTGGTGCTATGAAACATTCACACAAATAGCAGTCAGTAACATCTCGGAGCAGTACCAGAACAGTACCAGTTAAAATTGCCAGAAAAGAGGTGTTCATATAATTTAGATTAATATCTCAGATTAATATTTTGTCTAGTTTATTCCTAATGATGGGATGCAAGGAGTTAGTTTTAATCTTATTCTAGTTCCTTTCTCTTCTCATCTGCCAAGTTTTCTCCAGGGAAGTAACACCCTCTCTTCCTTAAAAAAAAAAAAAAAAATCAAAACAAACTCCCAAACTCTGCATTAGTCATCCACTGGATTATTAGAGATTATTTGTAACTGTGATAAGAACTTGGACTTTGAATTTTCTAAATATACAGAAGATGGAAGGGTATTGAGCAACTTTTCTCATTATCTCGCGGAGTAATCTCACAGGGTGTAGCATCGCTGAACTAATGGCCCTCAAATAGTAACTTATCAGAGCTGCTCAGGGATTCTTGCCATTGCTATAAAAAGACATTTGGCAATAAGCAGTATGTCATATTAGAAGCTCATCCATTGAGTAGAACATGAATATGCGAACGGACTTCACTTACAAACTCTTCAATGGCATCTGGTTCTAGAAGACTACGTAGGTGATTTTGAACATCACCGATAACTAGTCGTTCTAAGTACTATAATTTTAAAGCAGTTGTTTCTAGAGACAGGTGACGTATTGTGGCATTTGTTATGTATTTCTGTTGAGCATTTCACCTGACCTCTCGAGCTTTTTGGTAAATACTAATTAAGAAGTGATGAGTCTTTTGCTGGAGGTTCGTTAGGTAGTTTGCACCCATTTTGCAGTTAAACAGAGAAACACATCACTTGGTTCGGTCTCAGAGATCATTTCTTGACCAGAGGTTCCTCATCTGAACTCTGTGCTTTTGTTTGGGTTTTTTTTTTGGTTTTTTTTTTTTTTTTTTTTTTTTTTTTTGTCCTGAGGTAATGAACGTATTTAAAATGCTGCTTCCCCACCTCTGTAAGAAATTAGCTCGCCAGGTGTTAGACCCCTATGTCTTCCTCTTACGCTGCCGGAGCGGCTTGACGTTTCCCCCTGGCCATTGCTGCCGCGCTGAGTTACCGTCCTGGCTTGCCGGAGCCGTGCCGCAGGCCGTGTGCCTGGCGACCTTGGTGCAGGGCTGGTGCTGACTTGTTCGATGGAGTCCTGGATGCTCATCACCTGAGTGGCATACGATTGCTGTATCTGGGACTGGGGGGAAAATAGGGTATGTAAGCAGAACACAGATGTATGAACTTGCATTTTCTAGAGCGTTACAGGCTTCGGTACAGGCTGCGCGGGACTTGACTTTCACGCTCGGCTATACTTGTTGCAACTTCATGAGTAGCCCGCTGCTTTGGCAGTTTGAGCCAAAATATGTAAGCTGATCCAGGCATCGATCGGTGGTGGTTTTGAGGACCCTCAACAATACTTGGCTGAGAAAGAGGCGTTACTGCTGTGGAGGAGAAAGGTGCCTTCCCACTCCCCTGATAGACCTGCTAATTCTTGGGTCTCTCTTAGATCTGGGCTTTGCGTATAGCTGATTGCCAGATGTGGCTCTTAAGCAGGTGTTGATTACACAGATCGTGGAGGAATCACAGGTGTCCAAGTATCAGTCAAGCAAGAGGTCAATTAACACGTCCCTGTGTAGGCAGCGCTGGGTACTCCCTGAAGCTGTCAGGTGTTCTGTGACTGAGAATTCATTGTTCCAAATAACTGCCTTTATCATATACACTATTTTAACTCAAACAGTGCTAGCAATACAGTACTGTTAATGGTTTAATGTTAATTAAATAGTTTCTTTTCCACCACATTCATTGATGGAACCTGACCACTCTTAATTCAAATGTTCAGATTTTTTTTTTTTTTTTTTTTATTTTTTTTGTAGAAGAGTGTTGCTCCTTGTGATGTTGTTCCTAACTAGAAATCCTGTAGAATTAATAAGAGCAAAACAAAACAAAACCCAATCTAGGCCAATACTTGAGCTGCTGCTGGTAGGGGCGTTCCACACTGAAGGTCTAGTAAGCCATACCACAAGGCTGTTACGAAGTGAAAGTTAAAATGTTGGCTCCGATATAATTTTGACCATTAGGAGACATACTTACAGTGAATTGTCATCCTTTGAGGAAATATGCTATTTAAGCTTGCTTGGCCTGGGAATAGGGGTCTCTTTGCTTTGTGTGTCTGAGGTGTAGCTCTGATTCTCACTTTCTTGTTCTTTAAGATGGAGAGAGAGTGGGGAGCGTTATTAAAAGCTAAGCTTTAGTGGCTGCGGAACGTGGCTCCCAAAGTTAAAAGAGACTCCTGTAACCGGCTGGGGACCAGCAAGGAGTGGAGTTTCATGGATTACAGTGAGGCTTGAGTCCTCTACGCTCTGTGTGTGGCAGGGGACCTCCCAAGCCAATAAAAGAAAAATGTTAATGGAATAAATGACAGCATGAAGTATTTAAGAACGGTTCCTGTATGGGATCTTAAACATTCTTTTTTTTCCTCATTTTCAGAAAGAAGACACAGCTCCTCCAGCAAGCCGCCTTTGACTCCTCCCTCCTCTTCAGTATTTTCCCTCATTTCATCTTTCCCTTCAAAAAACAAAGGTAGCAGTGGAAGTGGGAGCAATCGTTCATCCAGTGGAGGTACTAGTGCATCATCATCAAATTCCAAGTTGTTGAAATCACCCAAAGACAAGCTGCAGATCAGCGGAAACAACAGGTTAATGCATTCGGTACAGCATAGCAAAGTTCCCCACGATAAAATGTGAGTATGCGTTTTGGCGAAGAATTAAACGTTCGTACTTGCATAGGCACTGCTATATCAGTAGAATTTCCTTTGTTTCAGAGGGTTTTTTGGTTTAAGTGATAACCGCTGTAAACTCCTCCAGCTCTTTTCCAGCAGTTTAGTCTAAGACTATAGGTAATACTCATGACTGTGTTGAACAAGAACTCTTGCAAAGCTGCATCTTAAATCGCTGTAAATAAAGGTCATTTTACTAGGGGCTCTTAATCCTTTGATCTAATCAGCATACTTTGATCATAAGGGAGGGAGGTTTCCCTCGAATCCACGTGATTCTCGACCTGTACGCGTGAGATTGCAGAACTGATAATATAATTTACTGTCACAGAATGGGACGTTTCTCACTGCACATAACAGTCCCGTTCCAGTTGCTTTGGTGATGCACTGTATCTGTGAATCCAAATAACGGTTTCTAAAGCCCCTGATGACTCTCTGAAATACTTAACAACGAAATGAGGAAAAGAGGACAGAAGAGACATCATAAAGATGTGAAAATAAAAAAGATAAGAATAAGAAAACTGGGAATAAAGGAGGAAGGTCTACATTTATTTGAATTGTGAATAGATCAGAGTATTGTTGAGTAATAACATAATTAAATATTCTTTTATAATTTATTACTATGATTTTCACATTTCCCCCTTTTGTTTTTCATAAATAATAGTATGACTCCATCTGTCAAAGTGGAAAAGATTCATCCAAAGATAGATGGTGCCCAACTGAAAGCTGCTGTTGGTCCAACTTGTTCTACTACTGTGAGTTCCTCAATAAAGACTGGCCTTAATTGTCCCTCAATACCAAAGCCACCCTTGCCTTCCCCTGGACAGATACTGAATGGTAAAGGTCTTCTCTCTGTGCCTCCATTTTTGGAAAAGAAACCTGAAGAAAATACAAATAATAGGAAATTTTTACATAAAAGATTGTCAGGTAATTGTTTTTAATTGTTATTTGCTATATTCCTCTTAGTAGTGTATCTATAGAAATACATATATAGACTGTATAGAAAAAAAGTTGCAGGAGTAAGTGAAACACATTTATAACACTGTAACTTGTAATTAGGTATGGATTAAGTATTAGAATTTAGATCTATAACTCGTCATACTCTTAAATGATGCAAACAACTTGAAATGGGGCTATTGCTTTCAGGAACCATACAGACCTCAGGGCCCTGTCAGTTCTTAAAGTTTTGAAATTACACTCTTCTATCTTTAAAGATTTTTCTTTTCCTTCTTTCTGTATGGAAAGCCCAAATGTACATAGAAAGCAGAACAGCTAGCACCTCACAAACTCACAAATGTAAACCCAGTCTGCTCTTTACAGTTTTAAAACACAATAACTTCGAGTGTTAGCAGAATGGTAGAAAAGTTCTTAACACAAAAACCACCAACAAAGAAACCATAATTTGTTTGTCACAGTTCATATTGATCATATTGATCGTAACATGCAGGATCTGCTCCTCCTTTGGGGTCCTTTATAGCTGTAAAATTCTCTACTCTGTTTGTAGACTTGTGAGCTGTATTTTCTGCACACCATAAACTTGGTGAGAGCGTAGAAAATCTTATTTGTGCAATTTTATTGTGCATTTGTATTTGTACGTTTGCCTGCGGTACATTTGAAAACAGTTTCCGATATGGTTAATTTTTATAATGAAAATAAATGTTAGTATTTCAGAATGTCTTTTGATAACTTTAAATACTCTGTGCCTTTGACAGAGAGAGAATTTGATCCTGATATATACTGTGGTGTCATTGATGTGGAAACCAGGAAACCTTGTACTAGGTCTTTGACATGCAAGGTAGGATATCTTCATCAGAATAAGATTGTGTGATGTTTTAATTCATTTTCCTGAGAAATATGATAGAAAACAGAAAACTACAAATTTTTACTGTCAGTAATTACCACTGTAAGTGGTACCTCTCAAAACATGCTGCCCAGAACCAAGAATGAGTTGTTTTCAAAGTTGTTAATTATTTATTCAAAAACATATTTCCTAAAGTACCCTGGAGATTTGTATTTTTGTATTAAGCCTTTAAATGTGGATGTTGACATAGGACAGATTATGTTACTCCTCATGTAGGTTGTAGGGGGGCAGCGTGTTCTTCTTTTGGGGGAGAACGTTTAGCTCACAGATCATCAATTTTAAAATTCCTCATAAGCATTAAAAGTATTATTTGTTTATTTGGGATTTAAATAAATCAAGCTCCTCCCCTCTCATACCCCCCCCCCCCCCTCTCCAGCAGATACTTGGGAGGCATTTGTGTAAGCGCTAATGCCGCTTGATGTGCGACCACAGCCAGCTCAGAAATGAGTCTTCTGAAAAAGCCACGGAGTGTGCCTAGAGGTCAAACTCTAAATTAAACAATGCATAAAAACTTTTGGTCGGACGAAATGTGTCCTCTGGCTCAAAAAACTTCTGGGATAGAGGAGTATCACTTAGTCCCGAGGAACCAAAAATCCCGATCCGCTGCAATTGTGTAATACTTAGCTACTTTCCTGCAAAGCAGCTAAACTGTCAGTAGGGGAAGCATCTGGTAAATAAACCACCTACAGAACAAAGGTAAATGAAGCTGGTACTAATGACCCGGAGGAACTGAACTTGAACACATTGCCCTTTTGGAATGACAAGGGGGAAGCAATCGCTTTGCTAATAGAGGAGGGAAAAGCTTCAAGATTTTACAAGAGACCTATGCAAATCAAAAGTGTAAAGGAAAAAGAAAGTAAAATCACTTCTCAGCAATTCCTTATATTGTAGCTACTCATGAAATATTTTTCAGAATTGCTATTTGTCTGGATTGTGTAACAATAATTTTTTTACCTACTAAAATGAACCCAGTCAAACCTTTTATGCCGTATGAAAAAGATGTACTGTATGTGACTTCAACAATTCAGAAAAATAACTTCCATCTGTTTCACTTTACCTGGAATTTGTGCCATATATACACATACACGTCTTGCGATGTGTAGCCTTCAGGACACTCGGAGGACTTTAGAGTTCTGTCTGACTGGGTTCTGCTGTATTTTTTTTTTGCATTCCTTAGTATCTATTTGATTACATTAGCTTTCAAGGAATATATTAGTATATATAGAAGGAACAAAAGTATTTTTATAAATATTTTTCATGTCTCCCATTAAAAGTCTGATTTTAAACATTGTTGTGATAAATATTTACTTTCACTTATGAAAATATTTAGCATTTTTGGTTGTGCACTAGTTGGCAATTAAAATATCAATGTAAAAAATATTTTTCAAGTCGAGTCTCAACCTTATAAGAACTTTGGCGGTTTCTTTTTTGAAAAGAAATCTGAAAGAAGCCTTTTACTCAATGGCTGGTTTCTGTTATTTTGTATGAGACACAGATATAATCAACCACCAAGCGATTTAAAAGTTTGTTTTCTAAGTCATTCTTCCATTTGTTTACTAAACCACGAGTGTGGTGATTTGCTCTGTTTTTAGAGCTCCATACACGTGTTTTGACTGTTTGACTTCCACAGATCTAATAGCCCGGGATTAATGATTTATTCATGGTTTTGCAGACACATTCCTTAACCCAGCGGAGGGCTGTACAGGGTCGAAGAAAACGATTTGATGTGTTATTAGCCGAGCACAAAAGCAAAACCAGGGAAAAGGAACTTCTTCGACATTCGGATCACCATCAGCAGATGCCCCCTCTCAGGGAACCACATCCCTCACCTACTAAAACTTCCCAGGAGCTGCACCAAAATTCTCATGGAGTTACTCTTACAGAATCAAAGCCTTTATTACCTAATAAACCCAAACCTCACCCCCCCAGTCTTCCAAGGTAAGGAAAACGTGCAGATCCAATGGTATGAAATTCACACCCGTAGCTTTATCAGGTGGATTTTGAAAGAGCGATACGCATCTCTCGGATGGGGCAGTATTTTTGCTCTAGGCCTGGTGACTGACTGACTGACTGCAATTAGCAATTAACGTGCTGAGCTGGAACTCCTAGCGAGGAGGGTTTGGTGTTTGAAATAGCAAAAGCTGACTTGCATCAAAGAAAATGGTTCAGCAAGGATTGGGCAATGCTGCTTTTCCGGGGCTGCCGTACCTCCTGTCCTTCCTCTCGGTAGGCGCGTTAGGAGACTACGGAAAATAGCAGAAATCTGTTAATGTAGATTTCCTCCTGTCAGTGCTAGTAAGCACTTCAGCTTGGAATTTTTAACTAGACGCAGTTCAATAACACCTTTTCTGCTCGCCTCGCCCAGGCCTCCAGGCTGTCCAGCCCAGCACGGTGGAAGTGCCCCGAGCGAGTCTCCTTCTGTCCACGAGTCCCCGCAGCCTCCCTTGCCTGCAGCTGAGCCAGCATCTCGGTTATCCAGTGATGAGGGAGAATGCGATGAAAAAGAAGAGCCTGTTGAAAAACTGGATTGTCATTATTCAGGTCATCATCCTCAACCAGCCGCTGTACGTTTTAAGTAAAAGTTAACCTTGGTCTTTTGCTGGCTCTGAACTTGTAAACAAATTACGTGGGAGTTGTAAGGGTAGTTTTCTATGGGGTATGTGAATTTATTTTTTTTCCTAGATTTTAAGAAAATTGTTTTGTTGCCTAGTGGGCCATGAAGGTTTAACTGCAGTTGCTAAGTAAATGTGCTAAAGAAATATGTTTGGAGCTCTCAAAATGACAAAATACTGAAGGTGAAATTGGTGACAGCTCTGAAGGGCTGTGGTGGTGGAATAAGGACATGTAAACAGTGCCCTTTTGGTAAGATGTTGTTATTGGTCTTCCCACACACATGTACATGTTTTACTGAAGGTGCCGATCAGCACAGTAAAGGTAGCAGTAGCGTGTTGTTGCAGCATTTAAATCTTGGCAAAAACTAGTCAGTCTAACTTAAAGCACAAGCTCTGTTGCCTAACTGTATATGAAATTGTCTCATTTTTTTTTAAAAACAGACTACAAGCAGATAGCTGATAGCTCCTCAGAAGTAGATGTTGCATATATAGATTATGGTTTTGTACACACACACACACACACACACACAAACACACTACTGTCCTTCCCTGTTTAATCAGAGGGATTCAAATTTGACTGCTGCATTTGGTCATAAAATATGGGAGTGTCAGATGGGAAGAAATTGATCCCAATATACCAAGGCCAAAAATCTAAAGTAGTTGTTGTACCATAGAAATAAAAATTCTAATTGATATTTTTTTATCTTTGATTTAAACATCTAAAAGCATATTCATTTAGCAATATTCATTTGTAAACAAGCGCATTGTCATTCAGAGAGTTGTTACTGAAAGTAGAAAACCCCAATAAAAATCTGTCTTTTCAGTTTTGCACATTTGGTAGTCGGCAAATTGGAAGAGGTTATTATGTGTTCGACAAGCGGTGGAACCATATTCGATGTGCACTTGACTTCATGTTGGAGAAGCATCTTAATTCACAGATGTGGAAGTGAGTAGACGTGAAAGAGTTTTATTCTTCTTGGTATTCGTAGAAATACATCAAGCCTGTGGTTCTAGTTAAAGAACAGTGATCTTGTGTTCAGATTAATCGGATCAAAGGTCGATAGTCTACGCTTTACATTTTTTGCTAACTACTTTTTGTTAACTATTTAATAAAATATTTTAGTGGCATTCATCGAGGTCGAGATACGATCACTTCAGTGTAGCGTTATTAGACCGGGTATTATTCCGAAGAACAGCAGCCATGCCCGTTTTGTTTGTGTTTCTCGTCACCTGCAGGAAAATTCCTCCAGCGTCTGGTAACACGGCATCGGTTCGTGCACCACATCGGACGAACTCGATGCCTGCTTCGCAGTACGGTGTCAGCGCAGCAGGGTTCCTCTTACCCACCACGGTTATGGCATCGCCAGCGTTGGTATCCCCTTCCTGTGTGTCTCTGAATAATAAATCGGTACCATCACATGGAACAACACTAAATGCCAATCCCGCTACTTTGGGTGCAGTGGATCCTGTCTGCAGTATGCAATCAAGACAAGTGTCTTCGTCCCCTTCAACACCTACAGTGCTTTCCTCCGTACCTTCACCTATGCCCAGCAAACCTCAGAAAATGAAATCCAGCAAATCTTTTAAACCTAAGGAATCTTCTGCTGGCAGTGGCACCTGTAACAGTACCGGCAGCGTCAGTAGCAGCGGCGGCTCAGGAAAGAAGCGTAAAAACAGTTCCGCACTGCTAGCACCTTCTCATTCCACAGAGTCCTTTAGAAAAAACTGTGTGGTTAACTCTGGAAACTCTGGGACCTCCTATCATCCGTCGGTGACAGCTTCGTCCCACAGCGTTGGCCTCAACTGTATGACTAGCAGAGCGAACTCTGTTAGCCTCAAACATGACCAATCAGGGAGGGGTCCTCCGACTGGAAGCCCTGCAGAATCGATAAAGAGGATGAGCGTGATGATGAACAGCAGCGACTCCACGCTCTCCTTAGGGCCCTTTGTTCATCAGTCCAGCGAGCTGACTGTAAATTCACACAGCAGTTTTTCACATTCGCATACTTCCCTTGACAAATTAATAGGAAAGAAAAGGAAGTGCTCACCTGGTTCAAGCAGCATAAACAGCAGCAGCAGCAGCAAATCAAACAAAGTTGCCAAATTGACATCGGTGAACAATGTTCACGCAAAACACACTGGTGCAATCCCAGGGACGCAAGGACTGATGAACAATTCTCTTTTTCATCAGGTATGAAATTTTGTCTCGAACTGAGCCAGTATGAACGTGCCTCTTCGCACGCTTGTGTTACATGTGTTCTCTTAATTATTAGCTACCCAATTCCAGATCCCATTCAAGTAAAAGATAGTTCTCGTATTCATCCACTA
Organism: Vanellus vanellus; assembly: GCF_965231255.1. Lineage (NCBI taxonomy): Eukaryota > Metazoa > Chordata > Aves > Charadriiformes > Charadriidae > Vanellus > Vanellus vanellus. The sequence continues at coordinate 2,416,803 of NC_138914.1, forward strand.
CTCATTTGGAGTGGTTTTATAGTACGTTTACACAAGATTTTTATAAACACTCTCATAAAGGGTGGCCTTTTTTAAAAGTAACCTTAAATATGGCACTCGAAGTTCCTCAGCTGTTGCCTGTAAATTGCTCTCGGATGACATTCGGTCCTCACATTTTAAAAAAATAATTTAAAAGGTAAATCTTGCCAGCCAGCCGTGAAACCGAGCCGCGTGTCTCAGCCTGACTTCTTGTTTCTGTGTCAGCGACAAACGTTCTACGAAGTGGAACATAATGATGCTGATAACAGAACTGTGATACTGTGATAAAATAAGCCTATTATCCCAAGGTGTCATTGACTAACTTCTTAGTAATAACAAGATTAAATGTTATAAATAAGATAGAAACCTTTTTAGTCAGTAAAGCAAACAGATTTACTATGAAGGAAGCAGATCTCACGAATATTAAGATCCCATTTTAAAAATTAGTTTGGGGTTTTGTTTTTTTGTTTTTTTTTGTTTTTTTTTTAAACGAATTACACTGGAAAAGTTGTGTATTGGGAGAGAAAGTTCTTGATAAGTGAGGACAAGAGATAATTTAGCAACTGGAAGCTCAGACTTCTTAGTAATGCTATTCAAATTGACTTGGAGGATCACTTGGAAGGGTAAAACTAATTTGATACAACTCGAGGAGAGTATAGAAGATGGAACTTTAGAGAGTGGCTTTAGAACTAGATTTTTTTGAGATTGAAAAGCCAAGAAACTTTTTGTTCCCTCTGGCGCTAATAAGCTGAAATCTGTGTACCTGGAGAGCTAAGGAGGTCAGTAAGAGCTTTTTCAGAACGGTTTCTTAATTTTCAGTTTCAGCCATAGAGGAAGATATTCACCATTATGTTGTATTTACTGTAATAAACAAAAAAAAAGGCATTCAGATGGCTGAATCATTTTGGGACTTATCTAATAGTAACTATTGCAGCTATGCACTATAAATAAAGGGTAAATATCATTTCAGTGAATTAAGGAAAGAAGTCATGTCTGAAACCGTTGTAAGTTTAAAGAGCGTTAGCTTGAGAATTGTCAAGTCTCGGAGAAGCCAACCGCGTGTTAGTGGCGTCGCGCTGTGCCTGCTGATTCTTCCCAAAATATGCTCTCGTTATCCAGAAAGTGACTTTTAAGGGCATCTGCTCTGACAGCCTGGCTCACTCATCCTTCTCTTTCTTTTGCTTCCTCGAAAGCCAAAGGCACGTCCCTGATAGCTGAACGCACCGTGGTGAGAAACGAACTGGACAATTTTCACTACAAGCAAAACCTCCATCTGGATTTCTGGACTCCAAGATGCCTTGAGTTTTCCCAACTTCCCATGGTCCTCAGGTGTGGAAATCTACTGGACTGTCACTTAAACAAGGAATTTCCCTGAAGCCATGTCTGTAGCAGCGAATATACTAGAAATGGACACTGGATGAAGTTCAGCCACATAATTGCTCTTATCAGTGTTAAGGGTGGTCTGGACTGTTTGCTACAAACCTGTGAGATTTTACTTACAGGGGTACATCATCTTGCCACTATTTGACGTAGATTGGTTGGGCAAACGAATGTTTTCTGGGGGGAAATAAACGTTACTGTGGACTTATTTTTATACTGATGGTGTCTTTTGTAGGTGATAGCTAACCAGAGAGACACCCTCAGCGGAGAGGACCCCGCGACAAGGGGGAAAAAAGTGTGAGGCACAATGGAAAGAAGCCCTCAAGAAGGGAATATGGCTTTAGTGTTTTTATAGCAATGTTCCTTTAATGGAATATAAAAATAGCACAATTCAAAAAAATAGTCTGTGTTTTGCCCAGCCTTTTGCAAGTAATTTGGGATAAGAAGCTATCAGGAGTTTAAAAAAAAAAACAAACAAAAAAACAACAACCAAACACAACAAAACAAACCCAACAAAAACCAGAATAACTTCTTTGAGGCCGTCACTCAGAAAACAAGTATAAAAATGTCATACTTGTATGATACAAAACCTATTTTCTGTTCTTTTGAATAAGATTTGATTGCAGAAGAAAACAAAAGTCAAGTTTGTTTTTTAAAAAATCCAAAAACAACAGACAAAGGCAAATAACCTCTAAAACTATATCCCCAAAGAACGTATTTATTGACCTATACTGTATACCATAGGCCTCTGTTATTTAAATAAAATAACAACTGTATTGGTTAAATTTGGCTGGATTTGCCTTCCAGCCTATAAAAGTAGCCCTTTTAAAACAAAGTATTTAAAGTATTTAAATATTTTCTAAAAAACATAAAAGTCAATTACTTTATGCCTTGTTTGTATAACTAAATCCAGAACATGTTATGCTTTCAACCACTCAGAGTATTATTTTTTTTTTTTTTTTTTTTTTTTTCAAAATTCTGAAATAAATGCCAATTGGAGAGCTGAGTTCACCGTAAAGCATAGATGTGTGCATCGCAGTCATCCCACACCTCCCCAGGCTTTCTGAATAAAGGGGGCTTTACACAGTTTTATATAGTCCAGTCAGTTTTTATGAAATATTTTGTCTTGCTTCGAAACACCTCAAAAGTGAATTCTGCTAAAGGGCTTATTGTATTATGAATTGATTCGTCTGGATGTTTCTGTTAAGTTTTTAAACATCAGGTAAAGTCTCAAAACTGACTAAACTTTTATTAAGGGGCAAAGCAAAGGAAAACAAATTCCTAACCAAGATGACGTGGGGTTTTGTTTTTTTTTCCTGCCTTAAAGGGGCACCAGCTATTGCTGAGAAGAGACAATCTGAGCCTGTGCAGTTGTTCGCGTAGCCCTGCCTTCTCCCCGCTTCTGGTGGCAAGTAGTACATCAGGGAATCCAAAGCCACTCTGAGTAGCAGTTGCTTAGTTGTTTACCTAATGATGCTTTCAGTTTAACCTGAACTTGCTACGAAATCATTCTTACACAGCAACACAACAAGAAGCCTCTATGCAGACGCTTTAGCTTTGAATTGATACAAAAGATCACATTGAGAAAGCAACGTACTAGAGACACTTATTATGCAAACTTTAAGGAAAAAACAAACAAACAAACAAAAAACAAACCAACTTTTCAGGAACAAAAGAATTCGCGTTTAATAAGAATCGAAAGGATTGTTGGGACTGCGCTTGGTTTAATGTAAAAGGAACCAAAGTGATATGCCACAAAGAGAAATCAAAGCGTATTAAATGCTGCGCGGTTGGAGTGAAATCCACACTCTGCTGAGGTCCCTGGGGCAGAGCTTCCCCTTCGGGGCAGAGCTTCCCCTTCGGGGCAGAGCTTCCCCTTCGGGGCAGCATCTCTCACAAGGGCGGTTCGGCTCTTGGTAGACACAAAGGCAAAGGAGACAGCAATTTGGCAAGAGTGCACGCGGGCGAGTTTGTGATCGGACTCTCCTCTTTTTTTTTTTTTTTTTTTTTTAAGGTTCTGTTGATCTGAAAGCATTAAATGGCAAATTCGTGCTCCTTCGATAGCGAGCAGACGTGTTGACAAAAGGTGAATTCCTGACCGCCGCTGGCACAGAGCCAGTGGCTGCGGTCGCCTGCGTCCTGTGGGGTTAAGCCGTTGGGGGTCAAGAGTCAGAGCATCGTAAATTCTGTCTGCCCTTGAGCATAGACCGGCTTCGATATTACGTTTTAGGTCTTGGTTATCAGCAGAACATTTGTTCCTGAAGCTCTTATTGTCACATAGTTCTTACTGTAAATAATTAAGGAAGCTTAAAATTAATTTTCCTTGCAAAACTGAATTTGCAGTGGCTGGGTTGTTTCTAGACAGATTTTGGTATTAATTTAAGAGATACAGTTTTTATAGTCTTTCCAACTTCTCGTTATGACTCCTGCAGTTTTCTTAACCTAAAAAATTGCTGCAATGATGAACAAAGAATTATACAAGAAAAAAAAGAAGCATACTTTTGTATCTTTATTTTGGAATTTCTTGTTCTATTATAAATATTGAAGTATCCCTATTTCAGAAGACATATTTTGTTAATTGATTGTACATATTTAAATATGTATTTTTGCACAGGTCTTTTTTTCTTATATCCAGTTTTGGTACAATTGAGATCATCTAGTATTTATTTATTAATTAATTAAAAAAAAAAAGCAAATACCTTTTTATAATTTGAAGTGGTTCACTGCCAAGCCAATAGCTAACATGCCTACTTTGCAACTTAAGGGATGCCTCGGTTTTGTGAACGCTGTGTCCCTTTTCACGTCTCGGGAGTGGAGACACCCAAACCTATCGCCCGGGTCCTGCGGTCGGGTTCTGCCGCGGGAACCCGAGCGCAGGATTGGAGCCGAAATGGTCGAGACGGCATTGCTTCTCAGTTGCCTGATTCCCAGAAGACTACATTTAGTTAAGTGACACACTGCTTCTCTTTTTTTAGTGTTCGTGTGCGTGCGTGCGCGTTTGTGTGGGTCTCATGTGGTTTAAAACTAACGGAAAAACTGAAAGTGCCTGATATAACTAGTTTTAAGCTTGGACTGTTTAGACAGCTTCTCCTTAAAAGACTTGAATGTTCAGTTGAAATTTTGGAGCTTGCTTTTTCCACCGATATAGAATATATGTGTGCGTGTGTATATATATGTATGTGTGCGTCTCTATGTATATACACATACATATATATATAGTCTGACAGTAATGAGAGGGGTTGACAAAAGAAAGTGAATGACGCCGGTAACTTCTGTAAAATCTTTTGATTAGAATACCTTGTGGTGGAACAATCCCATTGATAACTCATATTTAATATGACGCCAAGGGTTTGAAATATGGTTTTAACCAGCAGTTTATTTAACTGTCTCATTTTGGGAAGGGGGGGGGGGTATTAATTCCTAAATGAAATGATTTAGAAATTGTTCAAAAGAGTCGGTATTCCAGGAAAACAAAAGAAACGAAACAAGTAAGTACCTCTTAAAACCATTAGAAAACAAAGATGTGATCTCCACGTGACATTTCTAAGGCAGTTGTCTTCCTGTAAGAGTTCTCTTGCCAAGGAATCTCTCTCTCGTCTTTCACTCGTTCTGTCCTGGAGGAGGGAATTGGGCTTAGAAAGATTCTTAAATGTTTTGCTGTTCAGCAGAAAATAATCATTTTTACCTTTTGTGCAAGATATTTTACTTTTTAAAGGTAATTTTAAAATGAGCACTACATAATGTCAATGTGAATGTAGGCCTTGAAAGCATCTTGCTCGGTGTTGAGCCTGGTTCTAAAAGCAATCTCCTGTGTAAAATGTGTGAATAGTTTGATAATTTGTACACATAATCAAGAGCATCTGATCAGCTGAACTCCGTGTTGGCTGCTGTATAGTACATGAACAAATGTCATGGGATAGAAAAATTACTTTGGATATTTAAAAGAAAAATAAATATATAGTCTATTTGTTTTGTAACAAGGTTCTGTAAATAAAATAATTTATACTATTTATAAGAAAAAGTTGTGCTTTGCTTCATGAAAAAGATTAGTTTGTTGAACAAACATGTTACTAAACAAGGCAATAAAATTAGGACTTTTCAATAAATGAGGTTGGTTGCATGGAATACATTATATGTTTCTGCTTCATTATGAAATCATTCACCATTAAAGGAAAACGTTATCTGTATCGGTGCCTATGTGAACTAATTTCGGAGAATTGGATGTGGTCAAATTCTGTCCCTGCACGTCAGCATCGCGTGGGCGGCCGCGGCGCAGCCCGGTGGGACCGGCTCCGTACACGCCGCGGGGGTTTGGTACCTGGTTTTGAGAGGCGCCGCTGTCGACTCCGCTGTGTTTTTCCCACGCAAAGGACGTTTCGTTACTTAAGGGCTGTGCTTGATTGTTTTCTAAATAGAGTAATGAGGAGCCGCTCTTACAACCCCAAATGCGCTGTGTTGCATCATTGGGTTTTTTTCCTTCCGAAAAAGCATCTTCCGTGTTTTCACGGTTTAAAGATCCAGTGGATGATTGAGGGGGTTAAATACTCTCGCGGGCTCTTTTCTGCCTGCGACTCGGGTCTCGCCTGTGGAGGACGACTTCGGAGAAGCGGTTTGTAAAACTGGTAGAATTCACGTTCGTGGGATAGGAATTCATAGTTACATCTGTGGCAACGCTTCCGTTCCATTCGCTCTCTCTCTCTGTTCTCCTCTTACAACAGTAAGAACAAAGTTTTCTTTAGTATTCGGAACAAATGCTACAAGATGCAAACGGGGGGTCGGGCAATGAGCAGCTCTGCTTTGCCTTTTTATAAGTACTCCTTATATTTCTCCATTTAACCTATATTTGTGTTGACTGAAGGTTTTTATTTATTTTTTTGTCTCACCTTCCTGCGAATACCTTTCCTTTCTAGTCGCGGTTTCTAAGGTCTGCTCCCCCCTGGAAGCCGCTGGCCCTGAGCTTGGAGGCGTTGGGCTGTGCGAGCGGCGGCGGGAGCCGGAGCAGAGCTCTGCGCTCCTCATGGCATCCAGGCGATGGAGTTCCCGGCTCCCAGCCCTCTGCGTCGAAATCGAGGGATTAACTCTGCCTTTTAAAATAGGGTTCTGTACCCTCTAAAACTGGGAAGGTCAAGAAATGGGGGAGGGGGGGAATTTGGGTTTATCCCGTATAAGCCTGAGGTCTGTGGGGCGTCGGGGAGCTCTGCGGGTTTGGAGTGTCCCCTCTGCCCGTCCCCCGCTGCGTCAGGCACCGCTCCCGGCGCTGCAGCGAGAGCCCGGCAGCCCCCACCTCGGGGCAGAGAGCGGAGCCGCTTCTCCCGACGGCTCCATCGGTTCCATAAAAAGGGGTTTGTCGTGACAAACGCCTTCTGACCCGGTGCGGGAGTGGAGCCCCGCAGGCACAGACTCCCCCGAAGTGGGTAGGAAGCAGTTTCTCTCCTGTCGCTGGTTGTCCCACGGGGAAACGGAGCTGGTGAAGGGTCTTGAGAGCAGGTCCTATGAGGAGTGGCTGAGGGATTTGGGGTGGTTTAGTCTGGGGAAAAGGAGGCTGAGGGGAGACCTTATTGCTCTCAACCAGTGCCTGAAAGGAGGTTGGAGAGAGGCGGGTGTTGGTCTCTTCTCCCCAGCGACAACCGATAGGACAAGAGCAAACGGGGGGAGGTTTAGGTCAGACATAAGGAAAAACTTCTGCACTGAAAGGGTTATCAGAGAGTGGAAGAGGCTGCTCAGGGGAGTGGTTGAATCGCCATCCCTGGATGTATGCAAACGCCCTCTAGATGTGGTGCTCAGGGACACGGTTCAGAAGTGGGCCCGGTAGAGTAGGTAATGGTTGGACTGGATGACCTTAAAGGTCTTTTCCAGCCGTAACGATTCTGTGACTCTATGAAAATACCCGGGTTGATATCCAGGAAGGGTCACTGTGTGACGGAGGAGTCTGAGCCCGACGGGGTGTGCAACACAAATCCCAGTGTCGGCGTTTCTCGCTGTGTATGCTTCTGGGCGCGTGCCGTCGCTGCCCCACGCATTTAAAATGGAAGGCGGTGATGTCTCCCTTGAGCCCGAAGTCGTCAGCCTTCTCTCGGCGGAGATGCGTTGGGCTCAAAGGCTACAACCCGCCTTTGGTGGGAAAGCTCGTAAAGCCCGGCCCTGCGCGTGCAGCTCCGGAGGCGGAGGTGCGAGGCTGTCCCGGTGCCCGCGCTGCGCACGGCCGGGCCCACAGCGCGCAGCCCCGACACTCGCCGCCTTTGTAGGCTGAAGCGCTCCGTGGCCGCCGTTACTTACGCCAACTCCCGAAACAACCAATACAAGGGCTGGCAATCGGCTGTATTTAAATGCAAATTCCTGTTGGTTCGTTATTATCGCGTTCTGCTGCAACAAATCACCAAACACACGTGGCTTGTGGGACTCTTAATTTGACTGAATGCTTTTCTTGGTGCTTTGGCTCGGAACTGCGCGAGCCGCTGGATTTGTTCCTAACAAGCAGCGTGGGATCTTTGTCGGGGAAAAGCGGCATGTGCTTGTTTGGGGTTTGGTTTTCTGGCCCACCAAACTTCAGGGGAATCTCAAAAACCTTTTGTGAAGTTGTTCAAACTAACCTGGAGTAAAAACTTCATTGCAAAGGACGAAAACTGGCCTGAGAGATGCAGTCAGTCAAAAAGCCTCATCCAAGCCCGTGGGCAATGACGGTAATTGATATCTATAGCCAAATGGGTAGGAAAGCCTTCTTCAGCATCCACAGGGACGGTGCGTTGCTGCTGGGTTTAGCTGCTCGCCAACACAGCGCTGGAAATTTTCTTTGTCCTCCATTTTTGCAGCAGAGTTCCCTTCACCTGTGTCCCCTCCCAACCACAGCAGGGGACTTTTTTTGGTTTTTTTTTTTTTTTTCATTTCCAAAAGCAAGTGCCTCATCTCTCGTCTGCAAGGCCGGACCTTCAACTCCGGAGCGCAGCAGCCAGCGAGGGAAGCAGCGAAGCCTTTGGCAGGCCAGCAGAGCGGTGAGCCAAAACACATTTGCGCGCAAACTAGATCTCAACCGTCTTGTCGCAGGACTTTACCGAGAAACTCTTCAAACACTCCATCTCCCGCCCTTCCCTCCCGCGCTCCCACAGCTTAGGGTGGTGCAGCGCGAGGTGGAAAGAGTCCCCACGGCTGCGTCTGGAAATCTGTGCCCGATTCTGCCTGCCTCGTTGCCAGCATGAAGTCAGCCTTCCAAAGCGAAATTGGAGAATGGCATTAGTTCAAGGAACTGCACAAGCTTAAATTACGAGAGAGAATGTACAACTTTGGCATGTGGACTATAAATCCGTGGAGAGGTGTCAAGACTGAGGCATGAATGGGTGTGTCTGGAGCGCCGCTCGCAATCGGAGTTAAATAAACGGAAATCATGAGATGAAACACACCAAAGGTAAAACTGACACGCTCACGGGACAGTGAAAGGTAACCTGAAATTACTTCAGGGTTCAAAGGGAGCAGAATTCCTACTCCTGATCTGACGTGGAGATTGAAATAGGCAGTTAAAAATGATGATAGAAAAAATTATGCCCTTGATCAGCTCAAGGCGTGACTGCCCTACACCCCCCTGGCACTGGAAAAGACTATGATGTACCACATCATTGCTTTTTCTTTTTCAGGAGAGCAATAAGTAGCTGCTCCAGCTACGCTTTGTGTTTCCAGCCGTGGACTTCAGAAGGCGTTGCTGTTCCCAACAACTGGCCAGAGTTTTACCCCACCACTATTTGGCTCGGCTGACAGGCTGAACTGCTGCTGAAAGCCTTAAAATTGTTCAGGTAAAATTGTTGTGACATTCTTGCCAGGCCTTGGCCCAAAAAGCTTTGTCAAGAAGCTCTGCAGGTTCCTCCTGGATCCTCCTTCGCAGGACGCAGGCCGAGATCAGGAAATGAGCAGAGCAAGTTGGGATCTTTAAAGGAGGTCTTTAAAAATTGTCTCTAGAGCAATTAGCATTTTTCAAGATGATGCTGACATCTTGACAAAGATTCGTACTATAATTAATTTATTGGTGGCACACTGAAAATGAATTCTCACTTTGCTCTGGTAGGATATGTGCGCTTCCGTTTGAAACATTCTGGATTTTCACCTACCTGAGCAGAGAACACCTGATCCTGAAACGCTTGGCTCCCGCACGATGACAGTGATGGTGAGAATAAAATAAAAACTGAAAGGTCTGCAAATATTTTACAGCACACTATGAATCTTTTAGTAATACTTTTATTTTCCTCACAAAGTAGATATTTCCTTTTTTTTTTTTTCCTCTGGTGCTCTTACCTACACTAAAAGAGCAGCAAAATTTCTCTTACATGAGTGAAGCCTCTGTTAGCCTGGTTTTCTTGAGTAACTTTCTATTCCTTTCAACTTACAGTTAAAAATATATATGCTAATATATGTTGAATGGAAATCCTGAGATTTATTTCATGTAGCGTTGATACAGTTAATTAAGGCCAGTTCAAGTACAAATATGTTGGAAAAGGAAAATTCATCGGGGAGTTGGACTAGATGATCTCTAGAGGTCCCTTCCAACTCTGATAATTCTGTGATTCTGTGATCTGTGCACCAGAAATGAAATCCCTCAATTCAGTGAAGCCAACAGCTCATACCGTTTGTAGCACGGTCTTCTCATGCCCTTAAGGTTTGCACGTATGGAAGGTAGAAAAGCCATTACCAGCCAGAGGCAGCCAGAACTAAAGTCTTCCTAGCTAGCAGTACTTTATCTAGAAAAACGGAGAGATTATTGCAGCTCTGAAAAGTCTGAATATTGGCCTAAATTAATTAAAATTTTGTAAGGAGCGATACATGTGTGAACACACAAAATATAAAATCATTAGTTGACCACATGGTAAACAAAGTAGGGTTCTTTTTTATTACTCTTACTACTCTAAAAAAGGTGAAGATCAGAATTTTCTTCTAATTTGTACTGTCCGAAATGTAAATCTTTAAACTCTAGCTAAATAGCTACTCCTGGGGGAGGCGGGACCAAACCAAAACAGCTTCTGGTAACTACTGCCAGGTAGTATTTTGGGTTTCAGAACAGTTCAATGCAGAAGAAAATGAATGGACCCTCACCGTTGTGGCTGAGGAGTCTAACTCGGGCAGATGGCAGTGATTCAAAGCTGGGAGACCCTCCATGGCATCCCAGTAAGTGGAGCGGGCAGGGGAAATTCCTGCTGTCTTAACTGGTGCACAGTGGCTTGCAAATATCAGGATGGTTCTGTGGGTGTATCTACCTGTTGGTGTTACTTCAGGCACGAAAGTCGCAATGAATACAGACAGTAAATGGATTCTGTTGCCAAGTGCAGGGGCATCAAACAGAACTCAGTCACAGACTTTCTTCAGGAGGAAAAAAGCAACCTCAAGCCAAGCCAAGCCAAGCCAGCAGGGTAAACAGCTGCTGCCGTGGGCTCTGGGACAGCCAGGAACCATGTGTCATCAGTATGGCAGCAGCCTGCTTGAAACATTTATTCCTCAGCAGCTGTGAAGAAAGAAACGTAACCCCCTACAGTATGTGATCAGTTGTGTCAAACTGCAATAGTATCTTCCACCATCATTTTGACATCTGCAAATCTAACAGAGGCAGTAATTGCAAATGTAATCCTTTGCTAATGTGCTGACTTTCTTTTCAACAGCTAGCAAAAACGGCATTTCAAGGGGAGAGGCCACTTCAGTTAAAGATGATCCCAAAGTTACAGTCCTTTACAGTTTTTGTGGTTATATTATTGCTTCAAACCAGTCATGATATATCCTTATTCCTTCTCCCTTAAGCTGTAATCCTCCCGTAACAAGAGTTTGTTCAGTCTGGACAGTACACAAATTAAAATTTTTGGCTACTTTACACAACTGATTCTTTTTACCTTTAATTCAAATACATAAGTCTTAAAAAAGCAAGCATAGAATCACTATTAGTTCTCTCTGTTCACAGACCTTGACCCTGCTTTGCTATTAAATACTGAACACCGTATACGCAGTCAAGTAAAGGAACAAAGTATATTACAAGAGATCACCAACTGTATCATACATTTAATAAATGAACTGGGATCCATACACCAAAAGAGAACATTGTTTACATAATGAAGTGGAAAGTAAAAACACTACCTCTCTCTCTAGTAATTTTTTTACCTACAGTATACCAAGTTATACAATATATTTATAGGTTACTTCCAAAATGGTTTAAACATCTAAATTTTGCATTCCCTTGCATTAAAAAATTACATATTAATTACTCTTGAAAGTTTCTGAACTCTGTTTAGCAGCAAATCTCCTTTCTTGATGGTTTCTTGGTACTGCCAATTCTTGCTATCAGGCCTAGGAATAGTGGGGGGAAAAAAAAAGGTTTAGAAGTGAGAATATATTTTACAGCAAGCCACTTACTTGCATTTCTGTAATAAATGTCATCAAAATGTATAGAATTCAACTGGGCTGTCAAAAACGATTTCTAGGAATTGTTAGCATACCTGTTAGTTTCTACAATCTCATTTACTTTGTCGATTTTGCAGTGTAATCGTCCAGCTGCGATAAATCTTGAAAGCTCCCTAAGTAAAGAAAAAAAGTTGGTTAAATCATCTTTCACCAAGGACTTGCAGACTTAGCGAACCTGCTACTACAAAACAACATTGTCACCTCAACTGTATTTCTGAAACAAGATCCTATGTATTTTCATAAGGTATCTTACGCACCCTCATCTTATTAAAGCTTGGGCGTTACACTAAAGAATAATCATTCTAGCGATCTGAACACAAAATGTCTTAGTATTTTCTTCTCAGGCCAAAGAGTCATGCTTGAGCCAGTGAAATTTATCACTTGGTTTAGCATCATCTACTCTTCAAATTCAAAGGTAGCAGTCACGTAGTGTGCCTATTTGGAATTTACCCTGATTTAAGTATCTTCATGCCAGTCAATTAATTAGAAACGTCTCTTAATAGTTCCCTACCCTTTAGTAGCTCTAAATATGCTGCTTTCTTTAATCATTATTTTGCTTAATCAGCTGGTGGTCTGTGGCACATTACTGATAATAGAAGAAAATACTCCTGTGATCAACAGTAAGACAAGTTACCACTAGTAATAAATTACTGGGAAGCATAAGAACTACTGTGACTTTCAAACATTTACCTTTGAATTGAATGGTATTTGGTTTCTCTTGAAACACCTATTCATTTCTGAATATTTCAAGCACTGTTCATATTTCTGTAACATTTTTCTATGTTAGAAAATCTGAAACTTCTCTATGAAAGAATGACTTGTGAAGGCATTTGAAACAAAGTGTTTCATGTACATAGAGTAAAAGCTAATTTCTTCGCATTAGTTCTCATCATGATCTAAATCTGCACTACAAGAGAACTGCAAATTGAGACCACAGTGTATGTTTAAGTGAAAAACATCAGATCCTGTCCACCTACCAGAAAGCCAGCCAAACTAAATAAGGAGACTTGTAGAGTACATAAAACGCACAGATCCCCAAAGGTGTAACAGTTAAATTTTTGCATGGTTGTTAACTAAGTTAGCTCTAAAATCTTAAATCTCATAGCTTATGAAGGTCCACATAAATAGCAGCATAAAGAACAAAGTTATTAATAAAAGACTAGTTTCTTATGCAGCATTCAGAGTGAAAGAAGTACTGGAAAAGTTGTAATCAGAGATTACAATCAAATTATTTTCTTTACTGAAACATAAGGTTCACTTAAATTTAGCCAAGCTCTTCCACAGAAACATAAATTGGCATGTTTAGAATCAAAGCAGAACGAAGATTTTTATTCATAATGGGATCATTATAAATAATTAAAAGGTGTAAAGTGTGAACTTTATGAACTTAAAAAGCCAAGTAACTTACTGATCTATGAATTCTACACTGACTCCAAATGCTTCTGCCATGTATCCTAACGTCAATGACCGGTAAGACTCTAGGAGCTGGCTATACGCATGAATTCTCATTTCCCGTACATAGTATCGGTAGTGGGGTGCAAACAACCAATCTTTTTTCATCTCTTGCTCTACAATAGCTGAAGAGAAAAAAAAAAAAAAAAAAAAAGGAAAAGAAAATGAGTCAGTATGAAATGTAAAACATCAGTTATGTCAATAAAACACCTAACACCAGTTAATAAGTAATCGGTGTGAACATAACTATATCATATTCTTGCATACTTCTGGATATGAAAGGTATTCTATACTAAAGAGCAATAAATTGATATATCAGTTCTAGAAACAGAAGCAGTACTAACATGCAAACAATACTGTGGCAAAGCTAATGAGACCCCGTTTGCCAGCAGAGAACTCTTCTTTTAGGGTGTGGGATAGTCCCCCCTGTACTGCAGGGGATGACCTCACTGAAGGCGAGTCCTGGGATCTGCTGTCACCCAGCAGCAGTGTGGGGCCGGGAAATTAGCAGTACTGGGTATGTAACTACTTGAGGAAACGTTGTTACCCAAAGTGGGGTAAGGAAATATCATTAACTTTCTGGTACTTGCTCTTACCGTGGTTACAAGGATTTCCAGGCATTGAAGTGACTTTTTGTCCTGAGTTTTAGTTCTCAGCTAGTGATAAGGCCAGCAATAGAAAAATGTTGTCCTTAGCTTTTAATCTGATCAGGCCTAGTCTTCTACAAAGTGAAGGGTTTTTTTTTGTTGTTGTTGTTGGTTTTTTTTTCTAAATATCTTATTTTCTTGTATTTTAAATCTCACAGAAGGAAAACAAGCAGCCTGAGAACTGGCAAGAATGGGAGTTTTCTGAAAAGCTTTTCTTCCATGTCACCCTTTTACACAGAAACCAGAGCAGAAAGCCAAAGGTAACAACAACAATGAAAACTTTCTATGTAATTTCTTTTACAGGTTGAGATTTCAGGGCCTTTAGACTACAAGTCCTATAACTTCTTTCAAAGATAAAAGCTTTCCCATCTGACCTGGCTCTCCAGTTAAGACTGTTCCATAGCCATTTTCAAAATGCTTTCCCACCTAATCAGATGAGACCTTTCATAAAGCTCACTGTATGTGAGATTTTTTTTTGTTTGAAAAATCAAACAGCAGCAAATTTTAGGTCACTGTTTAAAAAAAATATGTATTTTTGTTCCTGCATAAAGCAGCTTTAGTTCTAGACTGTAGCTACTCTACAAAAGTCGTGTATGATCTAAAACAAATAACTGAAGCACTTGAAATAGTGTTGTAGGAAAGAACACAGCCTTACCTAATGACTGGAAAAAGGCTGCATAACGGCATTCGTACAGAGAAAAGAGATACTGTCGTACAGCTGGCAAACTGTGTAACACTTCCAGAATCTCTGCTCCTTTAATAACCTGAAAGCAAACAAACATGTTTAAATACTGTCACTTTCAGCATGGAGATAAAGAGGTTAAAGAAAGGCTGTGTCTGTTTGAACCGGTGTTTTCATCTGCTTCCTTACCTTTTCCCTAAGGTCAGGCCTGTCTAATGCAATCATGCTGACATAGACTGTGTATGTTACAAATGTTTTGTAATCCATAAGTTCATAGGATGTAAACGTCGAAACTGTATCAAGGAAGAGCTCCGCCGCTTGTTTGAAATCTCGAATAGCTACGCAGTAAAGGCCCTGGTACACTTTCAGACGATTTCTCCTGTCCCAGTCTCCTCCTTCTTCTATTAGACTTAAAATAGAACAAAACCAAATACTTACTTATGTAAATGTATTACATCATAAGTTACACGAAATAAGTACAGTAAATCAACTGATACCATGTGATTGGAGAAGAATAACTTGTTTTTTGTTACAGCTTGTTGAAACAGTCCGGGCTTTGTTCACCTGTCAGGGGTAGGAAAGTGGCTTCCTTGGGACAGGTGAGGCCAGATGCTTTTGCACAGCACAAGTTTCAACTGAAAGGAAAAGTTTACAGCCTCTTGAATTGTGACAAACAGTCTTTTGAGATGTGCAGGTAAACATTACTGTCAACCTCGGCTGTGGCATTTCCACTGCCTATGCTGCTAAAATCAAAGCCATCCAACGAGCAGCATAGAAAAAAATTTAAAAGTTGCCAGTTCTCAAGAATAATATTAACACAAAATTGATGTGGCTATAAGCAGGAACACAGACAAAAATCTGCTGAGAAGGAAATATAAAAAAATCACCGCTCAAGGAACATGATAACTGGAAAGACCTTCTGCCTTAGTCTCTCAAAGAGACAGCAAAGAGACTGGAAACTGCAACTTGCTACAGGAACCACTCAAGTTCAGAATGTAGAGAGCACGGAGATGCTGAAACTAGCAGCGGAAAGGAGGGAAGGAGAGCTGCACCAAAGTACACTGTGCTGAGAATGGGCTCTTGCTTCCAGAGGAAAGGCTTCTGCTTCATAGAACCAGCTGGGGGGCACTGGCAGCAGCTGGATTCAGCTGGCAATCCTGCACTGCACTTCATCAGATGATCTAATCACACCCAAAGTTATTAGTCTTCTAAGAGCTACAGAACAGAAAAGTGGGAGTGGAAGGTGGACTACAAATACAAATCAAATCACCTGCTAGAAAATAGATGACACAAAATATTAACCTTTTTTTCTCTTCCCCTTCATAAAAAACCCGAGCAATAGGAAGCTCTCAAGTACAAAGTAACACCCACCCATCACTCTGTGATTCTGTCTCACAACCAGTGAGACAGTGTCATTTCTTAACAGCAAGGTATTTATCTTCCATTTCTTTTGTTACAGTTTGTCTCAAAAGCGCTTTAGTGCCCTCAAACAACCCAAGCAGTACCTTTTTGCCTTTTCAATGTTCCGTGTGATGAGGTCGTTATCCATATAAAACAAGCCAATCCTTAGAAGGTAGAACACGATATCCAGACGATGTCCCAGGGCCACAGTTTTGTCGTAAGTCTTGCGGAACGCAGTCAGAGCTCCCTCCTAACAAGACAGTATTTTCTACTCTAAGAACATTAAAAGCACCTAGAATATTTACAAAATGTCTGTCATAAGTACACATATTGTCTTCTGCTGATAGTTGTGACTTTGTTAAGTTTCCCACAGAACTTCAACATTGTGCACTCTGAATAACCTTAAAGAATCAAAGTTTAAACCAAGTTAAAAGAGCCAATCATACCTATCTTATCTTTTAAATCTAAGGACTACAAAGATCTACTCTAACTTAAAATTAAGTTGTACTTTGTAAATAGCTTAGAAAACTCTAAAGAGACAAGGAAAGCAAAAAATAACACCTGCAAATGGAAAATAACTTTTTCCCTTTTCAAGAAACAAATGTTTTCTTTCAAGGGCTATTTGTTTGTTTTTTCTAGATAACTTAAATTTCAGTAACACCCTCGCCTATCTCCCATCCATGTCTGAGTTCTGCCATAGAGAAAACGCTTCCTTCCTATGAACAGCACTCACTGGAATCTGCCTAGCTAAGAGGATTACGATGCAGTGTTTTTAATATGAGTCCATAAAGCCTCTACCACAAACCAACCTTGTCCCCAATCCTGCACAGGTACTCAGCTTTGGCCATCATTGCATCTCGGATTTCACTCTCCCCTAAGATCTTTTCTGCATCTTCTAATTCGTTGTCAAGACGTTTCAATTCTTCCTCATTCGCTTTCTTCATTTTGTTTAACAGATCCGTGTCTATCTGCCATTCCAGAGACTTGCAGAGGGCTTCATAATATGGAGCCATATCTGAAAAAAAAAAAAGCAGGAAAGCTTCTACTATTACTTGCTGCAATAAGTGTGTGCCTGTTTCTAGTGGAGAGCACTGAAGGACAACACGACTGGTTGTCACTGCCAGCTACATCCTTTCTACAATCAGGTACCTACTAAATCCAGACATGACTGAGCCAGTGTTTCAGCAGGCCTTGCCTGCCACATATCTTTTTGCTGACTCTTTTCTATCACTGCCCTCTTTACACCTCTCCCGTTTGCCCTTTCCTTGCTATTTATCTCACCCTGAGCACAGCGGACGCCAGTGCTCAACTCCTGCCTTGTAAAACACCAGCGCGACATAACAGTGGGCACAGCTGGGGCCAGGGCACCACTGATAGCTCCAGCCCCCTCCCCACCCCACCTCACCCCCTGCCCCCCTGTTGCTCTCGTACTGTCCATGTCCCAGGGGCAGTTTGATGCCCTCCAGCTGGGAAACACGTACACACCCGCACAAACACACACCTGCTCCAGACCGCCCCTGGGACAAATGATCACAAGACAGTCAGACCGGCTCGTCTCTGGACACACAGACAGACAGGGGCTCCCCACCTCCACGGGGGGAGGGAGAGAGGCTGCCCTATACCCCGCAGACAGACAGATGCCACCCCCCCGCCCCTCCCCTCGCACCAGGCCGCACTCACTGTGGAGCCGCACGGCCGCCATCAGCTCGTCGCGCGCGGCGGGGTCGGGCGCGCGGGGCCGGAGGCTGAGGAGGAAGCGGAGCTGGGCGATGCGGAGGTCGGGGTTCTTGGGCAGCCCCTCCTCCTCCAGGTTCTCCAGCGGCATGGTGGCAGCGGCGGTGGGAAAGGACGGGGCAGCTCGGCTCCGGGCGGGCAGGCGACTGCGGCGCGGCCCAGTGACTCAGCCGCGACGGGCGGAAACAGCGGCGCGCTTCCGCCTCGCGGCGCCCCCTGCCGTCCCGGAGGCCTGTGCGTGCTGGGGAGGGGGCGCGCATGCGCAGGGCGGTGCCTGTGGGTCGGGGGTGCGCGCTGTGAAGAGGCGCATGCGCAGTGCAGCCTATAGGGGGTGGGCGCGCGCAGGCTATAGGTGCGGGGTGGCTATAAATGCTGCGGGTGCCGCGTGTGCTCTCCGGGTGGGTACGCACCGTGCAGGTTATAGGGGCTGCGGGCGCAGGGAGCGAGTGAGCTAGCTGTAGGGGCTGTCCGTGCGGACATGGAGCTGGTGGAGCGGGTCCAGAGGAGGGCCGCAAAGATGCTCCGAGGGCTGGAGCGTCTCTCCTGTGAGGACAGGCCGAGAGAGTTGGGGTGGTTCAGCCCGGAGAAGAGGAGGCTCCAGAGAGACGTTATAGCAGCTTTCCAGTATCTGAAGGGGGCCTACAAGAAGGCTGGGGAGGGACTTTTTACAAGGGTGTGTAGTGATAGGGTGAGGGGGAATGGCTTCAAACTGGAAGAAGGGAGACTTAGATTAGATATTAGGAAGGAATAGTTCCCTGCGCGGGTAGCGATCCCCTGGCGCAGGGTGCCCTGAGAAGCTGTGGCTGCCCCATCCCTGGAGGTGTTCAAGGCCGGGTTGGACGGGGCTTGGGGCAACCTGGGCTGGGGGGAGGTGGCCCTGCCTGGGGCAGGGGAGTTGGAACTGGATGGTCTTCAAGGTCCCTTCCAACCCAAACCATTCTATGAGTGTCATTCCTGACTTCTGGCCCATGCTGCCATCTACTTTTCATTTAGCTTTTCTTAATGTTTCTCCATCTCTTAAAAGTTTTTATCTTTTCTGGCCTCGTGCAACACGCACTGATCGTAGCAAGGGCTGGGACAGGTTCCTGGCGAGTGCCCTCTCCCCTGGCGATGGGGAGCCGAGGTGCAACCATGGGCAGGTGGCAGCAGGGATGCGTGGCCCCCATAGGTCGCACCCCCCACACCAGCCCCAGTCCTGCCCCTGCAAAGTGTCTGTGCCGATGGACAGGCCACCAGCTGGGCTCCTGAAGACGCTTTCTGGTTTAAATTATGTCTTTTGCTGGAATTGGGGTTGAAACACAATGTTTTTTGGCTGATACCTTTATTTTGTTTGGTTTTTTTTTTCATCTAGGTCATGGGAGAAACTGTTCCCTCGACTGTTTTGGCACAGTGCATTCCTAAAATTGGCTTTTTTGTATTGGGTGTGAATTATTTAGAAGTTTGCTGGAAGCAACTGTTGTCTGCTGCATTTTTGATAAGTGCTAATATTTGTTATGCTGATTCTGATTTTTTTTTTTCTCCTTCATTTAAGTCATTGGCTTGTAGTTCTAGTGTTATAGAATAAAATAAAGGAGAATCTGTGTTTTAAGTTGGGTAGCTCCTTTGTTTCTCTAGGAGCAGAGGGTTTTTTTTTTGTCTTTTGTTTCTTTTTTTTTTTCTTTTTTGATTTGCAAGTTTGATTGCGCAATAAGGAATTGCTCTGTTGCTTTGCGGAGAACTGCACGTAGGTCTTTTGCAGCAATGTTTATGTTATTTGCCTGTTGGCCTTTACGTTTGCCCAGAGACCTATTAATTAGATTTTTTTTTTTTATGACAGACCCTTTTAGGCCTCATGCATATTTTTCTTTTGAATCTTGTCCCCAGCTATATTTCTTGGGCAGTGTGCTCCGGCGCTGCGGTATGCTGTTTATTCTTAGCATGCCTTGTTTAGGAAGAAAAGGACAGTTGAGTGTGGGTTTTTTTTCTGCTAAGTAAGGCTGATGTTTCATACGCTCAGGCACTGCACACGGGTGGGTGTTGCTCATGTGAGCAGCTGAGCTGGGATTAGCTCACAAAAATTGAAGAAGAAAAAAAATAATAATTGAATCAGCTCCAAGGTCCAGTTATTGCAGCCGGTCTCTCCAGCGCTGGGCGGAAGGTGGAAAGTATGTACAGCTCCCTTGTAAGCAGATAACCTGGCTGTCACCTTAGCTCTTTTCCTAATCCCTAATAAAGATTGGTTTGCGACCACAGCTGGAGGTCTGCCTGTCTTCCAAAATTCACGTCATTCATAACTATTATAGCTCTGGCCATTCTTACTGTCCGTTGAAAAACCCACGCCCTGTCAACGTCGCGCCGTTTTTGGCATCCACAGTTCATTGTGGCAGTAAAAGCCACAGTTTCATTACGTGCTGTGGGAGAAAAAGTTCTTCGTTCTCCTTTTTCAGGATTTGCCACTTTTAATTGGCCCCAAAATAAGTTGCTAGGTGTGAGAAGAGTAAGGGAGGTGAATTTTAATTTTCCTGGGTTTAGTTCTTGCTAAAACGTTGTGTTTTATTTTGTAACCATATGAAACACTAGTTAATTAAAAAAACTCAGCATTTATTGTCTGTAAATATTTGCCCACATTTTCATATTTATGTATATTTAAGCAATAACTGGGAGCAAGGGAGCTGGCTACACGCACGTGATGTTCCCTGCTAAACATGAAAGGAAATTCAGAGAGAATATTTATATCTCGAATATTTATATGAAGAAGTAAGGCCTTGTGGTGACTGTAATTCTCACGTGGCCTTACAGCATTCAAAAGGATCCAAATGAATAAATACTTCTCCCCCCCCCCCCCCCCCGAAATGGACCTCAAATGATTGCTTCCTTCCCTGCAAGATGCGGCTCCTGTGGTGGCTCTTCAGAACTCTGATGCTGCTCCTTCACTTGAAGAGTGACAGTACGGATGTGCTACAGGTTCTTTTAATGGCATTATATACCTTGTTGATCTAGCTGAAAGTAGGAGCCAGCCCCTTTAACAGCCGGCAGGAGCTCCTCAGCATCTCCCTGTGGCTCTGCACCCACAAAGCACTGGTCCTGCCTGCCTTCCTGTTCGCACCAACCCCAGAAGTGGCTCCGGTGGCATCCAGGGCATCCAAGGAGGTCTCCTCTGCCTGATGGCAGTTTGGGAGCAGGACAGGTTTGTCAGCCCTTCTAGCCATGCAGTCAAGCTTAAGAATAGCGAAATATAGTGGTATGTGCCGTTGCTTTGCTCTCCAGCATTGCCTTTCGTGTAAATGATGGCTGTGCTCCTCTCACTGGGAGCAGAGATCTCCCACCCACTTCTTAAATGAGGGGGTATCGCAGCTCTCTGGTGTTTAAGAGGAACAGACAGGTTGACTTTCCCTCCCTGTGGCAGCGGACTCCCTCTGCCAGGACGGTGCAGACCCCGCGCTCCCCCCAGTGATGCTCATGCACACAGGGAGCTTGGGTTGCTCCTTGCAGTTCCCGAGTGGACACATCGTGCATGGCCAGTTCTCCCAACAATTGCAGGTGATCATCCCAACTAACGCCACCCTCCCTGTTATTTTTTGCAGCCGTGGGAGGCCACAGACAGAGCTGGAAGTGCAAACAGAGGTTTCCAGGTGTTCTCCTTCCCCAGTATTAGCTGTTACTGACTGCTACCTAGGGTAAGGTGGCTCCCCGTGCCCCAGTATGGGCTTGCTTTGCTCCTTATTGTGTCCTGGCCAGCCCGTTGCCCTCGGAGCTGTGCCCAGGCCACCCTGATGTCCAGCGAGGCACATCGGCTGCAGCGTGTCCGATGGCGGCTGAGCAGCCACAAGATGACAGTGTTTCAGAGCAATAACTGCTCTGTATCTCTGACTGCTGGGCGTTTGGTTTGCTGGGCTGGTTCCCTCCCCCCCAGCGTGCAAAGTGAAGCTCTGCTCTTGCTAAATGCTAACCGAAAATTTTGGGGACCACCAGCCTTCTGCAGGGGCACAGCTGGGACAGACCACCCGAAATATGCCCTGTCCCCCTCCCCAGCCACTGCCTGGTGTCCAGGACCCTGTGCCCAGCCAGACGCTGACTTGCTGCCTGCAGGGAGCCACCCGGTACCGCAGTGTCAGGATCTGAGCGTTTTGCTTGCAGTTTCCATCGATGGAGCCAGGACACTGGCTGTCACCGCTCTCTCTGCTTGTCCAGCCCCACTGGGCACAGGGGCTCCTCTCTCCCTACCCGCAAAGGGGAAACCTCCCATCACCTCAGGGTAGGTGGCACTGGCCACCAGCAGGTCACAGGAGTGCTCTGCCTTCCTCTCTAGAGAGGTCCTGGGAGAGGTCCTGGCCTGACTCTCCTGGGCTTCAGAGACAGGCACCATCCCAGCACCGTGACCAGCCTCTGCCAGCAGACCAGGGCCCTGGCTTGGACCCAAGTGCTGCTGAACGGCTTTGCTTTCCTGGTGTGAAAGGCACGAAGGGTCCTGGGAGCCGGTTGGTGTGTCCATGCTGTCACGAAGAGCTCTTTGTGCATCACACCGCGAGCTGCAGGCTCACCTCGGTAATACCAATTACGCTTTCTTAACCGTGCTGTGATCCTCAGACATCTTCAAGGCCGACGCACTTGTTTCATTTCCAGGGCTGTTTTAACTTAACTTTGGAAAAGATGGCACTTGAGTCACGTCTGGCTCCATTCTTCATCTTTCGGTAGTGGAAGTGTTGACAGCAATACTCACAGCTGCACTATATAAACCTACAGGTGTTAGGCATTGATTTCTTCCGAATAAGCTCCTAGAAGTTACCTGTTTTCTTCAGGAATTATTCTTGGCGTAGATATGGCTCTCATCTCTGGCAGTTTGGCTCTCAGAAATAAGGGTCTGTATTAGCGAGGAGTGAAAGGCACAGGGTCGAGCCCTCTGCCAGCGCAGCTCCGCTGGCCGGCTGCCGTTACACAAGCCCTGGCACAAGAGTAAGGACAGTTAGAAAATGCCCTCGGGGTGGGATTTCTGCATCTCTTGACCTCCCTGATGTTGTTCTGTCACCCTCTCCGCGTCGCTAATTGCATCTGATCCGCCAGGTATCTGTTTCACCGCAATTAGTGGTGTCTTTTATTTATTTATCTGGACGTTTTCAAATCAGTAAATCCCTCCCCACTAGCATTTCAGGATGCTTCGAAGGACAACATTTCACGTAGTCCCCAAATTAAGTCTTTTACAGTATTAAAAAATCTGTTAATCAGGGTGTTCCAACGAGCAGCCGTGTTAGGGGGAGTTTATTACCTTGGGAAGACAGGGTAAAACCACATCATTAACAGAGAGACCTGAAAAGCTCTTAATATCTACCAGCCATGAGAAATCCAACTGGCAGGTAGGGACGGGACAGTGGGGGAGCATCCTCCTTCGCCCCGTACCTGCAGCAGCCCTGGGTGCAGGGGAGGGGGATGGCACACTGCCGCCTGGGGCTGGGTTTATTTAACGCCGCTGCTTCAGGAAATCGGGGGGGGGGGGGAGCTGTTTTTGAACAGGTGAGAACCCACTTTATTTGGTGCTGCAAAAACCCACGGGGAGAGACAGCTCCTGGGTGAAATGGTTTAATGAGGGGCGGGAGAGAGCGCTGCTGGCGCGGGGAAGTGAAATTCTGTGCTGTGTGTGTCCCATCATCAAACCAAGGGACACTGAAAAGGTGTCGGTAGAGGTGCATAAATATGCACACGTGCAAATGATTTATGCTTGAACCTTTTATTTCAGGTCCTGTATTCCAGCCCCCCTGTTTTTAATGCAGACTGGTGGATGCAGACATTGAATGGACTATACGAAACAGCAGCCTGCGAGTCTGAATTTCAACGTGAGGTCTATTTACTGCATCTCTTCTCCTAAGTACGGATTTACTTTCAGAAAATTGGTACTCTAGACCAACCTGCTGGTGTATTTGTTTCATACACAGCAGCAGCACCCAGGACATAACCGGCGTTTCCCGTGACAAACAGTGTGACTGTTGCCACAGACTGGTGCTGGATCTGGCCCTTGCTTCCCCACATGGAGCACAAGTACTGATCCCTCCTCCAGACTGATGTGACAGTTTTGGGGGGTTACCATCCACGGGGTAAGGTCTGCTGCTTTTTAAGGTATCCTATTGCACGTAGAAATCCACAAATCTTTATTAAGATTTGTCAGCTCCAGCTGTGTGTCTGTATCTGCCTTTGGTTTTTGGGTAATTTGTGCTGTACACTTTCACCACATGATTGCTTTTATTGTATGCGGTTGGGCACTTCTCTGTTGACTATGATTACTACCGCATCAACTGAAAATGCTCCTGTACTGTATAATTAACTTTATCTGCTTTGCTACAATGCTTCTCACTGGTAATTACACACACTTCAGCTCTTTCACTACATTTCTAAGACTTTAAGAAGTGCTGATTACTCTTGCCCAGTCTCTGTCCAAACCGGAGGGTTTTTACATGTCTACAATTATATCTTTTTCCTTGCAGCAACTCTGCTGTAATCTGGATATTGATTATAGTACATATAATGTGAACTTTAAATAAACCATCTGTTTGGAATTCATTGGGGTTTACATGTGCTGGTAGCAAAAAGCTCATTTAAATCCTCAGGTTGTTGGCCGGTTGATGTGATACTTATCAGTTTACTGAGATAATTTGAAATGGAGAGCAAGGATTTTGAAGTATTTCAGTCCTCTAGGGACTTACTCCATTTTCCTCCTCCTTAGCTCAGCCTTGTCAACCCTCCCTGCGGTGCCTTAGCGACTTTTGTCCTTTGATGATATTTTTTAAGCCTCATTTTTCTAAGGCAATAGTCTCATGCGATTATACCGTCCGCCTGTCGGTCTGTCTCTCTGTGCTCTAATGCGTTTGGACCCCTTGGTCAACTTGAACCAAATTTGGTAGATGTCGTGTGCTCTTGACAGTGTCCAATTCCTTGAAGTTACGTGCAGATCAGGTAGGGCAGATCCCAACTGGAAAGGATCAGCCGTCCTGGCTAACCCACAGGTCCTGCCCTCCAGCGCCCCGTGCTCGCAATGCCTTTTGTTTAGCTGGTGCTTGGGGAACGTGGCCAGCAGCGAGGACTGCTCTGTGGCCATCGCAGGCTACACGGAGGGATGAGAAACATACATAGGTGTGAGGCACATGGGAGGGAAGAGCTGGGAGTATTGCTGTGGTGGGGATGGGGGCGAAGTGGGGAGAAGGGGCATGGGATCTGTGGGAAAGCAGCCTTCATCCCTGACTGCTCACAGAGCAGCAGCTGCTGCTGTAATTACAAATATTGATGTATTTTCCACAGCTTATTTTCAAACACACAGCCTCGTTTATTTATTTTTTTTTTCAATCTTTATAACGACAAGTCGTTTTCACATCGTGGAAAGAAAGGTGCTTGGCTACGAAGTGTTGTATAACTTCTATTGAGATCTCCTAGCAAACCAGGCACACGTTTATTAATCAAGGCAAGTGGCGTTTGATGCAAACACCAGTGCGATGATTTAACGTTGTGTTGTCTTTTAAAATAAACCCACTGGTGGAGCGGATGCAGTCTGAACGCCCTGCTAAGGTCACGGGGCAGGGTGCTTCTCTAAAATGAATGGGAATGTAGCTCTGGCCATTGCTGCAGACTGCTGGTGTACCTGGAGAGCATCTACCAAATGCCCATTGACTTGAACGTCAATTTAACTAAAAAAGCTGCTCTCGTTTCCTTCTCCTGAGTGCACTACGAGTCCCAGAGTGAGTAGGATTTGCGGGTAGACACAGCGCTGTGCTGTACTGCCCCGGCACCCGTTGCCCTACGTGTTGTAGTTTTACTAATGGCGAGTTGCTGGCCTGAGACACTTCAGTGTGGATGAAAATAGCTGGATTATTCCCTTAGGGGGGTCTATGTCAGTTTTAATAAGCGTGCAG
Source organism: Vanellus vanellus (assembly GCF_965231255.1). Classification (NCBI taxonomy): domain Eukaryota; kingdom Metazoa; phylum Chordata; class Aves; order Charadriiformes; family Charadriidae; genus Vanellus; species Vanellus vanellus. Next base: position 2,442,410 of record NC_138914.1, read on the forward strand.
AAAATTCAGACCATCTGGAACTGAGAGTCCACCTCTGTGTGCGGTGCTGGAGGCCGCTCCTCGGCTGATGGAGACTGCTTCGCCGTTGCGCAGAGGTGTCTGAGTGACTTTGGGAAGCAGAGAGCTCGGATGCCCAAGTACCGCCGGTATCTTTCTTTTATTTGGAAGACTAACCCTGCTTTCCCAGAGTAGGAATACCCTTCCTCCAGTAGAGGTGAAGAAAAGTCTCCGGATGATTTACATCATGTCTCGAGATCAAACCTTCAAAGGTCAGAGAGAAGGGCCTTAAGCAAGGAAAGCACGATTTAGCCCTCTCTAAATGCTAGAGTTATTAGTGGTATTACAGCAACGTCGGCAACTCTTGGTTGCATATTTAATCTTCTTCAGCTGCGATTTGACATTATTGAGGAAAAAAACCACCCTGTGTAATTACTTCCTTTTGGTGTCCTTCTGTGATGTAACTGCTCAGAAGTAAAGAAACCTGTGCCTCGGTGGTATTTCGTAAGGACCTGGTTAGTGCCCCGTACAGCCCCGTCTGGCCGCAGCGTTCAGCCTTTGCAGCCATGGGTTTTATCCATCCATTTCCATGGCACGCTGCTCTGCAACTGGGGCTGCGTTTAACTCTCCTTTTGTAGCTGATTAGAATTGCCTGTTAGGTGGGCTGATTTTCCTCTTGATTTCCACTTTTCTTTCACCTCTCCCCTGACTTTCCCCTCCTCATCTCTTGCTCTCTGGACCTTTCTTTTTTCCCCCGTTCCTTGCACTTGGTGGTAGCAATCACCTCCTCTGGTAAATGAGATGGTTTTCCCGCTGTTGCCTCCTTTCAGGGCGTAGTCTGAGTTCCCGATAGTTATATTTTACATGGCTGTGGATATGACCGGCTTCTAAAATCCACACTCCACCCCCCCACACACACCCCAAAACCGACATGATCCCGGTGTGATGCTGAAGCACGTCTCGGGTATTCGCTCTTGAACCACCCTCTTTTCGTCTTGCCTGCTGAGACGAGCCGCTTGGCAGTTACCAGTGCACACACACCATTCGCTGTCACATGGTTATTCCCATTTGTTCACTGCATATTCCAATGTGGCACAAAAAATGGAGTGGGATTATCCTGGTCCCAGCCAGCAGCATGTGCTGGTGAGCGATATAACATATATTCTGCTGTTTTTTGCATCTTCCAGCTAACATTTTTCCCTCTCACAACTCAATTCTTTCCTCTCTCCGTGCATAAATTGCCCTTTAATGTTTTCCTAGTGTGACCTGTGTGGCAGTACCTCCACCCCTCACCTCTGTGTTCGCGCCGAATCCCGCCCTGTCATTCCCAGCGCTGTCCCACAGAGGTTGTACCTGCTGCTCTGCTCTCCGGGCTGGCACCCCGTACTCCTTCCCCTGCCCCTGCCGCTCACGTGCATCAGCCCACCGGCAATTCTGGCTGGAAGAATAACCCCGGACGTGCCACCGTCCGTCTGGCACGGGGAGGTGTTCCTCACAGCAAAGAAAAGGCACTTTGTGAAACACGGTTTGCTGCTCTCGTGAGCAGAGACAAAGCTGTCCCAGTTTGGGGCCATCGAATGCTTGCTGTTAATTGCAGAATACCTCCCGGCGGGCTGGAGGCTGTACCCCCCCCCGCTTTCTCCCCATCGGGGCTCTCTGCAGACACGCTGGGCGCCCTGTTTCGTGCATTTTCTGGTTATTTCAGCTCTTCGGCACCCATCCATTCTGCTGTTGGGTGGCTGGATCTCATTCTCGGTGTGTGTTTTCTGATTATAGCCATCCTTGGTCAGATGCCATTTAGCCACTGGTCCAACTCATCAAACAACTTGCTTTCCTGCTTAAGGCCTTGGACTTCAGTCAAGTGAACCGCTAAGAAACCCTCTCATCTTCGGTTTGATGCAGGAAGTACTGGGTTTGTGCTGGCTCCTTTTTTCAGTATTATTTTTTCAGTAGTGTGTATATATAGTGTGTATATCTATATGTATGCACACTGTATACTTTACATAGTTTTTTATATATATATATGTACATTATATGTATATATGTAATCACACACACGGGCATGAGTTTATCTATCTATACATATGAAGGTACGTATGTAATAAAGCTCGCAGGAGTCTTACTTGCATTCATTTTCCAGCTTTTTTCTCCTGGAGTTTTCGCTGAGCCATAATTTTCTGTTTTGCCCCGTTTTCCCCTTTAGAATCCATTTTCTGAGCATATCTAAAATTGCTAAACTGTTTATGCAATTGACTTTTAATGTCTAGAACCTTGACAAAGAAAAATTCCCAGAGCAGCTATTTTCAGCTACCTTTTTTATACCTGCTTGTGTTGTGCGCTACTTTACCGGTAGTTTCCATGACAGTTATCCCCGGAGTTCGAGGCAGCCGTGCCCTTGGTTGCTGTTTTGCACAGCTGCCCTTGCTCTTGCCCATCGGAGAATCTGACAGCAGAAGTTTAAACCCAATTCAATTTTTTATTTCCGTATCTCCTGTATGTCCCGCTAGCACTGTGCGGGTGCTGCAGGCTACCACAATATATAACGATTCTATGATTCTATATTGCATTCAGCATATTGCCATGGAAATCATTTGGAGGGCAGAGCTATCTCATCCTCGAAAGGAGCAGCGTATTCTGGCTACTGGAAGAGGACGCGTCGCCCACGGAAGGACTACAGCCCGGCGTAGCCAGGTTTGGTACCCGCTGGAATGAAAGAGGAGGGTGGCAAGAGCAGGTCTGGGCTACGTCTGGGTGCCCCGGCTGGCTCCCGCCCCGGCTGGCTCCTGCCCCCGCCGCCCCCCAGCACAGCCCCTGCCCGGCCACGGCCCCCCTCCGGGGCACGTTGCTGCACTGCTGCTCTGCTACTGCAGAGTCGTCCAAACGTGGAAAAAGTATTTTGAATATTTTGAACTGTATATTGACTATTTCAACATCTTTTAACGTTTTCAGCATTGTCTTGGTGTTTTCTTCTGGCTCGTTCCCCTTTTTCTGTTTTCTCCATCCCGCCTCTAGTGACTCACAGCCCTTCCTGAAGTGCCGAGCAGCACTCCTTTGATACGTTATCCTTATGCATTGCCTTGTTATCCCTATCTATTCACTCAGGTACAAATAACTGAGCTTTCTGTACGATTTACTCTCCACCCTACTAGTACCTCCTCACCCTTTCTGTGCATCGCTTTTTATTTTAGTTGACCATTTCCTTCTATTTTCCCAAGCGCTGCCTCCTTTCATTCTTACCTTCTCGCGGCCTTCCCTCCCGCCACCCCCAGCTTCCTCTCCTGAATCCACTTAAGTGTAATCTAAAACATACTGCATGAAAGTGGAAGCCCAAAGAAATATTTGCTCTGGCTCTCGCTAGCACCGTGCGATGCCAGCGAGCTCTGAGAGAGCGGATCCTCAACCCTGCAGTAAAACGAGCTTTTCCCGTAAGTTCAAAATTTGAGTCTTTCTCACAAACTACCGTCAAAATGATTGTCAGCTCAAAAAGCGCCTTTTAACTAAATTCAAAGGAACGCATTCAGAGCAGATTTTTGAATTTCCACCGTGATAAAACTAATTACAATTACCAGCCTGTTACTGAAACAGAAAACATCCAGAATGCCACAACATTTGAAGTTATATTTTAAGGAACAAATATACCAGATCAGAGAAAAAGGCTTCAAAGTCCAAAGCGATCGTCGTCTTAAACAGTCTTAATTGCTTGTAAGATAAATGGGAATGAAGAACTAGGGGAAGGAGGGAGCCTTGCAGATAATCCAGGAGAACGGGATCTGCTATAGCAAATGAGCTGTGATCCAGTACTGATTCATCCCGAATTCCCAACCCGCCTGCCCAAATCCCACCCCCACCTACCAACCAACTCACTCGTCTCGTAGCGTGCAAGGGAGACCGAGAGGTCTCATTTCAGGTGGTTATGGACTAATGAACGCTACTGCTGGCTACCGAGAGCAGCTCTTCAAAGCTCCTTAAGTGTTTATTCATCCTCGTAGTTGCTCTTACTCATCTCTCATCCGTAGTCAGATGAAACGCAGTTTTGCAGCCGTGCTGGGGGAATCGCTCTGCCCTGTGGGAACAAATTATCCCAGTCCTGGCAAAACCTTTGGGTGTTTGCCAGCGGTGTGTGGCCCTCCTTGGGTGGGGAGGGAGATCTCGGCGATATGTGAGATTGAGCTGCTCCGTGCAGATTTTCCCAGCTAGCTCAAAAAGTCCACTTCTCCTTCTGGAAGGCTTTTTTTTTTTTTTTTTTCCTGGAAATAAGTTATTTTTAAACAACTGACTGATTAGAGCCTTGGTTTGTTGCACTGTCTGCTGGAGGTGACTTCATGGGTGCACTTTTGCCAGTGTGATCCTTGCAATATATGTTGTTCACCGACAGGTCCGGCCCAGCCACAGTGGGGTCTGGGTGATATTCCTTATCTGACGTGTCTCACCGGGACCCGGAGACTCCCTGTTGTGGGCAGCTCCAGCAATGAGAGGTTAACCTCGCTTTCCTGAGGGTCGCTGGTGTTTGAGGCTCTCCCGTCCTCGTGCTCCGCTGTGTACCCAACCCCAGCGCCTTGGGACAAACCTCGGTGAGAGCTGCATTTCCAAAATGCCACGTGCTTAGGGCTGTACCCAGCAGCCGGTTGTGCCAAGATGCCCAGTTGGGCTCTTCCATGTGCAGCGGCCAGTTGCCTGATTGGCACAGTGCCTATCTGCATGTCTGCCCAGGCCAGCCCAGCTGGTGGGACGGGCTGTGGAGAAGTCCAGGGGGTGGCAGAAGAAATTCACAGAAATTAGAGGAAAGGAGGCAGCGGAGGACCAGCCCCTATACTCACCACCCCACCGTGCACTGCAGCTTTGCCTCCAAGCGTTCGCCAGGAGCGGGGCTGGGGGTGGGACCCCTAAAACCAGGGCTGGGGGCAGTGATGGGGAGGCAGAAAGAGAAGGGGACATCGGCCAGGCTGGTGAGATGGGCCTGGGAATGGCGGCCGGAGCTGGAGCTGCATCTTTCCATGTGTGGTTGGCCTTGCCGCGGAGCCCTGGGGATGTGGATTTTGGGAGCGGTCACGGCTCGCTGCTTCTCGAGTTGTGGTGTTTATGGCCGGCTATGGTTTTGGCACACGGTTCCTGTTTCAGCTTCTTCCCAGGCGCGTGGTTTGGGTATGACCGTTCTGTGGCTCAGGGATCTGCTCCCAGGGTCCGAGGGCTGGCCGGGCATTGTCGCCGGTGCCTTCCACATCATCCCTTTCCGATGACGATGGAGCCGAGGTGTGGCTGCTCTGCGGTCCCCGTCTGTCGTTACAAGGCAGCTGATATTTTATTCCAAGTTAGACTAACCATGAAAATGTGCTGGCCACTGGAAAGAGATGTCTTGAGCACACAAAGCAGCTTACAAGCCTGAGAAGAGAGGAGGGAATTTTTCATTTGGCAGAACAACATGCATAGCGAGCGCTCTTGTTTTTAATAAGCTCACAAAGCTTTCTTGAAAGCCAGGGATTTTTTTTTTCCATCCTGAACACATGAGGTATTTTCATTTCATAATGAATGCATGTTATGTCCAACTTCCAGAAAGCCTTTCGCATGAAAAAAAATAGCAGAGTTTTTCAGATGCTGAAGCAAACAGGGTGGAAGTAATCATGGAACAAAATGCTGGAATATTTGCTCTGTGCTCAGAGATTGTGGGGCATCTTGTATTGTCTGAAACAGCACCAGATAATAATCATACGTGCAAATCTCTCAGACTGGGGCAACAGGGAGAGGAGCCAATCTCTGTGTCTCCATAGAGCTGGAAGAAATCTCAGATATTTCTGTTTGTCTGCAGAACAGCTGGGGACTTCTCAGACATGAATCTAATTAAGCATATTCCTTGCCACAAACACTTCAAGTCCTATTTCTGAGATCCGAATGTCTTTCCAAAATGAAGCCTTAGGAATATTGCTTTTGTGCAGCATGCTTTTTTTTTTCCTTTTTTTTTTTTTTTTTTCCCCTGGTCTGGGCAAAATTAAATTACAGTTATAGGCTCAGAGCAAAATTTACTGAAGTCAATAATATTGATTGATATCTGGATATCAGCAGAATGTCATGCATTAATAATAGCTGAATTTAATCCACGGGCCCAAAGGGGCTCCCCGCAGCGATGTGGGTATTGGAATCAGCCAGGCTGGGGTGACGTTTGACATGCCTGGTCCTCTCCACCCAGCGATGGGTGTCCTCCCACACGGGTACTGGAGCCCCATCCTCGCCTCCTGCCCTGCCCCGGGTTTGCAGGCGGTCAGGTTAGGACCAAAATTGAAATACTGAGCTTTTTTTTTTTTTTTTTTTCTCTGCCCACCGTATCCCAAGCTATAAAATAGAGCATTTATTTTCTTGGGAGAGAAAAGCGCTTAGGGCTTAACCTTTTCCTTCTGCCCGGGATGCGGAGCGGCACGAGCCTGGCTGCCCGGCACAGCCGGGTTCCAGCCCGCAGCCCGGCCCTGCTCCCTCCGGCACTGGGCATCCTGAGCTCCTTCAGCTGTTTTCCTGGCACAAGTCCCCTCTGCGTGGCTCTGTGGGCCAGCTGCCCAGTGGGCAACCTGCCACCCCCTCGCTGAGACCCCGCGGGAGCCCCAGCCCCACCGCAGCTCTGCAAAACCCTTATTTCCAGTCTTGCAGCCACTTAAATCCTGGGTTTCAAATCATCCCAAACCAGAACGAACATTGTCACTTGCTTCATTCTCCTCGTTTTGTTTTGTGGCACAGGATTGCCACCGGCCTCTCTGCTGCCTGTGAAAGCCCTCTCCGGATTTCTTGTAGATTTGGAGGATTTTTTTTTTTTCCTGCTGGTACTCCAAGGAATAAATTCATCTGAGGAAAATCTCAGTATTGATGGACTGCAGTTTTCATCCACCTGCTTTTCTTTCCTGCTCTCTTTAATTCCACTCTTAATCCAGACGATGCCAAGCATAAGGCTTGCAGGAGGCTGGTCCTGGGCTTCAGGTCCTGCTCTCTGATGCAGTTAAAATGCAAGGGGCACGGCTTGTCGGTAAAGCCACATACCTTAAGACCATCTAATGCAACTGAAAAAAAAAAAACAAATAAGCTTTCGGTCACGTAAACTCTTCCTTGCATCTCTTATATGCAAAGTTATTTGCCTGTGCTCCTCAGATAGTTTGATTTATATTCATTTGCATATACCAAGTATAGCGAAACCCAGCGAATTCTCCTGATATGTTTTCACTCCTGTAAGAAACATGATGGGAAGTGGAAGATATGATCATCTCTCTCCCTAGTGGCATCAGTAAATATCACACATATCAGATTAAACCCTTGACATTTTTCCAACAGTGTGAAATTTGCTTGAAGATGTTGGAAAATGAGTTATAGATGTGAAAGCAAGGCTCGGAATATGAATGCAAACACGTTAACCCTAAAACTGGTGTAATTTACTTTCCCTGATATCCTGGCGCACGGAGCTGGAGGGTCCCTGGGGGAGAGCTCCCACCATGGCGGCAGAGACTGGGGGTGAGTGGGATGTGAGCCATGAGGCAGAAGTGCCTTTTGGCTCCTAAATAGCAATGAGCGGCTAAATCCGCCCAGCGATCCTCAGGGATGCACCCCAGCAGTGAGGTGGGACATCACCCCCTCCAGTGGGGGCCTGGGTGGTGTTAGGTGTGATCCTGCCCCGAGGTCAGGCTACAAACCTCTCCCGCAGCACTGTGGTGCATGAAAAATACACTTTTCGCTTAGCTGAAAAGACAAAAATCCCTCAGGGGTTACTACAGAGTAGTCACCCACCTGCAAAAGACTTTGGGAAAGGTGAAGGTTGGGGATTTGGGGTGGTGGTGTGGGCAGGACTGAGTCTTTGACCGAGAAGTTAAGGTCAGGACTCTCATACGTCTTCTGATGAAGCTGGTTTTGGTCTTTTACTGCAAAAACTCTCCAGCAGGTTTTCAGATGCTTCCGCCTCTGGTATGCCACAGTTGAAAGATGCACGAGGTTAACGATGTTGGATTTTCCGTGCTCGCGTTCGGAGTCTTTCGCATCCTGCTGGTGAAACCCAGTCCTGGTACAGTGAGCCCGTCTGAGCGCGGCACATCCCGCTCCGTCCCCTTCAGACCCCTCCGTGGACACGTGCAGGGCACCAGTGAGCAGCAGTAGCAGCGCAAAAGCTGAGGGACAGGAAAAATATTGTGCGTTTTAAGGAACAGACTTGTTTTAATCCAGAGGAATTGTTGTGGCAATTACACTATTCAAAGCGTTTTCGATGCCTTTTATTACTTTCTTCTGCATTATCCTATTGCCCCCTTAGAGATGACCAAGGCAGAACTTGATTGCAAGTGCTGCTTGTGAGTGCGGCGGTTCCTTATGAGCCATTAGGAGCGCAGCATCTGCTGGAGTTGCCATGGAGATGCCAAGGCTGATTGTAACCCAGGTGAACCGCTCCTGCCGCCGGCAGAGCACCGCTCATCCCTCCCCGGGGACACGGGCTGCTTGCAGAGATGGTTGTTGAAATCAGGCCGTGGACCAGGTGCTGGGTGGCTCGAGAAGGACCCGTGCACCAGGGTGCTGAGGCTGTTGGGAGCAATAAAGATGAGCCCGAGACCTACATCTGCAGATGGAGATGGGATAACAGGAAGAGTTCACCATCTCTGTGAACCAAATATCCCAAATCTCTGTCCCAGATATCCTGGCTCCAGTCTTTTGTGGATGCTATGCGGATGCTACCCTGTTGGCCTCGCGGACCCGGCCAAGAGCCGCTCCGAGGGAGCTGCAGCCGTCGCTGGGTGTTTATGCCCCCGGCAGGGGAGAAGGGAGCTCTTTCTGGGCTTGTGCTGTAGCACTGAGAAATCTGATCTTTCAAGATTTGGCAAGCGCAGCGGAACTTGAAGTACAGTATTAGCATAAATTAGCTGAGAACACATTTATCTGTGGCAGAGTGAAGGTTGCCGTTTGGCAGCAGGTGGCTTGCTTTTCCGCAACAGATATTCTGTCTTCACTTAATAAACATCTATCAGATAAAAAGGTGATGCGGTTGACACGCGGCTCATCTATTCTTAGATTTGGCATTTGGGAACATGGTTTTACCACTTGGATCTGACTGGCAGCATGTACCGTTTCACAGGCAGGAAGGTTCTTCCCTGTTAATAAATTTTGACTCGTATTTAAATGCGAGATGAGCATACGTCCTCTCTGCCCCGGCTGAAGGCTGCAGCGTGTGCTCAGCCACCGCCTGCGTTTCGTATGCTTAGGTTTGCCCCCAAATCAGACATTTTGCGCCCAGTGGTTCTCTGGGGTGTGGAGAACCCTGTCATCTCAGGGTCCACTTTCGGGAGGCTCATCAGACCACTGAGGCACCAGCTGTGGTGTATCTGCTGTATGGATGCCATTACTTTATATATATCCTACTTTTTATATGTATATATCTCCTACTTTACAGATATCCTACTCCGAGACCACGATTGTCTCCCTTGAAATACAAAGTTAGAGCAGTTCTTGCAGATCTCAGTCATCTGCGTGAAGGTCAATAATCCCTCTTTTTTCTTTCTTTTGAGAACGGTAATGGAAAAAATATTACCAGATATGGAAACAGGGTCAGAAAGCTGCGGATAAATGGGGCAGAGCATCGAAAGAAGTGAGAGGAGACCTAATTATGGGATTGAAGCTATGGGATGAAACAGGTAAAAATCTCACAGGAACGTGTATTTTTTACAAGAACTTAAAACCCTCTTTCCTCTTCTTGCCTGAGCCTTTTAGAGATCAGTACATTTTTAGCCGAAAGTTGGAGACAAGGACAAAATGGCCTTGGCATTAAACAGCACGCTTCAGTTGTCCAAGAAGAGCTGGAGAGGTGTTCGCGTTTCCCTCCTCGTATTGGGGGTTGGGTGGGTGAAGTTGGGTGACCTCGGGCAGGTGGGTGAAGTCAAGGGAAACAGTCGGGCTTTTTTCCCACTTTTTCAAGTTGGAGTTTATCATCACCACCACCACCACCACATGTCCAATAGTACTTTCTACCGTCTACCTGCTTCGTGTGCTTAATTTAGAAGGGCAAAATTATGTAGTACTGAGGTGCATCGGGACTGCAGCAGTCCATCCACCCTAGCTGCTTGCCCTGCCGGGCTGCCACGGGCCACCTTTGCGGGGAGTCGTGTTTGCACTCCTGGGAGCGAGGGTTCGCGTTTCTGCTCGCGTTTGCCCATCCCAAAATTCAAACCTCCTCGTGCAAATGGCGTTTGGCAGGATGGATGGGTCAACCTGCCGTAAACCTCAGAAACTGAGGCTTCTGAAAGCCTGAAATACAGGGACCCCGCAATCTGAGGGAGGAAACGGGGAATCAGGTTAAGGTTGGGTTGAGTAACCGTCCCCGCGCCTCGTGCTGTGCTCTGGGAGAAGAAGGAGGAGCCTGTGCTCTGCAGGTGGGCAGAAGGCTCGGGATGCTGCTGGGCAGCGTGCTGCTCCGGGCTGGCAATTCGTATGCTCAGTCCTTTCCCGGGAACCTAATGGTAACGCATCAGTGAGAGGAAAATATTAGTTTGCGGGTAGGTAGCCCGCTCCCACTGTTCCTGAGGATCTTCCTTTCCCAAGGCGCTATGAATAAATAAATAATGTGGTATGAAAATGAAGGCAATGTGGTTATCGGGGCTATTAAGACGAAAGCACATGGGGAGCTGATTTAGATCTGGCTATTCTGCCCATAGTTTAATGTAGTGGCTATTGGAGAAATCACTTCTCCGGAAGACCGTGTGTGCCGGTGGGGAGGGGGTATCTCACCGGTCCTGGGACATGCTTATCTTTAGGAAAGAGTGTTGTGGAGTCTCGCTCCATGTTGGTGAAACTTGATTACTGCCTTATCATTCAGAGCTCGAGGGATATATTCATGCTGTTATTATAATATGTTATTTCCTCACAGTTCCTCATATAAATGATGGAGGCTGTGATGCAGAACTCCCCGTGTGTGTGTGTGTGTGTGTGTGCGCAGGAAAGGGAGAGCCTTGTGCCTCTGTAAATGAAAATCCATCTGTTTTCCGTGCTGGAGGTGGATGCTCAGTGCAGAGCAAGGGCTGCTGGCTTTGGCTCTCGCGGTGAGCAATGCTCAAGCTGCGTGCGCCGGCGACGGGAACCTTGCGGTAACTGTTTGAGGACAGAGATGTGGCTCCACCGGCAGCCCCCCCCCCCGGATCCTAAAGCCGCCCAAAGCAGCAGCTCAGGGTCCCCTGGAGATTCCCTTCGCTTCTGCAGCAATGCTTGTTGCTGGTTCTGTGGGGAGGGGACAGAGGTGGGAACAAACCGGAGCCGTGCTGGGGCGCCAAACTGCCCGACTATTTCTGGCCCACAAGACAGGACCCCCAGCAGCCCCCTCCCACTGGCTTGCGGAGGGACATCAGTCCCTCAAACCAGCTTCTTTATTCCCAGCAAACCCAGGAATTGAACCCCGCTTTGATGCACCCTGCTGGTGGTGCTGGGTGAGATCCCAAGCAGTGCCGGCACATCCCAGTCCTCCCAGTCCTCGGCTGAGTGCGGAGCAGGGGGCAGAGCTGGAGCTGCGGTTTTGGTCGTTGGTGGTGGTAAAGCTCTTCGGTCTTTAGCTGCTTCGTCAGTGAGAAATGGGTGAGTGGGGATTTATATTGGGAGAACTTTTTGCCTTCTTGGCCAAGAGCAGAGTGACAGACCCCCTCGCACGGACCGGGGGGAGCACTGCGAGCGCTACAGCAGGTTGTCAAAAAAATCATTTTCATTAGGAAGCAGAAATCCTGCTGCTGAGAAAGATCGCGTCACATGAGCAGAGTTGGGCTTCCTAATGAGCGTTTTCCACTTCCAGCCACACAGAGGATGCTCCGGCTGTCTTGCCAAAAGACGGGCTCGGGCCACGCCAAGGGAAAAGTGTTCCTGTGGGCATCAGCCCTTTTTATTTTTACCAGGAACAAAACCTCAGACCTCCAGAGTCCACACGTGCAGGACAACGGCACCGTTTTCTCTCTGGAGAGAGGGCTTATCTCCTGGAGAGGACCCTGTGCCCAAGCACTTGACGCTTACAGCATCCCTGCTAGTGTTTGGTCCCAGAGCCTCGCTGCTGCCTCCAATTTTCCTCCAATTTTCTTCATGTCTTTAAACTGCCTCAGTATTCTAGCAATAATTTTGGGTTGTTTTGACCTGCAAGAATTGAAGTCTTTCTTTTCTGACAAGGCTGACAGATGCTTTGACTGATGCTAGCTAAAATCAGGTCTTTCAGTCTAAGAAATGTTACAACGTCATTTGCATACAAACAGGGACCTAGACAAGCACTTGAAAATTTCTTGCACTTGCAAATCCCGACACTTGAGAGGAATAAAAGGAATTTTACTCCCTCAGCCCAGCGGATGCTCAGAAATAATGACGTTCTCGTCAACATTAGTTTGAAACTCCAAATTATGAAAGTGATATGTGGAGATTTTCGCCTTCCCCCCCCTCGCAGACAGGCTCTCCCGACGCTCTCTCTGCTGTTAACAAGCAAAGATCATTCAAGGCAGCGATCTCTGGGGCCGCGCTAAAGCCTCCATGGGGAGCGATGCTTGTTTGCTCCAGTTCTCTGTGCATCCAAAATCAACTTCCTCTCATTGTATCTTTAGCCGTAAACGGTTACGTTCATAAATATGCAAAGATTTGCTTCCTCTGAGCAAACCCCTCCACTGTCACAACTGGGCCGGGTGGTGAAGTCAGGCGTGCTCACTCCTGTCCTTGCAAATTCCGAAATAAACTGCTGAAAGCCCATGAGGTGGCTGCAGGCAGGGCAAGTTCCTACTGCGGGAGATGCTCTGCTGCCTCTGCCCCGGGGGCTGCCCACCGCGCTGCTGTGTACCCAGCATGGGGGACAGCCTCTTCCCCTTCCCCTTCCCCTTCCCCTTCCCCTTCCCCTTCCCCTTCCCCTTCCCCTTCCCCTTCCCCTTCCCCTTCCCCTTCCCCTTCCCCTTCCCCTTCCCCTTCCTTTTTCATTTTTCCTTTTTCCTTTTCCTTTTCCTTTTCCTTTTCCTTTTCCTTTTCCTTTTCCTTTTCCTTTTCCTTTTCCTTTTCCTTTTCCTTTTCCTTTTCCTTTTCCTTTTCCTTTTCCTTTTCCTTTTCCTTTTCCTTTCCCTTCCTTTTTAAGTTTTAATTTTTCCTTTTCCTTTTCCTTTTCCTTTTCCTTTTCCTTTTCCTTTTCCTTTTCCTTTTCCTTTTCCTTTTCCTTTTCCTTTTCCTTTTCCTTTTCCTTTTCCTTTTCCTTTTCCCTTTTCCTCTTCCCATTTCCCTTTCCCTCTCTCTTTTTCCCCTTTCCTTCTCTCTTTTTCCACTTTTCCTTTTCCTTTTCTTTTCCCTTTCCCTTTCCCTTTCCCTTTCCCTTTCCCTTTCCCTTTCCCTTTCCCTTTCCCTTTCCCTTTCCCTTTCCCTTTCCCTTTCCCTTTCCCTTTCCCTTTCCCTTTCCGGCTGGCAGCACCCACCAGGGCTGCCAGCGAGACCCCCGGGTTGGGGCCGTGCCAGCGGCTCTGGAGGGGCGCACCGAGAGCCGCTGCGGCGCCGGGGTCTGGTCTCCCCCGGCACACGGAAAATGACCATTTCACCCATGTTTTACCCAAAGGGGAGGTTTTGGTGTAACTCCTCTGCGGCGGGTGAGCGGGGGGTGGGTGGGGGGTGGAGGCCCGGAGCTGCAGGGGGGGGGGGCACAGGGCAGCATCGCATCTGCCGGATTTGGGGCCAAAACCATGAGGATTTTGCAGCGGCTCTCCCCAGCTCCTGTTTCCTCCCCTGTAGCTGTGGGAACAGCGCGCAGCGTGATACGCAAATATTTCACTCAGCATTTTTAAAACTGTTTTTTACAAGGGGTTATGAATTTAGTAAAACTTGTTAAATATTCATGAACTGCTCACCAGCCACATGAGCTGATGAAGGATGGAGCGGGCTGGGGGGGGGGGGGGATTTACTATTTTGAAGAGTCATCACATAAATGATTCAGCAGCCCTCATCTGACCAGCTGTAGTTGCTGTCGTGGGCCAAGAGCGCCAGAGGCTGCCGCCTCCCAACACCAACCAGAAATTTTGCTGTTTCGGCTTTTGGCGGTGAGTCAAGGTGAGACCCAGCCCAGGCGGACAGGGCGGGAGGACGAGGGGGTGGCTCATCCGAAAGCATCCAAAAAATCTCCATCGGGCCAATATATGAACGGCCTTTCCAGCAGGCACTCATTGGAGCCCTTGTGCATTGAGAATGAGCAGTAATAATTACAGAATTGCAGCATCTCCAGATGTTTTGTATATGTTTCAGTCTTCATTTATTTGTTTTCCGTGCCGAGTTACTTGGGATACTGAAAAATGTAAATAATGAATATGTGATGAGCAGCAAGAATGGATCTCTGCCCTGCCTCGCTCTTCCAAAAAAGCTAATTAAACCAAGTACCAAAATAAAAACTGCTTGAGTCTGCTCCAGCAGCAGCCATAAAAGAGTACTCATGAGCAAATAATTGACAATTAAAGCCCGACTTACAGAAAAGAAGAAAAAAAAACCCCTTAGATGCAGCTGAAGCGAGCTCTTTCGAGCCGCGAGGACCTAAGCGAGGGTTGTGCCGATGGGGAATGAGCTGTGGCCGCGGTGGGGGCCTGAGCGTGCCCGCACCCCGGTGCCAACAGAACTGGCTCAAACTCTGAGCCAGAGCCACTGGTTTAAATTAGAGGCATTTAAGTTTAAAATTAAATTTAAAATTAAAAAAATTAATTTTAAATTTAAATTAGAGGCTGGTTTAAATTAGAGGCACCTCCCTCATCTGAGGTCTTCTTGTCAGTAAAAGCATCATTGCAGTGGAGGTTTGGAGATGGGGAAACTGAGGCAGGGAGCACAGGCAGGGCCGGCAGCCGAAGGGATCCCCGCGGCTGGGGTGGGAGTGGATTGCCGGGCTGGGTTTGTTAAAAATCAGGGCATGTGCTAATGTATACGTTGCATAATATACATCCAGCCTGGCGCAGGGCTAGCTCTCTCCTGGGGGCAATGTTGATATGGGATCCCAGTCCCAGGACTGCGTATTTGATTGTATGAATGATATGTGTGTGTGTGTATATATACACACACATGTCTATGAGTACGTATGTATATACTGTGATCTGATGTGTGCTCTTCGCAGTTTAATGCTTTATTTAGACTGAATTAACTTGCTTCACAGGGCTTTGTTTATCCATTTTAATAAATCAGCTCTTACAGCTAAATCTTGCCTTAAGAGTTGATCATATCCAGAGCCTCGAAGAGAGCAGCAGATATAAATATTTGCTTTTGCAACGGGAAAACTCTCCTGAGAATGCTTTAGCAAATGACTGGGTCTGCCTGGAACGGGGGGGATGGTAATTTGCTGAGTTATTAATAAGAAGTGAAGAAGCGGAAAGGTGAAGTCTTTGGTCACGGAGCTAAGGGCCAGTGTGCCATCAGGGGGGTGAGCCTGCGAGCTGGCCTCCCCCGCTCTCCCAGGTGAGGATGAAGCCTGGCGGCAGCTGACGCTGCTGTGGGTACATGGGGGGAGGCACAGAGCACAGCGCTGGGCTCCGGGGTCGACGGACAGAGGCAGCAAACCCAAATAACTGAAGCTTTTGCTTTTTCCTCCTACTCAGAGGTCCAGACAGGCGCTCCTGGCACTAGACGTGACTGTAACAGTGTCTTGCTGTCTAACAAATGAAATGGCAGCATCTACCAGTACCTGCCTGGGAATAAAAGCTTCTTTCTTTCTTTTTCTTTTTCTCTTTCTTTCTTTCTTTCTTTCTTTCTTTCTTTCTTTCTTTCTTTCTTTCTTTCTTTCTCTTTCCTTCTTTCTTTCCTTCCTTCCTTTCTTTCTTTCTTTACTTCTTTCTTTCTTTCTTTCTCTTCCCTTTCTTTCTTTTCTTTCTTTTTTCTTTCTTTGTTTCCTTCTTTCTTTGTTTCTTTCTTTCTTTGTTTCCTTCTTTCTTTCTTTCTTTCTTTCCTCCTTTCTTTCTTTCCTTCTTTTTCTTTCTTTCTTTGTTTCATTCTTTCTTTTTTCTTTCTTTGTTTCATTCTTTCTTTGTTTCCTTCTTCCTTTCTCTTTCCTTCTTTCTTTCTTCCTTTCTTTCTTTCCTTCTTTCCTTCTTTCTTTCTTTCTTTCTTTCTTTCTTTCCTTCTTTCTTTCTCTTTCCTTCTTTCTTTCAATATTGTAAAATATTGAAATAGCCGTGGAAAACGGAAAGGTCTTTCCCAAGGGAGGCAGGCAGGTGCCAGTGGGACTCTCGGAAGCACAACTACCCGTACGGAGAGCCCTCCGGCTGCAGAGCCGCCAGCCTTCGACTGGTCAGTGGTTGTCTGCAGCCAATTTAAAAAGGAATGGAAAGGTGCGATCTCACGCTCAGAAGAGCAAAGGGAGCAAAGGGAGCTGCTCAAACCGCGCTGACGTAACTCAGAAAATGGATACTGGAAGTGTGTGGGCTGGCGGAGCTGTGCGCGGTGATGACAGGGTGGGAAAGGGTCTGCTCGCGGCTGCGGGTGCTGCGGGTCTCCTGGTGGGGCAGGGGGGTTGGCAGCGCCTCATGGGAGAGGGGAGAGGTGAAACCGGGCGAGCAGGACTCCCACTTCAGGGGCTGAATTAAGATTTGGTCCTTACAAGAAAAAAAAAAAAAGTTATTATTGGGTACAGTTTACAAATGCACTGATATGTCATAACCCGTGGATGCTTTTGGAAATGGGGTCCAGCCCTCTAGTGACTTCTTCGTGGCCCTGAGCATCCTTGGCCACCAATTCCCCCTGTACTCAAACAGGAGCTGAATTCCTAAATAGTTTTAAGGATCTAGGTTTAAAATGTGTTGCATAAAAAAAAAAAAAATCTTTAAACTAAAAATCCTCTGAAATCGCTCTTAGCTAATGAGCTTGCCTGGCCATGGAGGATGGCCATCTAATAGGTGGCAGATAATCTCCAGGAGAATGAGGACAGCCTAGATTTCAAGAACAGCATGATTGTATGTAAATGCGAGGAACAGCGTTTGGTTTGTTTGGTGGTGGTTTGGTTTTTTTTTTATTTTTTTTTTTTTTTTAAGCCCGAAAGAGCAAAGTTCATCAGGTAAGAGGGCGGCTACCAGCCCAGGAGCCCAGACCAGCTGGAAGCCGGGGAGCGGGCCGGGCAGCGGGGGCAGCAGCGGCAGAGCAGCGCCAGGGCTGTGCTGCCAGCCCCGTGCTGCGCGGGGCAGGGCTCGCTGGGGCGTTAAACCGGGACGTTAAACACACGCCTGTTTCTCAGCAGCCCTCAGCCTTCGTCCAGCTGCTCTCATTAATTAAGCCGCCACACAACGCTGCTGTCGTTAAGCTGCACGCAGGCACCTTTTCATGAGCTGCGGGCTTTTCAAAGCCACCGGCCACTCTGGGGCTCGCGCGCGCCCCGGCAGCGCAGGCTGCTCGCACCCTCGCTCGCTCCGGCGAGCTTGGCGCTGGTCGCGTGGCCAGAGCCGCTCGGGCCGTTTGCAAACACGGGATTCTCTGCCTATAACAATTTCCAGGTCAGGGCGCTTCTGATTATGGCTAACCTCATACTTCCTATCTCTGCATCTCTCCGCAGAGGCTTCTGCTCCTCTGATTATAATTTCTCTGCACGGGTTCAAGGCTGGGTGGCTTTCGGCTTCCCCAAAAAACAAGCCTTAATGTGCTGGAAGCTTCCCCGTGCAGCTCCAGTGGCTTTTGGGCCAACATGCTGCCCACGCCGAGGCGTTTTGGGTGTTGCAGGGGGCTTACTGCGCCCCCACGCCCCCCCTCCAGCCTGCTGGGGAGAGTGGACATGAAGGATGCTGTGGTCCCGCTGCGGACAAGTGTGGACATGAAGGATGCTGTGGTCCCGCTGCGGACAAGCGTGCGATGCAGACGTCGGCTTTGTACCGGAGGTGACAGCTGCTGAAGGGTTGTGTGTCCGCGTCCTGGGGACCAGCTCGCGGGAGGCAGCCTAATCCCCTGCGCCTTGCAAAGCCCCGGGCGGCATCGCAGGGCTGCGGTGGGATGGTCAGGGTACCGCTCAAACCAGCCCAGCCCCTGGGCTCACGCTGGGTGCCCTTTGCCAGGAACTTTTTTTTTTTTTTTGAGAGAGAAAAAAAGAAAAAAAGATTTTTTTTTTTTTTTTGGTAAGAAAATTGTGGCAGCAACAGACCTAATCAGATTTTTTTTTTTTTTTTTTTTTTTTTAAGCCACGCTGACAGTGTGCCAGGCCGACTCTGGCAGCACAGCTGTCCGGGGCACCAGCAAAAAAGCTTCCCGCTCCCTCGGCCCAACAGCAACCCCAGCGCGGCACCCGGTCCCCCCTCCCTGGGAAACCGGACCCGCTGACGCTCAGCCTGAGCTTCAGGTGGTGTCACCCGTCCTCAGGTCTCAGAGATGTGAAAGCAAAGGGCTGGATGTGCCCCCCGCTCCCACGGGGCGCTGGCACCCGCGCGCAGCCTGCACAGAGAGGTAAACCAGCGGGGCCAGATGGAGACGGAGCAGAATTTTACAGACTCGTAGCTCCATCCCTCAAGCTCAGTGGGTTTGTCAGAAACGGTTAATCATACCTCAAATGGGCTAAGAAAAAAAAAAAAAAGTCTTTTTTTTTTTTTTTTTTAACCATGTGTCTTGAAGTATATGGGACTTCTGGAGCCCATATGAAAAATAAAAAAAAAAAGGTTTGGAAGCCGCATTTGCACTTTTATTGCTGAAATTTGTATTGACTTGCTATTTTGCCAGCAGTGTCTTTCTTACAAAATGTGACCCGAGACCTTTTCGTAGCGCCGGGGAAGAGGGGACCAGCGCCGGAGATCCCATTTTTTTGCCTGTCTCTTCCGATTCCAGCGTTGCATGAAAGCTCATCAGCGGTCTGCAGGGATGCAGAGATGCCCTCTGGTGAGAAACAGCGGGTTTGGAAGAGCCGCTCCCACCAGCGAGACCACCCCGTGCAGGGGTGCACCGGGGCTCGGCTTTCGGTACAAATTTGCACGGGAAAGGGTGCTGCGAGGAGCCTCTAAAGTTTGCTACGTTGCCCCCGGGGAGAGCAGTTCAAGGGGAAAGGCTGGGGATTAGTTTTTTAGCATTTGCGAGCGATTCGGGGCTCCCGCTGTACAAAGAGCAGCTCAGCTGCGCCGGAGCTGACAGACAACACTCATTGTGCTTTTAATCACTGACAATGAATTAAATTGCACATATTAAATGCCAATTATATAATAACCTGTAGTTATAGTGTCATACTTGTCGCTGAAAGCAATACCCCTACCCGACTTACCAGGTCTGTTTTGGAAAACACGGAAAGATCTGTGATCTTTCCAAGAAAAAGGCTGTTATTTATAAATTACAGGTTGAAGTCTCCCCCAGCGTAAGCCGGAGGCCCGCCAGGGATTTCGGCGGAGCTGCACTGACTTACACCGGGTGAAGACTTGGCTTTTTCAACACCAAAAAACGGGTGCGGGTGACCAACCCTGGGGCAGGCGCACGGCGTGCAGGAGATGCTCCTCTGTCGGCTTTCCACCGAAACCACGTCAGGGATGGGGCCGAGCTGGTTCTTGTGCTTTTATTGCAAGACCAGCTAAATGAAAATCAAGTTTTCTACTCACAGTTAACCGACACTCCTTAAGAGCAAAAAACATACACACGAGACTCTTCCCTTTGGATGAATACTTCCATTTATTCCAACTGGAAAAAACATTTTTTGTTTTAAATATACTTAAGTGTAATTTCTTTTTTTTTTTTTTTTTTATTTTTCCGTTTTGTTTTTCTTTTTAAAGGAGTAATAATTACCACATTGTCCTTTACAAACAACAAAAAAATTTCCTAGCAATAGTCTGTGGTACGGAGACATCCATCTTCAAGATTTTTCTGCATCTGCTGCTTTCAGTGGGCAACGGGGCGTCCCCGTGCGCCCAGGGGTGCCGGTGCCGCCCTGCGGCGGGACCCTCCTCCTGCAGGGGCGCCCCGAGATGCGGCAGCGCGCGGGGCGAGGGCGATGCAGCCGGCTAAGCCTCTCAGCGGCAAAAAGCTCAGCTTTATCTCAACACCCGCAGGTGCCGACCTGCACCTTTGGGTGCCGAGAGCCCCTTTTGCAAACCTGCTGCTTCCCGGGAAGCAGCGGGACAACGCAGCACGGGCTCGGGAAGCGCCGGTGCATCCGCCGGCACGCGCCGCCACGGCAGTACCCCAATGGTTTAATGCACACAGAGAACAAACTCACATCCACCATAATACAATACAGCTGAGCCCTATTTATAGAACCCCCGTCCTCGCTCCGCAGGCAGGGGCTGAGCCCACCCGGGGGGGGGAGGACGAGACACCCCCCCCCCCCCCCCCCCCCCCGCGGCCACAGGCGGCCTCGGGCCACTCGCCAGGGCAGGATCGGGCCCGCCGGGAGCAGTTTGCAGCCGCTCTCTTACGCGTTAGGCAGTAGGCAATATTGAGACTTCCACTTGGTAATGAACAGCAGTTAACATAACCCAGGAGACTAGAGCACCATAAGACAAGTCTATATTCAAAACAACGTCATGCTGACATCACACAATTGCACCATTTACACTTTTATTTACTCCGAATAATAGTTCAATGTTTAGTAACTTCAGCGTTCTCTACAGAGGTGTAAAATTCCTTCTCTGGCTTTGGTCATTTACAACGTTGCAGACATACGGTAGTTCTGTTCTTTCCTATTTGATAATAATAATACTCAAAAAAAAAAAGGTCCCTTTTGCAGCCGTCAGGATTCCTGTATCTGAGTGATGGAGCGTACCTGGAAATCACAGGCGTGAGCAGACTTCAAAATGCTACTGAGGCCTCTTCAAGATTTAATGAATCAGAAATTGCTCTCTTTATTTACCAGGAATGAAACAAACAAACAGAAAAAAGGGTTAAGAAAAACCCCAACCCTCAAAACGAATGACAACTCAAAACTCTCACTGATATACTTAAGAAATTTGATGATGAAATGGAAAGGGGGGGGGGGTCCAAAGTACTGTTTGATTAGCTCTGGCTGAAAACAATTCTGCATGTGCATGCATTTTCCCAGTGACTCCTAAGATATAGAAATTCCTCTGATATTACAAAATACAAAAATATTTTCTCCAAACTCTCATTTACATTGCATTTACAACAATCACGGAAATAACTTAGGCTCCCACACTGTCCGAGAGAGACAAATTACCTACCAACGTGGCTAATGGAAAACAAAAACATGGTGGAAAGCAAAAGCTACCGGCAAACTGATGCTGAGAGTCAACGGTGGTAACCAAAACGTACGGACAAACGGAACTCTAAAGGATGGCAGTATCTGGGAGAAAGAGGAAAAACTACTGGGTAAATATTACAGGCTAAAGTGAACTTTTTCGTTGGTGTTTTTTTTTTTGTTTTCTTTTTCTCCAAAGAAAGATGTGCAAAATATATTCACCGTGCCCAGGATTACGACTATTTATAGAAGCCAGTCTACGACCTTCTTACAAACCCCTACTCTTCGGGTCTTTTTTTTTGTTACAATAAAAGCGCTTACATGATCTAAACCAGTGCAAGTTTGTGAGTTAATTTACATTCTGCCAAGGTGCCCGGCAAGGATGCCATTAGGATATGATACAGTTTTTGCTCTTCTGTCTTTTCCGGCTGTGCAACTGTCCCCTGCCACCCAGCGTGGAAGACTTGGGCACGCTGTACGAGCCGTACTTGTGCAGGAGCTCCTCGCTGGTCACGTACCGGAGGCGGGCGGGTTGGGGAATCGGCTCCCCGAGGAAATAGCCCTCGTTGTCGGACTCCGAAGAGGAGGAGCAGGTCGAGCACCAGTCGTATTCGGCGAAGTAGGGCCCCCATCTCTCACCCAAGTGGTTCTGCAAGGCGAGATCCGACACCGTCCGGGGACAGTGGCCGTAGACGTCCCGGCGGGGACCCTGCTCCACCGTCTCTCTGCAGCTCCGCTGGTGCATGAACTGGTCGTAGTCCTCCCTGGCTCGCAGCGAGGGTCTCTCCTTCAGCCGGCAGCACTGCTCGCTGGCCAGGTGCAGGGCGTTATCCGACCGGGAGCGTCGAGACCGCCGGGGCCGGTGCGGTCGGTAATGCCGGTCATCATCCCGCAGGTTAGTTCGCCGGCGCGTGCGCTCGCTCATGGGGGCATGCCTCGGGCCCTCCTGCACCCCCAGCTTGCCCCCGGGCACCCCGCTACCGTAGTCGAAGCTCTGGTGCATCCGCCCGTGCGAGGGCCGCTCGCGGTACCCGAGGGGGCTGGCGAGGTCGTGCAGGTTCGGCTCCATGTCCTGGTACTGCTGCACCGACAGCAGGCTGCGGACGGACTCGGCGCTTCGGAATTGCATGGAGGAGTTCAGGGTGCCCATGTTGCTCATCTTCTCCGAGACGTTCATGCCCGAGTCTTTGCTCAGGTCAGGCATCGAGAACCTGGAGAGATGCTCCTGGCGCTTGGCTCCACCGTCTGCCGAGAGGCCTTTGCGGGCAAAGGGCAAAGGAAGGAAAAAAAAGAGAGTTAAGAAGGAGAGTTTGCTATCAGCAGAGATACGGGGAGCAGACTGGGTTTGGCCCGAGACTTTTGCTTTAAGAAAGAACTTCGTGCTTTAGACGCTGTCCTGAAGAGCCCTTTCAAGAGGATGATTTTTAATTTTTTTTTTTTTTTTTTTAAAGAGCAGGCAGTTCCTCCTTTGGGGAAATCACACCAATTTAAGGTGTTTTGAGTTGGACTCCAAGTTGCTTTTCACGACTTGCTTCCCCATATGTCTACGCTGTCTGCGACTTGATAGGAATAACCAGCGATGCCAGTGAGAAACTATGTGTCAGAGGTAACCTGAGGCCTCCTGCACGCTGCGGTAACTAGGGTGCCATGATCCCGCACCCACACCTTGGGCAATGACAACATGTTTTGAAGGACTGAACAATGTCAGGGGCAGCTGAAAACGGGGCCATGACTAATTTGGGCTTGCCACCATGCTGCACCACACAGGTCCCCGGAATGACACCCGTGGGGGGACAGAAGGGTCAGCCTTGGCCATGAGCATGCAGTTGGGCTTCCCAGGAGGTGAGGAAACACCTGAGCCCCAGAGGGTCTGCTGGAGCTCCCTGTAAGCACCGGGACGTCAGGAGGGTCAGGCTAACCCTGCAGATATCCAGGGACCTGCACATGGGTGGGAGCCAGCAACATCAGCTCCAGCTGGATGGGCTGCCCTGCTTGGGAAGGTCCCTCACTGGGTCTCTCCCATGTACCAGCCAGCCCTGAGCTCCTGCAAGGTGCTCTTCTCCAGCCCACAGCTCCTGCAAGGTGCTCTCCTCCAGCCCAGAAAGCCCTCACCTGGCAGCAGAGAAGTGGAGCGTCCGCTCAGCACCTGCCCATCAATGAGAAACTCAACGCACCCCATGTCACCCCAGTCTTTGGCTTGCCTTCTGGGTGTTCTCTGTTTTCTGACTACCTCCGTGTTGGCTTGACAACTGGCAGCAGTCAGCGCTCGCATCGCAGGCTCAGGACAACGTGTTTCGCAAGCTTATTTCAAAGGAAATCCATCTCATCCCAAATCAAATGCAGAGTGTTTGCTTTGGCGCTCTCTTCTCCCCTTCCCTCTCCGACAACCTCCCCGCGCAGACCAGACGGGGAGAGCTGTGCACCATCAGCAGGATTTTCAACATGACGCACAGCCCTTATGCAATCACCGAGAATTTACGGCTTTGTAAATTAATTTAAAAAAAAAACAAAAAAAACAACCCAACAACCCAACCCACAATTCAAGAATAAACTTCTTTTTCCCTTAACAAAAGCCGCTTACATTTCATCGAGAGCTCAGCTCCTTCGGCATCAGCCGCCGCCTGCCAAACCTGAACAAGGGCTGCTGTCACTAACCCCGCTCGCGAGCCGCTTCGGGGCTTCTTTGGACTCAGCCTTATAAAGATCAACAGATCCTGCAAAGATGGGCAAAGCTTTCCAAATCCTCCCCTCGGTGGCACCAGGGAGAGCTTTAGCACTTGAGCACAAGCCGCCGCTGGGTCTCGCACGATTTGGCTTCGCTCCCCGAGTCCCAGCCGCCGCGGCCATTTCTCTGCTCGTTTGTATGATTTCAGAGGAAGGCAAAGCAAAGGCGATCCCTGAACGCCGCAGGAAAAGGGAGAGGCTGGGTTAAAATAAATGGCAAAGCCCTTTTGTTTCGAAAACGACACACTTTTCAAACCACCTTCGTGCCTTTTTTTTTTTTTTTTTTTTCTTTTTTTTTCCTAAGCCCCGCTGACCCCGCGCGAGCTAACCCAGCCCTGCTGACCGCCCTTCGGAAACAGTCCCGCACGGGCTCCCCGTCCCCTCGAGGACCTGCCCGCCGGCGCTTCCCGCTCCCGTCATGGCAGCGAGCGAGTCCCGGCACACACCACCGCCTCCTGGAGCCGCGATCTTCTGCCTCTGATCCCAGTGATGCCGTTTGTCACGTCAGGCACTGCTCCCCACGTCCCTCCTGTGCCACCGCGGAGGAGCCCAGCAGCCCCCCGGGAGGGAAAAGCAACTCGGTAATATGCTCAAAGACCTCCCGAAAAGCCAGAATAACAGTGGGATTGCCGGCGGAGCTGATCCGAATGTGAATCACGGCCGCTGACAGCCGAACGTGGCCTTAATCAGATCTGTCAGACAATAGCTGACAACGAAGAAAATGAGCCCTCGGTGACACTTATGCAACCCTTCGTTAAGAGAAGCGACGCGGCTCTGCAATAAGAGGGAGCGACGGCAGCGCTGTGCAGCAGTACGGCTCCAAACGCCGCGGGATGCTTCTGGGGCGTCAGCAGATGGATTTTGGCAGCATCGTTTGAAGGGGGCCGACCCCGTCTGGCCACGGGGCGAGCCGGTGCTTTGCCCCCGGTGCACGGCCCGGCCGCATCAGACGGCGCCCACGGGGCTCGGCTCCCTCTGCCTCGGCCGCCTCTCTCCTCCGGTCCTCTACCCAGCAAGGATAGAAACGAGCACCTGGGGAGAGGCCCCTGGAAAAGCGGAGCCAGCGCTTCCCAGGTTTAGTTTATGCAGGTCGGGGGTCTCCAGCCCTGGCGCGCACCTCCAGCGGACACCGCCAGTGCTTTGTCTTTCCCCCTCGAAAGCGCTGGTCAGGACAGGGGGGAGCAATTCCAGACGAGGAGCCGGCGACGCGCGTACGGCTCAAGCTCGGGGCGCAATTATAATCAGCGATTATTAGGTCCAGGGGATGTTTCTGGTTGTTCATCCAGATGGCCTGATTATAATTAAGCACATGCATTTTAAGATGTTGTATCGCTGGGAAAATGTCGAATGTAAGAGGAATCCAGCACGGAGCACGTACACCGCCACCGCCAGCGGACGGAGCTCAGGGCACAACGGAGCCCACGCTTGGGAGACCGCAGCAAAGCCGCCCTGAGACCCAACAGCTTCATTTCTCCATATGACAGAGTGGGAAACGCTCCTTGCAGAGGGCCAAATGCATCTTCCCAGGCAGATCTGGCAGGCTGCAAAAAAAAAAAAGCCTTTTTTTTTTTTTTGCAAGCCACACTAGCAAGTGACCCAGCGAGCATCACGGCCGGGGGCCAGGGAAGCATTTTTTTATCTGCTCGTGGTGGCAGCGAAGGATTTCTTCTGCTCACTGAGGAGTAAAGCTGTGCTTTTAGAGCATCCCTGCAGATACCGAGAGCTCCGCGCAGCTCTTAACGATGCCCAGAGCAGGTACCGGGTCAAGGATGCGACTTCCAACCAACACAAAACACAAAGGTACCTCTCCGGGCTTAACTTTACATTTACACCACTGCAAGGTATAAAGCATCACGAGAGGGGGTTAGGCTCGGATTTGTCTTTCAAAGCTTGCAAAATGATACTGTCCCCCTCTGCAGAGCCACGAAAGGCTCAGCAAGGCGTAGCGGGAGCACGCCAGGAGCGCCCCAGCCTGACCGCAGTGAGTTCAGAGGACAGCAATAACCATTTGTCTAAAAAATTTCATCCAGAAAACTTGACCTAGGAATAAAGTTTGAAAGAGCAGGGGCTGGTTGTTTAGTCTAGAGAAGAGAAGGCTGAAAGGGATATAATAACAGCCTTCAAAAGTGGAACAAAATGCTTGTGAAGAGGAATGGAATACATTAGTCTCCAGGTCTGCTGAACTCCTGCAAGGAAAATTTCAGCTTGGAGAAGAAAACTCTTCCTGTGCGACCACAGCAGAAGATGACCAGGGGAGGGTCCAGCACCGGAGGGTTTCCCGGAGACCCGAAGGCAGCAGATGCCCGGGCACAGGCAGGGCGGCTCCGCGTCTCTGGTCCCGCACTGCCCTGGACGGGGCGAAGGCGGCACCGACCCTCCTCTCCTGCGGTCATTCGCCATTCCAGAGCCACACCAGTGCATTGAGGCCCAATCTTCTTGAATTACCAGTATTTATTTACAGCCGCTGCAACTCCCTCTTAATGAAGTGTTTCATCTGGGAACACAGCTAATAACCCGACTGAGCCCTAACCTGGAAGAAAGACCGCGCGAGGGGAGACCCCACCACGCAGCGGTGATTTTTTTCTAACAAGGAAACCTGAGAATCTGTTTCCCGAGGCCGTCCAGGGGAGCGGGAGCTCTGCTCCGGCGTGAGATGGTTGTTACCGCATCACCGAGCCCTTTCCAAGGGTGCAAAACCCGGGGATGATACTGATGAGACTTCCCTTCTGCAAAATGATGCTCTGGGAGTCCAAGCGCATCCGTCAGCGGCTGCCCCAGAGGCTCTTGCACTGGAAGAGGAGAGATGGCACCCGCTGCCACCAGCCCGGTGAGTTGGCCGGTGGCCGTCCCACGGCCAGATTGGAGCCAGCACCGCGGCGCACGTGGACACAGCAGGTTATTTTGCTGCCGTTCTCCGCTGCGTGGGGCTGCCAGGCTCAATATTTCACCCCGGAGCCATGGAAACGCACACCTTTCAGACGAGCACAAGCGAAAGCTGTAGCTCGTCTGCGGGCGTTTGATATACAACTCAAGCTGGCTACAGCGCCGGGAACACAAAGCAGGTTTCTGGTTAACATTAAGGTTTGCTAAGAACGTGCTGTATGATCCCCCTCTGAAGTCCTTCCCCACCCCTACTCAGAACCATGTTTATCCCACAAAACCTCGCCGAGGGAAATAACAACCGAATAAGCAAAACGACAGCACAAAGATGCTCCTCGTGAGCATCACCTCTACAACCCCGCCACAACGCAGCACTCGCAGGCGCTTGTATCTCCCTGTGGGCTTTGCCAAACCGGGGCTGCAAGTTGCATTAATGATGAATTATTCGACCGCTCGGCAAATGCCAGCAGAGGGGCCGCAGAGAGCACGTACGGCGGGCGTGAGGCTGGGAGTGAAGCCCCCCGTGAGGGGCAGCAGCTCCCCGCCCCCATCACATTAAACTCCCCGCCGCAGCCAGCGTCCCACTGCGGAGACAGCATCCTCTGCTTCACCCCGGCGGAGGAAGGCAAAACGCCCTCTCTTAGGATATTGCACACAGACAGGGCTTTGCTGACACTCGCTTCTTCCCTTTACATTTACCATAGTGTACACATAGACCTGTGCATCCCGGTCTTCACCACCCCATATGGGTGCCTGCACCGAACCCCCGCGCCCAGCCCAGCCAGCCAGTGTAGAAGTGCAGCTATAGTCATAGAATCATAGAATTGTCTAGGTTGGAAGAGACCCTCGGGATCATCGAGTCCAACCATCTACCCTACTCTACAAAGTTCTCCCTACAGGAGGGGACGATGCGGCATCGCTCGTGTCCAACCCCCCGTGTCAGAGCCTTCTCTCTCCCCATAGCACCAGGCAGGCACGTCCTCACCGCTCCTGAAACAGGGTTTATTTCAAGTTCAACCCCGAGAACTAAAAAGGAGAAACAGCCTGCCTGGGGCTTTGTTTATAGCTCAGCCTCATCTCCCTTCTGAGCGACCTCGGGGTGTGCAGAAATAAAGCAGAAGCCTTATGTAAGTGGAAATCATGGAAAGTAAACAATTTGGGGGAAAGCAGAGCGCTTGCCAAGCGGGTCACGGTCCCGACAGCCTCCCACGGTGTGTGTCCCCGTGCCACCCCAAGGGTATCAGGGCATATTTCCCACCTGATCAGTCCCTCTGTCCGGCTCGCTGAAGTAAGTCCCTACATGGGTGCTGCCTGGGAAAGGGGTTGGATTTTAACCTGGAGGCACCCCTGTAACCCCCCTCATCGGCACCGCCAGCTCCTACACCCTCCCCTGGCCAACGCGCCAGGATGGGGATGATGTGCCAGTGCTTCCCCTGACAACATCTCCTCCCAGAAGTCCATTTCGGCTCTCCCTCTGGTTTGGTCATTGCTCCACGTGCTTCGGCACCAAAGGGGTGAAGGCATGCACGTGGCCGCCCCCCACGGTAACCATGGCAAACCTCCCACCACTGAGCAGCAAAAGGCAGGCGAGGGGGAGAAGAAACACTCCCGCCAGTTTTATAACGTTTCGACATTGGCCCTTTGGGATGGAAAACCTCTATCTTCACATGTTGGCTTTCAAAATGACCCGACTTGGCTTGGGGAATGTGATACCCGGGTCTCAAAACTGCGAGATATCCCCCCCAGGGGTACCATCCTCCACCTCTGAAGCAGTTTTAGGCTGCCTGTGTCTAGGGAAAAGAGGGTGGTAGGAATGTGCTGGAGAGCTGGGAGCCTCCTTTTTCTTAGAAAAAGTCAGGAACAGTCGATGTGTCATTTTCTGGCTTGGCAGCTCTGCTGAAGCGCCCGCGGCGGCCGCCCTGTCCAGCCCAGGGCGGGAGAGGAGCACCGGCGGGATGCAGTGCCGCTGAGGGCACAGGGATGGGGACCGGCCCCCCGGCCCCTCCCCGCCGTCCCCGAGGGCGTTCAGGAGCTGCTCCCCAGCCCCGGGTGCAGGAGAGGCTGGGCCATCGAACGCTTCTTGGAAAATATACCCCGGTTCTGAGAAACAGGGCTTTTTCTCCACCCCCCCCCGCAACTTTCAGCCCCTCCTCAGGCAGAGGACGAAGAGGGGACCAGGGAGAGAGGATGCTGTCAGGTCACTCTGCAGCTCAGACACGTGGGGATCAGCGCTGACCCCCGCGCATATTCCTACATTTTTTCTCTCCACTTTCTGGGGATATCACAGGTGTTGTTTAGTCCAGGCAGCGCACGCTATTTGGGGCTTTGGGGCATCTCACAACACAGATGACAGGAGAAACGTGTGCCATACATGCAAAATCCCATTCCACCCTGTAACGGCACCCGTTTTACGTCTTTTTTTCCTGGCTTTATGCCTGTGACAGATGAGGCTCTTACCCTCACCCAAACTCACTTTCTCACGGAATACTTGAAATCTATTATTTCCCCTTTTGCCTACGACAGTGTCACCATTCAACATGATTTCTACCTCCAAAGCACTCCTGCTCTCTGCGAGCTGCACACAAAGAGACTGTTCCCGGAGAGTAACATTTAGCCCGCAGGTACTTTTTTAAGTGGGCTATTTGACCAGCTGGCAGTTTGTGGAAATGACTGCTTGGAATCAGCAGAGATCAGCTCTTGATTCCTAATTCAGCTGCTGGACACATACGGTGCCTGCAAAACCTTTTAGGTTTTGCAGAGCAAGGCAGAGCACAAGCACTGGGAGCAGGGCTGTGATGGACCCAGTATCTTCTGGGAAGTAATTAACCTCTGGTAGGATCAGACTCCTCCTCAAGAGAAAAGCTCCCTGGACAAACTCCATCTTAGCATCGTCCTGATTGCTTAATGAAGGGAGTTACAGGGTAAACATTGCTACAGCATCCACTGTTTTGTATTGTTGCTAATGCCATTAAAAAAAAAAAAAACCACAAAGCAAAAGCAGCCAAAGGAAACCAAATATAAAAGATAATATAAAATCCAGCAAAAAAAATGAGCTCTCTCTTGGCAAATGCACTAGGGAATATTTTTTGTTCTTTGCCTCTCCATCTAATGGCCGTGTTGGGCAGGAAGAGGACTCAGCCTTCAAGAAGATGGAGCGGAGTGGAGTGTGTCATACCCTTTGGTGGATGGCAGAGAAGGGATTTTCAAACAGAAACGTGAAAGGGAGGGAGAGATGCCCTCCACCAGCAGGGAACTCGGCCCTTTCCCAGTGGATGCGGTTAAATCACATCAGCATTTGTGGCAATAACCCAAGCACAAACCAGAGGACAGCAGAGACACTCCCATCTAATTCAAACCCCGAAACAAAGCACAAGGAAGGTCACGGATACCTCTGCCTCTCTGGCATCTGCTGGTGCACTACTACCCGTGGTGAGACAGCACAGCCCAGTGGAGCCCTTTCAGGGCAAGCGCCCGGGGTTAACACCGCGTCACGCGTCTTAACCAACCCATGAGGAACTGGCTTTGAAGTGATTAAATCGGGCCTGGCTGGTAAGGTGACAACCTGGGGTCCCACAGGAGACTGGGGGTCGCGCAGGTCTCGCACCACCCAGCGGGCGATCCGCCATCCGGCACGGAATGCATTGCGAATATTACAGGGGTAACATCTGCTCACCGGAGGCGGCCTTCTGGCCAGAGGACAGGGACTACTGCTGCATACCCCACGTATTATCTGCTTTTACTGACGTCTCCGGCTAATTAGTAGTTAGGTCGTAATAGAAACATCACAGCAAAATCTGCTGCCAGGGAGGGAGCAGCTTTTAACGTGCGCTCTGCAGGTCAGGGACTGTTTGCCCTCCAGCTCCCTATAAAAAAAGAACGTTTTCAGCGATGCCATAAAATGTTAAGACGGATGGGGCGTGAATTATTTCGCTTTATAAGGTGGAGCAACTGTGCAGCAGCAGTAGCTCAAAGGGACCCGGTGCCCGGATGCCCGGGAGCTTCCTGCAAGGCAGAGCTGGGGTGTGCAGCACGAGGGCAGGGGGCGAGTTGGGGGGGGCTTCCTGGGGGTGTTTGCTGGGCAACCCGCTCTCCCGCAGACCTCGGCCAGGTCACCGAATCTCCCCGTCCTCAAAACGCTGCCGATTAAACGGGATGCTAATTGCATCCTCCGTAATTGCACACACGGCCCTGGGGGAGCTGCCTGTTACTGCCGCGGTGCCCCCCAGCTCGAGCTCAGCCAGGTCCCAGAGCAAGGAAAATTATTAGATCTTACACATTAATAAAAATGTTATCACCTCACTCTGCAGAGGAACTGCTTAAATTCGTTGCAAGCCCCATCATGCTGAGCATCTGCTCCAGAAAGGAAAGAAAGAAGTCGTTAAGGCGAGCGCTGCCCGTAAGGAAATTCATACTTTGGCTATGTACGGAGGACGGATGCCTTTGGAAGATCTCCCTCCCTGCATGTTAAAAAGGGGGTTCTAAAATGAAAGGCGGAAAGATTTTCACTCTAATGCGGCCTTACCACATTTCTCGTCTCTTGACCTGTATCCCCGATAACTTGTTACGCTCCAGCTCCAAAGCATGCAACAATCGCTGCGGTATTCAGGGATTGCTCATCCAAACTGGATGTTGCTCAAGAGTCTTTGTACTGACGGGGTTTTACACAATACACGTTTTCAGGAACATGAACGGCTTTGGAAACATGGGGCTTCGCTTGGGAGAACCTTGTTTTGAAGAGCAATTCCCCACTCCCCCGCCGTTTCACATCTATTTTGCCTCCATGTATATATGAGGCAGCTTGAGCAAAACCATCTCCAGCTCATTAGCTTCTCCTCTCCCTCCCCGCTTTACCGCTCGCCGGTTAGGGAGATCCTAGCTGAACACAGAGGTCGTTTCACATCTTGGCACGGGGCCGGCAAACTTCCCTAAGCAAACACGCCGAAACCCCGGAGCGGGGCGAGGAGGCGCGGGCGTAGCAGAGCAAACCTGTCCATCCAGGCAGGGCAGAGCACAGAGCTCGGCTTCAGCGGTGCTCAGCTCTCCGGGGGCCCGGCGCTGCTTGCCGACGCATCCCCACCACCCGCTGCCAGCATCCCGTGGGGCGCCCTGGGTACCAAACACCCCGCACCGGTGACAGCGAGACGGACAGACTGCGTTTTGCAAGGGGCAGGCGCAGGACCTGCCCGAACCCAAGCGATGCTTGGCTGGAATAGTGAAAAGCCGGGGGAAGGGCACAGAGAAAACAAGGCAGTATCTCCGGCGAGCAAACCAGGCTCAGTATTTTCTTTTCCCGGCCCAGCCGTCCGGTAACGCAAACGACAGCAGGCTGCAGGAGGGCCGTGCTGCGGACCAGAGCCCCGCCGCAGACACGTCCCTGCACGCACAGCCATCCCCACCGCCGCAAGATGAAACCCAAACCCGTTCAGGGTGAGAGGACTGAGAAATGCTACCCTGGGATGCACTCACGAGAAAGGGGTTCAGCCTGACGGGACAAGCATCCCGCCTGGCTTTTCCCCTGCAGTTTCCGCCAGAGGACTGGGGGAGAAGAGAAAAAGAGCCGTGCCTAGAGAGGGAGGAATTTCTTTCAACTAGTTACGTGCTCGAGAACTGCGTAACATGCAAAAGGGGTTACTTCAAAGCATTTAAAAACATTTTTAGCCCCCCAAGGGCAGCTGACAGCAGTCCTTCAAGCGCTGAACGCTGGAATCTGCCTCCGCATTAGCAGCTGGCTTTGATTTTGTCCCCCCTCTTCACAAAAGGGAGGATGAAAGAGCTTGAAAACATTTGTTTTGAGCTACACGGGAAGGCCAACCATCTATAAAGCCCCACATTTGGTAAACAAGCAAGCAAAGCGAGAGGGGGCTGCCAGGCACACCGGGGCCGGGCAGGCGAGCCCACGGCCCCGAGCGGTGGTCCCCGAGCTGCCGGTCACCCCCGTGGCACTGACCCGGAGCACAAGGGACCCCGTCGCACGGAGGAGGTCCCGGGGTGGCCTCCGGGTGACAGGAGCAGGGGCGATGTACCTGTCGCGTTGGAGAGCGCGAGGGACTCCATGGAGCCACGGGGAGTCTGCTCGGTGGGCGTCAGGTCCTCCGTGAACTTGAGGGCGTTGATGGGGTGCCGGGTGCGGCACTGCGGCGTCGGCATCCCGCCTTCCTCTTCTTCTTCGTACTTGGGGACTTTGAGACTTCCTCTGGTCTCGGGGAAGCTCTGGTTGGACATGTCGCTGTAGCTCTCCTGCGAGCGAAGCCTCCCCGAGTAGTAGTCCTCTCTGCAGTCCTGGATGAAGCTGCCGCCGTGGCCCTTCATCGCCAGCGAGGAGCTCCTCTTTGGGTTGCTGAAATGTTTCGCCCATAAATCTGGCTGCGAGCCCGGGACCTGGCTGGGGTTATAGGAGGTCCTTATGTTGCACTGGCTGAGAAGCTGCAAAGGGCTTTGGGACTGACTCTGCTCCATTTTGCTCCCGTAGTGATAGAGCTCGTCCCGGCTCCTCCACAAGTGCTCCCTGTTGAGGCTGGGCGTCTGGCTGGCCAGGCTCAGCAAATCCATCTGCAGGGACAGCGGGTCCACGTCGGTGGAGAGGCGGTTGGAGGTGACCTGCAGCTGGTTGCACGGGCTGCGCGCCCCCTCCTCGCTCTTCCCCTTGTTCTTGCCGATCTTGGCGCTGCGGCGGGACTCCTTGGCTCGCGCGCTCTGGAAAGCCGAGTCAGAGGAGTCGGAGCCGTTGGGGTCGTCGCCGACGCTGCAGGCCCTGGAGCAGAAGATCTGCCCTTGCTTGGGCAGGAAGGGCCGTCCCAGCAGGGACTTCTTGCACTGCGCACAGCAGAAGCAGGTCTCGGTGGCGTGCCAGTGCTGGCCGTCGTACGTCATCTGGCCCTGGTCGATACCTTGAGGGGGAAGGGGGGAAGACACACGGCGTCAGAGTCAGCCCACAGACATCACTTCGCACTGCACTTAACACGCGCATCCCCTGCGAGCGACACGCACCCGAGCTCGCTCTCGGAAGCCCTTCAACACGTGAAGTTAAGCCCATTTCTAATTCTGAGGCTGAGAGAGTTGGGGTTGTTCAGCCCCAAGAGAAGGCTCTGGGGAGACCTTATAGCAGCCTTCCAATATCCGAAGGGCGCCTACAAGAAGGCTGGAGAGGGGCTTTTTACAAGGGCAGGCAGTGATAGGGTGAGGGGGAATGGCTTCAAACTGGAAGAGGGGAGACTTAGATTAGATATTAGGAAGGAATTTTTCCCTGTGCGGGCGGTGACCCCTGGCGCAGGGTGCCCCGAGAAGCTGTGGCTGCCCCATCCCTGGAGGGGTTCAAGGCCGGGTTGGACGGGGCTGGGAGCAACCTGGGCTGGGGGGAGGTGGCCCTGCCCGGGACAGGGAGGGGTGGAACTAGATGATCTTCAAGGTCCCTTCCAACCTAAACCCTTCTATGATTCTATAATTCCTGGCAGGCTGCGGGCCTTTGCTCAGGAGTTACTCAATGCTGGGAAAGGCAGCAGAACCGAGCCTCAAGCTATTTCGTATTAAATGGGGATATTTCCGATCATAAAGCAAAGGAATGCCAGAAGTTCTCCATAAAGAACTTGAAGTTAAAGCGGTAACGCGCTGCCCATTAAAAAAACTAAAAAGCCTCCAGTTGAACCACAACGAGGAATTTGTGCTGCCCTGGTTAAGCATGTAACAGAGCAGATGACAGTCCTTTGCTGCTACCGCGGCCCCATCCTAACTTTATTTTGGCTACTGGGGCCCCTTCTCCAAAAGGGAGCAGAAAGAGCCGGCCCCGGGGATCTGAGCGCACACCCAGCCAAATTTCCCGGGTTGTCCCCACCAGCCCCCCTTGGGGTAAGTAAAGGCATTGATGCAGAGAGCCTGTCCCCGGCCAGCACAACCCCGAGGAGCGCCCTCCTGCTGCACGCACACTGCTCTCGGTCAGAGCCGCCAGCAAAGCTCCCGAGGTTTCCATCATAACGTTTATTCACTTGTTTAAGCTGCCCTTCATGGCAAAAGCCCCCGTTACCCGAGAAACTGCCGCGCGCGGCGCAGGCTGGCCGGCACGGCAGGGTGCTGCGCCGCACGTGTGCGCCGCACGTGCTTGCACACCCGCCGCAGCCGTGTCACTGGGGGGGGGGGGCGGGGGGGTGGAATGCCACCAGATAATTTACAAACAAACGGTGCGTTAACGATCCATTTTATTGCAAGTTAAATTCGCTGTAGCGTAATTGGGTGGTTTTTTTTTTTTCTCCCCTTATAATGGGTGAAATGCTTTTATATGGACCGGAGTGCTACGCTTGCGGGCAAAAGAGAGCAAAGACGGTGGGTGAGATTTTATCAGCTCCTCTTCCAATGCCCCGAAGTCACCTCAACCCAACCCAAGCCTTGCAAGCCTTACGCACGCACTCACCTCTGATTTACGCGCCTCTTGCGCACAAGGCTCAGTGATGACTACGAGCAACTTGCAGCAAAATGGCCGAGTCCCTCTTTCGCCAGAAATGTGCAGATATGCACCAAACAGGCATTTTGCCCCCAAAAACCTGACGGTGGGCAGGTTCCGGACGGATGGACAGCGGGGAGGACAGCAGATGGGGGAAGCAGGAGAGAAGGGAGCGCGCAAGAAGCGTTAACAGCTGCTTCTTCACCGCTCGGCAGCTGAGCTTTTGGGGAGGATGTGCTGCAGGTCACAGCAAACGCGTCCTCCAAGTGCTTCGCTGAAGCGCCCTGAGTTTCGCCCCCCCCCTCCCCACCCCATGCCATCTGGCCGCTGCACAAGACCAAAATGGTTTGGGTTTTTTTTTGTTTTTTTTTTGTTTTTTTTCTTTCCCCGCAGCCTATGAAATATTTGAACACGTGAGCTCACCTCCACGGACAAAGAAAGGGCCGCCCGCTGCCCGCGAGGGCGTGCAAATGCTCAGCCAAGTGGCAAACAGGATGGGAGAGAGCAGCGAGGCAGCTTCCCAGCCCAGCCGCCTTACCGCCCCCCCAGCGCTGGCGGGACAGCCAGCCCCCGCAATAAAACACCTTTTAAATCCCTCTTCTGGAAACGCAGATTGACTCTGGTGCGTTACCTCTTTCTTTCTGGGAAGGTCTATCTGCAGGCTGATTAAAAAAGGCAAACAAAAACAATAACGATGCCTAATGAAGCAGCATCTTTCCTGTCAGTAGCCCATCAACTCATGAGGATCCCTTGGCAAGCTTAGTCGGGAAGAATCTGTGACTTGAAGAACCAGGCCGTTTATAGGAAAACGAGATTTAAAGGGAAAAAAAGCCTGCGTTACATTAGCCCAGAGAGAGCTTTCACTAGTTGCAACAGCTCCCGAGCTTGCTCTCCGATAGTCCTCCCCTCTCCCACCACACAACGGGACAGGCGGTGCTTTAACCCACCAAATTACCGTGGCAGCTCCTCGGCGGGACGCGAGAGGGGCACGAGCCTCCCGGGATGCCGCGGGGCCGGTGCAGACCCCAGCCGCCGGCAGTCCTGCCCGCAGCCCCCAGATCGGCATCAAAGACTTACTGCGACACCTCTTGTTGCCAGAAACAACCCTCCAAGCGGGGGCTCGCCCCGCTCCCCCCCGCAGCGCGCTCGCCCCGCGGCACCTACCGATGTGCTGGGCGCAGGTGTCGCAGTACTCGGCGTAGAGGGACTCGAAGCAGCTGCAGCAGTAGGGCCTGCCGTCCTTCATGATGTACCTCTGCCCCCCCAGCACCGTCTCGCATTCAAAGCAGCAGAAGTGCTTCATGTGCCAGTGCCGCCCTTCGGCCTCGGTGCATTCGTCGGCAAAAATGATCTGGGGGTGGAGGAGGGGGGGGAACACAAATGGAGAGCGGAGGCGGTCACAGAGGGGACCTGGGATGCGGGCACCAACCTTTGCGTCCCCTGCCCGTGCGCAGTCACCGTGCCCCTTGGCTCATACAACCTCCAAATTTTACAGTTAACCCCCCCCCCCCGGCCTGCACGGGAAACCCCCGTGGGTTGGCTGGCGACAGGGACAGCCACCACTTCCTAAGGAACCCCATTAAAATGCAAATACCTCAAGATGGTGCCAGCGCAGGGACTACAAAGCGTTAAGGCAGAGCTCACAGGAACGTGCTCGTCAGCACATCCATCAGCAGGAGGGGTCGATCGGGGTAATAAACACGCTTATGTACAACCTATCGATCTGGTGGACTTTTGAAGAACAGAGCAGCCACTTACTAAAACACGTTTACCCGTCTCAGGAACAGGGACCCGAGTACAAAAGGTGAGCGAAAACACGGGGAGAAGTGGCAGCTCTGTGGAGGGGAGAGAAGACGGAGCTGCCTGGCTCCTCACCATCGCCTCCACCCCAGCCCAGACGTTAGAAAACGTCTAAAATGTTTTCAGCAGAGCTTTCTGGCTGTCTCTGCTTCCCACCGCCAGCCCATCATCTCCGCTCCCACGCCAAGCCGGGGAGCAAGCAGTGGCCCGGCTCTGCTGGCCGGCTCTCTGCCCCGGCACAGCTCACGCCGAAGGCTTTTCCCCTGCAGCTCCTCTTACCCCCCAGTTACTCTTTCTTGCAATTAGTGCCGGATGTTTCAGGGGAAGAAGTGCGCGTTAAAGAAGGAGCTGAATGAAAGACGAGAATTTTCAAGGATAAAAAGTACAGGGAAAAAATTGACTCGGCCTAAGCCACAAGGAAATAGGGCCAGCTGAGTGGTTCGGAGTTGCTTTTTTACTGGTAACGTTACAAATTTAATTGGATTCATATGTCAACGTTCTTTACATTTGAAGTGCATATAGCCTTGGATATTTACTATTACACGCTCGCATAGATGCGACATGCTATTTTATAGTACATATGGTTTTCCACACTATGGTTTTCATAACTTTAAAAGCCAGCACAATTTCCTTCCCCAGCCTTTTAACCAGAGATTGACACTTGAGCAACGCTCAGAGCAGACTCTGTATGGTCTTCCAGATTTGTTTTGTATTCCATTTGTTCAGCTTCCTACAGCCCCTTAATCTCCTCTCTTAAAGCCTATTTCAGCTCGGCGTGCACTCAAACACTCCCGTCTTGTAGCAAACACAGCGCTCGTCCCACCACAGGCTTCTTCTGGGGAGACGGAGGAGAAGGGAGGACCACCACACACAACTGGGCTAAAATCACACAGCACGGGGGTGTCCCGTTACTGGAAATGCTCACGGAAAGCCCCCCCCCAGCTCCCTGCGTGCAGACCAGGACCTCTCTCAGAACAGTCCTGGGCAGACGGCAACTAAAAATCCCCGAGATGCTCGTGAAACCCCGGGAAAAGCTTGCACGAAGCCCTTGGCAAAGCCAAACCGTCGCATCTCGTGTGCGTGCCTCCGTGCAGAGGCCAGGGCGGACGGAGGGGAAAACACCGTCCACTTGGCAAGGGAAACCCCCTCCTGCCGTCCCCGCGGGCAGCGCCCGGGGCAGGAGCCGGGGCGAGCTGGCTCTCACCTCGTCGCACGCCGCGCAGCGGGGCTTGAGGCACTCGGCGTGGTGCCTGCCGCAGTAGATCTTCCCGTCTTGGTAGAAGTAGATCAGGTCGACCAGCAGCTCGTTGCAGACGCTGCAGATGAAGCAGGGAGGGTGCCAGCAGACGCCGTGCCCCGCTCGCGAGGCGAAGACGGCCATGTCCCCTCCGTTGATCTGGCCGCCGCACTGTCAGAAAAGCCGGTGTTTAACGGGGGCCGGCGAGCCCGCTGCCGCCCAGCGCCGCCCAGCTGCCTTCGCAGCCGCCGCCGCAGAAGGAGGTGCTAATTCCCAGCTCCTTTCTGCCATCTCTGAATCTCTTTTCAGCCCCATTTTAGGGCCAGGACATCAGCAGCTTCCCCCCTGCAGGAGGCCGGGGGCCATCAAATATTGCAGGGTGCTCTTGGCACGCGCCCCGACGGACCCCAGCGCTGGTAGCTCGCGAGGGGTTACGGGGCAGGCGCTGCTCCCGCGAGCACCACTTAACTTTGGTGATTAAAAAGCCACCCGGCTCATGCCAGTTCATCCGCTGCTACCCACCTGCTCGCAGATGGCTCCCGTCATGGTTACGGGGAACGGCCGGACATTGCCTCTCCCTAAATTTTCCCTCTTCCTTTGGTTGCTGAAGAGCTTGAGCTCCCTCTTCTCCTCCTCATCCAACGAATTGCAGTAGCGGACCTAAAAAACACAAGCGATGCCCGGTGTTAGGGGTGTGCCCGGCTCCCCGGCCGGCGAGCCCCAGTTCCACAGGCTCTGCAAAGCCCAGCACGGGGGTGACCCAAATGGACCCCGTCCTCGGCTCGGGACGCTGGAGAAACGCAGCTGTCTGGGCTTCGCTCAGCCCCGGGTTCGGCCAAAATTTCAAGAGGCAGAGATGGGAAGAAAGGGCGGGAGGAAGGTTGCTCTTCAGGTGCTGGGCTCTAGGAACATCTTAAAAGTTGGGTCCTCTGAGCCTCACCCAGCCCCGGCAACCAGCCTGACGGCTCCCCTGCTTCCTCCTCAGGGCAGAGGTCTTACGGCAGCTCCAAAATGTTTTATTGGCATTTCTAGAGCGCAGCAGTGGTGCAAATGAGGGAGATCCAGGTATGTGGGAACTCCAACTATTCTTCCAGCATAGCGTCAAGTTTGCATCTTTGCAAAACCTCTGAGCTGGAAGGTAATAAGGAAATAAGTGAAACAAAAGGATATAAACAGAGCGCGACGCCATTTCCCCAAAGCTTGTGAAACTGCGAGGTTTTCCTGGCTATTGCCATCCTGCAGGCTTAGCTCTTGGCTGATGGCATCTCAAGGGAGAACACGACCGACGAGCCGGGGCGGCCACGTGTAGCACCAGCGCCCAGCCCGGCCTCCGTTCCTTTGGAGAGCGGGCTCGTGGAGCCCAGCGGGATCACTCACCTGAGCCACCAACACATCTTGAATTCTCAAAGAGGCAAAACTGAGCGCGAGGGGAAAGCGGATGCAAAAAATTGCCACTTTGCAGCAAACACACGCTGCAGGCTCGTGCCTCCGGCTCGCAGCAGCAGCCTTCGCACGCGTTTATTCCTGCGTTCCGCAGCTGTCGGAGGCTGTGGGTTTTCGGGGGCTGCCAGGGAAGGCAGGCGGGCAGGTTGGGGCCCGAGGGCGCTCGGGAAGAAGCCCCTGCCCGGTGCCTGGAGCTCCCCCGGTGCTGGCAGCACCACGCTGTGCTGGTGGCGCCCAGCCACGCGCAGGCAAACTTGTTAAAATCTGACCTAGATCAAACAAGTTACCTGCACGTATTTTTCCAAAGCGGCTTCTTCAGAAAGCAGCGTGAAAGTAAATTTTTTTTTTTTTTTTTCTTCTTGTTTACACAGGGAAATTTTGTGGGCTACCAGAAGCCAATGTTCTCACTGGCGAGAACGGGACGTCGAAGAGCGGACCCCTTTTTGCTGCCTCACATCTTTCTCGCAAGACGTAAGGAGGTTTATTTGCTCTGACTGGTCTTGCCAGGCTCTCCCAGCTCGCGAGGCTCAGCCCGAGTGAAAGCCCTCCTCGGCACACGCACTCCCACTCCCACGGGGAGTCGGAAGCAGCGCTGGGGAAAAAGCTTTTGCAGCTGCGGATCTGGCTCCAGCTGATCTCAACAGCGTTTCACGCCACTTTTAACGCGGCTTTGGCCTCTGAGAGCTCAGAAAGTGCTTTTATTTCAGAGAACTGAAGGAAGATGGTTTTCAAAATGTTAACTTTAGGAACAAACAACTCCCTCCCCACCTCCGACGCAATCCAAGCAGGGAGCGAGTATGGCACTTAAATAGCAACATGACCAAACTCCAAGTAAATCCCCCCCCCCAAAAAAAAAAGCAGAAAGGGCCGAGAAAGGACCAGCCGTGCTTCCAACGAGAACAACCCCAGGCGGTGCACGCCCTCCCCACGGGCAGCCCTGACGGATGGACGTCCGCGGACACTTTTCGGTTACTAACCTCATTGTCGTGCGGCGGCAGCTGGTGCAAAAGCTGCTTTATGCGAGACTTTTCTCCCGGGCTGTTGACGTAGGGGACCTTGTCCTCGGGCAGGCAGCTGTAGTACTGGTGCACCTACGGAGCAAGAGAGGGGACTGCAGTGGGGGTCCCCAGCCAAGCCCGTGCCCGGCCAGCAGCCACCCCCCGCGGGTTTTGAGCTGGGAAACGGCAGCCAGGCGCCGCTTTTGGTTTTATTGCCTTTTCTCCACGGAGAAAGAGGGGTGGCAGCCCCGGCGAGGTGGCGGAGCTCGTTACCGTTTGCTCGGTCAGCCTCCATAGCGTTAGCATGTTTCGCCGGCTGCGGGGATGTGTCGGCACCTGCCTCGGCAGGGGAGGTTAAAAAGGCTGCGCCCCGGCAGCCTCCGTCTTGCCGGCTATCTCAGCCTCCACCTCCATCAAAACCCTCCGGGCTTTTTTCTGCAGCAATTTGTGGAAATAAACAGCAGATAAAAATCTGTTGGAAGGCCTGTTTTGGTTTTTTTTTTTTTGTTTTTTTTTTTTTTTTCCCTCTCTCGTCTCGGAGCGTATAATTAAAATCAGGTATTAAAACGGCAGCGCGGTGGGGCACGGCGTGCCCCGGCGCTGGAGCAGCCCGGTGGCAGCCCGGAGAGGAAGCGCAGCCCGAACCCCGGCGTCTCTCCTCCGACTGTCACACCTGCGACGTGTACTCGAGGGCCGGGCCAGGCACCGGGATGGGGTTCCCCGGCCGAGGATCAGCTCCGAAATGGCCCCGGTGACGTTGAAGAGCTCGGGAAGAAGCAGGAGAATGTAAAGGTAAGGGAAAGCTCGGCTGGATCGGGAGTCTCTGCCGCCCCGGATGCCTGCGGATGCTCAGGCAGGAGCAGAGGGCCGGACGGCTTCCTTAAATCTGCGCTTGGCTAGGGAGATGCGAACTGTTTTCCTGGCGTATAACAGCTTTCTGCCTTTGCCGCGGTGGGATTAACCCCCTGAGATGCTCCCTCGGCTCCCAGCCGCTGCGGTGATTCATTTCGGAGCGGCTGCACTGCCCGCAGCTCTCGCCGGGCTTTTCCCACACGACACTCGCTTCGCAGTGGCTCCTGATCAGCTTTTTCCCCTCGCTGGACCTTTTGGGCTTTGGCCTAGAAAGCACCAGCTGGGCGGGCTGCCCCCAGAGGAGCCCCGTCTGCCCGCACAAGCCCTCAGCATCTGCGGGATGACAGGGTCCCGTGGGTGAGCGGGAGGGATGGGGAGGCGGGGGCAGGTCGCTCAGGGCTGGCCGGCAGGGCAGCTCGCCCGCGGGCTCACAGGCTGCCGGGGGTGGCTCATACAGGGAGTTACCTTCAACAGGGAGTTACCTTCAACAGGAAGAAATGGCTTTTTATTCCAGAGCAAATACCCAACCCCGGCATTATTCGGGAATAATTAGTCTGCATTCAGCTCACTCCCTGGTCTCATCCCCTGCGAGCAGAGCTTGCAACCGCTGTTCTTCTCAATTTAGGGTTCCGACCCTAACATCCACCTTTCCCCATCATCACGTTTTGTGGAAAGGCAGATTTTTTTAGCAGCTTTCCGCCCGTAACTGCAGCGCTGATGACAAGGCAACTGCTTGGGTCACGAAGCCAAGGAACACGCTGAGCATATGCCACTGCGAAACCCTAAATTTGTTTTGCTAAGGCACGGCAGAAACAGACCCACCAGCTATGGAAACTGTCAAAGAAAGAAAGGCTGCGAAGGATTTTGTTATGTTAAAAAGAAAACAAACTACATACATTAGAATACTTACTTTGCATTTATAGAGCATCCTTCACCCAGGGACATCAAAGCACATTAAAAACACTTAAATTCTTACGACACGCTGCACGAGGTAGCAAATGCAGGCACTGGAAAGGACTGTTTGCAGCGTAACGATGTTCAATGAGCTCCCTGAGTTCACGCAGCCAGCCCGTAGCAGAGGTGGCAGCTGAAAATCTCCTGGCGATGCCCCGGCTGCCATACCTTCCACCGGGCTGCCAGGCCACCGCGCTGCGCCCTCCCGGCCGGCACCGACGCCTGCTGACTTCCCTCAGCCAAATTCCCCACGTGCGGACCGGTTGCTCGCTTCCCCCCTGCGCTCAGGTTGTTGGTTTGCCTTTTTATGTCTTGCAATGAAGCTCTTTTTTTGCCCACTGAGTCCTTGAAGCTGGCGGAGACCAGAAATGACTTATTTTTTTTTTTTTGAAGAGCCGCCAAATTTCATCAGGCTGCTCCGGTCCCCAGAGCAATGAGCTGTGAGACGCTCACCCTGGGCGAAAGGCAGGGATGCGAGTTCTTCCTTCAGCAACGCGTGCCCAGCTCCATTCCTGCTTCCGCTGGGAAGTTTTCCATTGAGCCTCAGCAGGTCCGCGGGAACTGGCTCCCATTACACCAGCAACATAGCTCGGGAGGGATGGGCAATTTGGTTTGAAAAGCAAAACAAAATAAATACAACAGGCTCCAACCTGTGTTCTGCTGCCTGAAATAACCCGAAAGGGTTTGCTTTGGATCCGCACCAGCCAAGGGGACCTTCTGCACTGGTGCTCATGGAGGGCATGGAGTGGAGGCAGCCGCCAGTCCTTGCCCAGAGCCCGCGGGACATCTTGTGCTGACAAACCCCCTTCCTTACACCCAGCGGTGGCTTGCTCTGCCGTTGCCTTTACACCCACCGCCCCTCCTGGGAACAAACTCGAACCAGGGGGACGCACAGATCCCTTCTGCTGGGGCATCGCTCCTACCCCGAGAGGTGCAGTCGGAGTGCAGGTGCAGAGCAGAAGGACGCCCCTTCCCCGGGCTGACCTTAATCCAGGCTTGTGCAAATACACTCTCTCATCCATCGCCCATCCCCCATGGGATGCGCCCGGTCGCCCGCATGGCAGAGCCGAGCCTGGGAGGGACGGGGCGCAGACTGCCTCTGCGCTCAGCCGCAGCCTCTCCAACCCCGCCAGCGAGCGGCCGGCCGTTGGGCCGCCACAGCCCGCTCGGGATGTTCAAGAATAAGGAAAAACAAAGAAGGAAAGGGGGGATTCTCCGATCGGTGTGGCTTT
Source organism: Vanellus vanellus (assembly GCF_965231255.1). Lineage (NCBI taxonomy): Eukaryota > Metazoa > Chordata > Aves > Charadriiformes > Charadriidae > Vanellus > Vanellus vanellus. The sequence continues at coordinate 2,486,055 of NC_138914.1, forward strand.
TCAAGGAAAAGGCCTGCAGAAAATGTTAACTCACCAGAAAACTGCTCAGTCTGCGCTTTGCTTTCGTACAAAAGGTCGCTGTTTTCCATGAAAATAACTCCTCCTCCATCCAGCTCCGGTCCAGAGCACGCACAAGTCTTTATAGCTAGTGAGCCTTGCAGGGCCGCTGCGGCCAAGGGGCCCGATCCAGACCCCCCCAGCCCCAGCAGACAGCTCCTCACTGACCTTACGGGCTCTGCAACATGGGCTGCATCCACACAAGGAAGGCAGTGTGGGGCAACGACCCAGGACGGGTAACGCATCCCTTTTAAATCACGTACTATCTCTAACTGTTTTATTACTATATGCTTCTGCCGGACAACACAGCAGCTCCCCATCCTGCTATTTCCCCCCGCAACAGATCTGCTCTGGCCATGATTACCCCGACAAGCATCATAACACACGAGAGCCCCGTGTGGGGCTTGGTTTCATCCTCAGCTGCCCCACTTGCCCCTCTTCACTGTGACCTCTGCACACATCTGGATGGGAGAAACCCCGGAGGAACCTGGAAAACATCAGGCTGAGTTAAAGTAAGGCTTCAGACAATGTCACGAGGCCCTGATGCCACGGGGACGGGCTGGCCGGGGCGCTGGAAGCCAGGCTGGCTGCGGGTGCGGTGGCACGCTGGCCAGCCGGGCAAGCCCTGTCCTGCCCCGGGGAGGTCTCCCAGGCGCTTGGACGGGCTCTGTGCCGCGAGAACCCGGCACAGCAGATGATTGCCATCTTCCCAGGGTGTTATTCTCACCTTCAAAAAGAAAAATGCCCAAACGCCAAGTTTTGCTCACGAAAAATGATCCGCGTTTTGGAAATTATCAGCTGCTTGGAGCGAAAAGGGGAGGGCACGGGTAGGGGAGGGAAGATAGAAATTAAAAAAAGAAAGAAACCAGGAGAGAGGAAAGAACACAATGTAAAACAAGGGTAGAGAAAAGCCTTTAAAGTGGAGCCAACTTTATTCAAAGGCACTGAGGAAAGTAATTACATTAGTTTACAAATGCCTTTGTGTTCTGCAGTCTTCCTAGGTTTGGGGTGTGTTTCCAGTTTGACTTTGACAGTTTACAAACCTACCCTGTTCCCGCTAAACAAAGGCAGGACTGCAGCTTCTCCCGGCGGTCCCAGGGGTGACCAAAGAAAGACAAAACCCACGCCAGCAGCTTTGTGGGCAAAGCCTTGCACCTTCTAGAAGGAAAAGTTTGCAAACAACCTGTGAATTTAAGCCATTGATGAAGGATCTCTTTGATCAATTAATTAAAGGAGGCAGAGGGGAAATACCACGTTTCTTATGCCATGAATTGCTGTTGGGAAGCGGCATTCGGTCGTACTCGCCCCGAGTACAACACCCCTACCGAAAGCACCCACCAAACCGGGCTGTTTGGGATGACTGTACCGCTGGGATGGACTACAAAGCAGCGCGCGGTGTCCCGGCGCGGCGCGGCGCGGCTGATGGGTGCCGACTTGCTCAGCCGTAACAGCTCCGGCGCATCCAGCCGGGCAATCCCGCCTGGCTTTCAGGAAACCAAACAAACTGCAAACCGGCTGAAAGGCTTTTGCGAAGAGCTCTGCGAGGGCAGGACGTGCTGGCCTGTGTGCTGCACAGTGCCTGAACACGGACGTCCCCAAAAAGGGGGACCTCAGTGAGCCACCGCTCAGGCACAGCACAATAAATCAGCACGTGCAGTGGAAGTCTGTTCAAAATCCAGGCACGCCGACATCCTCCGACGTCCCCCCGTGTGCCCAGGAAAGCGTCGTTTCCCCTGGGACCATGCCGGGGGTCCCACAGCCCCAGCGGTCCACCCTGTGCCACCCGGGGATGTCCCGCACTGGCGCGTGGAGCTGCAGCGACGCGCGGAGCGGTGGCTGCCGGTGCGTGCGCGGGTGCACTCACATGTGTGCGAGCATCCCCCCGGCTCGCCGCGCGCGAGCTCCCACGAGCTTTGGCTGCAGCGGGAGGAAGGCGGCCAGCAGCTCCGACAAGCCTGTGCTGGCCCGGGCGAGCAGGGCTGCTCCCGCGGCTTGCCCGCTCCTCCCCAGCGCTGGCTTTTTACCCGCACGGCAGGCACTAAATGGTCTTTTACACCGGGCGCTTAAAATCAAGAGAGAAACGAATCTGGTGTCTTCGGTGTTGCTCCCATTCCTGCTGGCTTCCCTCGGAAAAAGCAAAGGGGAAAAAAAAAAACCCCAACCAGACAAGCCACGCGCAAATAACCCTCTCAACGTGTCCGCAAGATGTTGCAAGCGCCAGGACACGCAGGCTCGCACACAGCTCCGCAGATGATAGCACGTGTGAAACTGGAAAACGGGTCCAGTGTGCTTTAGCCTAAGTCTGGCACGTCCTCCTCCTTTTCCGTGGACCTCAGGATACAAAGCACTTATTTATTTCCTGAAGCAAAACAACCCTTGCAGCAAGGCCAGATGCTGGGGAAGGGAGAGGAGAGCAGGATCTGCTGGCTGGGTCTATGGCGAGCAGGGAGGCAGCCAGGCACGCACCCCGGGAGGGAGCCGGGTCTCCCCGAGCCCCCGCAGCCCCGGTGGGAGAAGACCCTTATCACCCCCAGATCCCTGAAGGTGCCTGTGTGCCGGCACGGGGCGGTGGGAGGCGGATGCAATCCCCGGCGCCAGGCGGTCCGGTGCCCCGCAACGCTGGGCTTGCTCTCGGAAACCCGCTCCCAAGTCGCCGGGACAAAGGCAGGGAACAAAGGAAAAATAATTTTCCTAAGTCCTATTTGTTCTGGCACGCTTTGCAGCTCTCCGCGCGCTTCTCTCCCACGGCTAACGGCAGCCGAGCCGTTTGAGCATTGCTGCTCACCAGTCGAGAACGCCATCCGTTCCTGCCAAGCCTTTGGAGCAGCTCTCGGTCTGTAAGAGATCCCGCGGAAACATTGCTTCCTGCTGGCATCAAAGCAGAACATTTGAACGAAGGCTGTACATCCACAAGTTTTAAACTTGTGAAAGCGCGTGCCATGATTTTTCTTTTTTTTAAGCAGAAATCGAATTTGGATTAAAAGGAGCCTGAAACGGCGCTTTCAAAAGCATCTGAGAGTGGTCTTTGTGCTGCAAAGTACTGACCGGCAGAGCCGCTCTCGCACCGCTCAGGGAGCCCTGGAGCACCAGCAATTATAACGATCATCTGCTGCATAGCTGATAATTCCCCTGGGTACGCCACTTAAAATGCTCTTGTATTTGTAACTCCTAGGGGAGCACACTAGAATACCACTGCAACAAGGACAAGCTGCAACTGTACGCTGGAATAAAGCTCCAGGACAAGTTTATATTGTGTAGTCCAGGATTCTTCTGTTTTCTTTTCCACTCCCTGCTCTTCTCCTGCCTCCTACCTCTGCTGACCACCACACGGCTACTTCTAATTTAAGAACCAAGCAAACCCCATCAGGTGAGGGGTTTTGTTTCCTGTGGCCCACCAAAAGCAGCTGATTCCCTCCCTGATAATAAGATGGTCCGAGGATGAAGTAATTGTAACAGCTTCCATCGGCTCACCGCAATCAGGCAAACACCCCAGGACACAGAAATGGAGCAAAAGCCCAGACGCATGGGTTTGCCATGGTTTTTTTTTGTTTGTTTTTTTTTTTGTTTTTCAGCCCTGGATGCACCACCTCCTCCATCCGTTCTGCTTCAGGGTAGAGGGAGTAGTTCCAGGACCTCCTAACCCGCCCCAGCCGCCCCCTCCGAGCCAGGCAGCACTGGCATCACACATGGAAAAAGCATTTCACGTGCAGGATTGCTGCTCCGTCCGGCTGGCAAGCGTTCCGCACGGTCCGATGCCTGGAGGCTGGATTCAGACAGCTCCAGCCTTGAAATAAGAGCCGCTAACTGCCAGGCTCTTCAGATACCCTAAGAGTTCACTGCGGAGGTGATGGACTTACTGCTACCTCAAAGTGAAATTGGAGAGCTGTTAAAAATGTGCTGAAACGCAGCTTTTGGGCAAAATACTCCAGCGTGCACGTGTCCAAGGAGGTGGCTGCAGCTTCTGGCACCGGCAAACATGAGTTACAGCTCCTCTTCAGGCTCCCCATCCGGAACGCTCTGCTCTCAGGGTCCGGATCTACCAAGGCAAGCAGAGCTCTTCATGGCGCTTCCGTCCTCCCTCTACCTGCCCATAAATTAGTTTATCTCTTTTTACCCCATTTTTACCCCATTACTACGCAGGCTCGGGGCACGGGGTTGCTTTGGTCTGTCTTGCTCCTTCCTTGCTGCATGCAAGGCTTGAGTCTCTTGAGGAGTGAAACAGTTTGCTCAACTTATAGGGCTCAAGAAAGGACAAGAAGGTAAAACGCACTCGATCGTGACACACAGGCAGGAGCGAGGCACACAACCCCCAGAGACGACTGGCCCAGATAATGTACTTTCTACCACACCGAGGTGGTGAAAGTGGGTATCTTTAGGTAAGGTGTAAATGCATGTTCAGTGTAGGTTCGTCTCCGCTCTCCTTTCCTCAGTTCATGACCTGAACAGCAACTGATGACGCTTGCAGGTTTTATAACTCAAGCCGTTGCTATAGGTCTTGCAGAAGATCCACAACAGGTACGTTAGCCCCTGAATAAACTCCCCGTGACAGCTACGAGCTTCACACCACACTGCAAAGCTCTCGAGGTCCAAGCTCTAATGGCCACCTTAGTGGAAAATGGTCCCCTGGACCTTCACGCTACTAATTTTAGCTCAGATAAGATTTTCATAACTTTTTCAGGGACTCGATCAGAGCAACTGTGCTGACAGCGTGAGGGAATTAAGTTCTTATGGCACATACAAGGGTCTTGAATGTTGGCATGCCGGAGCCGCGCAGAAAGCCGCACCACAGCTGAAGTAGAGCCCCATCTTTTATTTAATTGGAACTCTGTGCCCGTAACCAGCTGCTCCTATTATTGAGAAACAATAAAGACAGAAATCCTCAAAAATCCCTTGTATTCAGAAATCCAAGCTGGCACGTTATAACCCCTTTGGATTTCTCCAAACCACAGGCCTAAGGAATTCAAGGCTGCGCATTCACATGTATTTACACATGCCTTGCCTAAAAATGTGAAGAACACATCATAAAAGCAGTTATTTTAAAGCATCTGCCCGCAAACTTATGTCAGTGCAAGGAGGATCAGCTGTCGGACTGCCAGCCCGAGCAGACACACTGGCTCCCGAAATTGCCTTCCCCTGTCTTCGCAGCCAGGCCTGGTCCGGGATTTTGCTTTGCTGAGGACACGTTTCTATCGCCGTCTGCCCATTTCAAGACTTCCACAACTATTTCTTCATCTGACCATCGAGCGGCAGGCAGGAAAAAAGAGTATTTCTCAAAGCCCGCGTCCCGAGCTTCTGCCTCGCCCCCCGTACAGCCACCTCTCCCGTTCCCATCTGCACCCACATCTTCCAGGAGAGAAGTCCCTCTTCTGCCATAAGACAACGAGGTCCAACCCCAAGCGGGACTAGAGCCCACAGGAGCCTGCTGCTATTACAAGAAACCACATTTTCTAATCACGTCGTAATTTATGGAGCTCAGTCGTGGGTTTTTACCCGTCGCTCTCCCTGTTGGCAGGCTGCCGCTGAGCCTTACACCTCTGATGGCTTGAAACCTCTTCCAATTTCCTGCCTGAATGCATTCGGAGCCAGTTTATATCTATGTTCTGGTGCCAAAGGTGGAGCTTGAATAACTGCTCTTCCTCCTCTAATGCATAGGGAGCGATCATAACCCTTCGATTTGCTAGGCTGAACAAACCAAGCTCTTCTAGGCTCCTCAACAAAATAACACTTCCAGGCTCCTTCCAGTTTATGCCCCTCTTTCTTGAGCAGAGATGCCGTAAATTTTAGCCGGTTTTCCAGATGAATTTTTACCATACTTTATGCAGAGGTATTATAACATTTTTGATATTACCATCTTCATCCCTTTGGTATAAACATATTTAGAAATACATAACATTTATGGCTGTTGTGTAAAGCACTTTGTAGTCCTGCACACTGATGATCCATAACATAAGGGATAACTTTCAGCTTCGCCCTTCAGTGCCATGTCTGGATCAGCATCTGTGAACACTGGACCAAGGCTTTTTTTCTCTTCAGTAGTGGGCATTAAGCAATCAACACAATTTTCACATTGTTGACGTGTTCCACAGACCAGCTGATGCCTGAATTAGTGTCCAGGAATCCGGTGAGACCTTGTAGGCTTGGATCGATTCCCCTCTAGATTATACTTAATAATTTAAACTACGGATCGAAGGGACTCTCCAAATTCTGAAATGACCTGCGGAAACTGCCAAAACCCGATGTCGTGTTTGTTGGCCAGCTTACCCCCCTGAAATCCTGTAAATCGCTGTGTTAAGTGAGACGTGAACGCTGCCTCCCAAGAACAGCGAGGTAGGAAGGCTGTCGTCCAAGTATAATAAGAAAACTGCATTAGTCTTTCAGGGGACCACTTACCTCCCCAGCTCATGTGCTGCGCAGAGATTTTAATAAAGTAGAATATCGCAGAAAAAAGTTGTTTCATTTCATCTGTTCCACGTCAAAGAAGCACGACGGCGAAACAGCAGAAGGCAGAGTAAAACTCACCTCCTGCAAACCTGCATTTTCCCCCCAGCCCGACGGCACCGTCCTCGGGCGGAGCGGAGCCCACCAGCTGCTCCACGGCAGACATCAGCCTTCCAGAGGCTCCACATCACGTACGCACACCTGACTCATCGACCAGAAAGCCACACGTCTGTCTGCAGCCTTGCACGGCTCCAGCAAGCTGCGGCAGAGGTACCTCCTACCCTGGCGGGAGGCAAACGGCACCCTCCTGCACCCCACGGCACCTCCCAGCCCTCCGGGGAAACTCGGGGTGCTGCTCTCCACCTGGGGATAAGCCCCAGCTCTGCGTCGCGGGCTCTTTCGCAGCCCTGGTAAGTCACATCTTGGGTTTGTCTCCTTAGTGGCTCATGTGATGCGTGAAAGGCCCCGAAAGGGCTGGGGGCTGAGCTGTGCTGGAAGGGTTTCAGCGTCTGTCTTAGGCTCTGCTTACGGCTGCTCTTCATCTCCATGGTGATTAGAGACAGGGCTGAAGTGGCAAGTCTGCTAAAAGACCCAGCGACGCAGACAGAGGAGCGCAATTAGAAAGAGGGTGTTTGTACCGAGGAGCACCGTGACCTCTGCAAGGAACAGATGCTGGAAGAACCTAAAAATACCTAAAAACAGATGCTGGAAGAACCCGAGTAGCGCATGAGATGTCAGTACCTACTGTTACTGCTACTCCCTGCTTTTATTTTCTCCTGAGCACCTCAAACTCCCCGATGGCACGCTATTTCTCAAGAAGCACCTGAGGGATTGAAGAAGCATCCAGGTCTTATGGAATATGTCACCACCACCATGCTGGAAGTGGGTTCCAATTGCTGTCCATGCCACGCTGGACTCATCAGAGACCATGTCTACCTGGTCAGGTGCCATCTGTCACTATATATCTGTATTTCCACCCAAAGCTACAGGGAAACGGGCCAGCTTGGGCTCCAGAAGCCACCGACCCACCTGCATGGAAGGCGGTGCTGAGAGCAGGTGGCACCAGCTTGGGTATGGTCCTCCAACGGGACCCCTGAAACCTAACTGGTGCGTGTCCCCGCAGCATGCAGGACCGGCACAGCTACTTCAGGACCATCTGTATCTCTCCATACACCGTGTCTTGTACCTCCTGGGAGGCACAAAGGGATCCTCTGACATACGGAAGGTGACAGAAAACAGGGCTGCTGCCGGATTTGCATGGTCGGATGGCACCGAATGAAAGACGCGGTGCTGCGGAGTTTCAAGCAAGCAGCGAGCCAGGCTTGTAAAGACAAGAAGAAGCAAAAAAAACCAACCCCAAACAACTGGATTTTCTCTAATCAGACAGATAATATTTACAGCCTACGGATGGTGCCAAAATATTTCAGGAAATGCCTAAACTCTTCTGAATAAAAGCTTAAGAAAACACAGTATTTAAGGACAGCAACTACAACAGTAAGAATGAAAGCTTTCCACCCTATCCCAGCCTCCTTACACGGTTTAAAATGATTGCCATAGCAATTATCAAGGCTAAGCTCATTTTGCAATCTCCTCTGCAAATTAAGTTCTGAGTTGAACACATAAAAGATCAGCATAAAAACCACACGAATCACGCAAACTGCAAGGAACAGAAATCAATGTGCGCTCGGCACAGACAGCGTGCTGGGGTCTGATCCATCCCGCTCAATTCCTGCACCGAGAGATCTGAACTTCATTGAGCAATTCTTCCAGTAAGGCACGCACATCATGGTTGAAAAACCCAACCCCAAAGACTTTGGCCCGTTTTTAGAGTCATCCACCAGCTTTGACTGTCTGCCCTGGACTAACCGCAGAGCGGAGCGGTCCAGGAGGGCAGAATATGAGCATCAAGTCCCCCAGCCACACTGGAGCCCCACCACTTTTTTCCCCGTGAAACAGTAGTAGATACGTCTGTATCTGGTCCCTTGCTCAACCACAACAAACCTCATCCTGGAAGTATTTCGTTTCCCCCCTCTCAATTACCAATTACATCGACAGACGCAGAAAAACACAAGCCCCGCGTGGATCGCATCTCTGTTTTGTCCCATTTGCGCATTCAGACCAGACCCGTCTCTGCGAGCGCACCCAGAAACAGCCGCGTGCAACAAGTGCTCGCACCCCCAGGAGAAAATCAGGGCAACTATTTCCAAAGAGCATATGAAAAGGATTTATTTCCGCTAAGCGGCTGGTGTCACCGTTACCTGTTCGGGCTTCAGGCCGGGGGGGACCCACGCGTACTCTTCCAAAGCACAGCCCGAGTCGTCGTCAGAAGTTGAATTCCTCTGGAAGTCAAACATGAGCTTCGTGACGGTCTTCTCCATCTCCAGCGGCATAACTGTTACGATGTGCTCTTCCTGGGAGCACTTACAGTGAAGGCAAATCTTCCTGCAAGGGGAGGAGAGAGGAAAAAGAGGAGATGCCCCCGTGAGTTGCACTTCAAATAAGAAAGCGAAGCGATCCCTGCCAGTCGCTGGCCCGCAGATACTAAACTCAACCCTTTTTTACGCTCAGGCGTTTTCTAACGCAGGATTTGTCTCTCCGACAAAGAGGAAATAAAAGTCCGTATTCGCTGTAACAACACTTGGCAATCAAGCTGAGTCAGACTGCCCAGTGTTTGGGGATGTGTAATTGCTTGTCCCTTTACTGCCCCATGAGGAGTATTTCCAGGGGCCAGCACGGGCGAGGGCCACGTGCCCGCCTGGTGCGGACCGGCGTGCCAGCCGGTAATTGCAGAGCAGTTACCGAATTTAGGACAGCTGAGCACTTGGCTAACACAGAAAATGGTGGATTGACTGGGAAGCTGTGAATGACAGGTCCCTTTAGCATGCTGATAGCATAAATTTGCTTATTAAAGTAGCATAAAAATTGATTACAGTCTGAACATATAAAACTAAATTAAATTAAGGGAGGCTACAAAAAGCACAGTCACACTACAACGGCATCTTTACCGCCCGGCTCGACGGCACGTGCCGCAGCTCAGCAGCGCCCCAGCTCGCACCCTGCCCCAGAGCTGGGGGGGGGGGGGGGGGGGGGAAGCACGAGGATTGAAAGAACAGCCCACAGGTTGCAATTTAACAGCCATTAGCTTAATTCGCTGCAAATATCACTGCTTCGTATTTCTTTTAGGGGTCTGTTCCTGCAGCTGGTGGTCCCTGGGAGATTTTCTTCATGGGTTTGAACCTAAGCGTTTCTCTGCAGGGCTGCCAGGACATCCCTGCCCTTGGCCAGGGGTTAGAGTGGAGGACTAACCTGGCGGAAAACACCCCCCAGCCCCATAAAAAGAGGTTAAAGGGAAAGCCAGAAAATTGGCTTCCATTTCTGCAACTGCAATGCTCCTCCACAATATGGGTCAATGGTATCTATTTTAAAATAACCACGCAGATTCCGAATTAATTTGCTCTGATGAAATGCCACTGACTTCTGAGGAATGAGATACGCTTTCTCTTGGGTAGCAGAAGGGAGACATCTCAGAAATAATACGGTACCACACAAAAGGCAAGAGAAAAGTTACCCTTACCCACTGCCCTCTGCTATAGGTAAAGCAAAGAAACTCAGAGGGCGGCAACAGTTAAACATCGGGGGCTTCATTTTCAAACACCTTTCCTTCTTTTACACCATTGCGTCCGAGCCAGCTAAGCATACCAGCGCTCAGATCCAGATTCGAGTCTAAATTTCCACTTGGCCATTACAGCACAAAAAAATGCACTCTAGCAAAAGTCAAGAGGCTCCGTTAAGTCAAGCCAGGGAGATTTGCCAGATTTTCCCATTTCCTGCCTTTCATCAGATCTAAACCACACAGCGACCCCCACGCACCCCCGGCGTCTGGTTTGCGTCCAGTCGGAGAGTCTCGGCATCGCCTCCGGCTGTTACCTTAAAAAATAATCAAGGCACCATTTCACGTGAATACTTTAATTAATCAGCTACCGTGGAAGGGCGCTCTGCCGCAGCAAAGCCACTGCTTTCTTTGCTGTTTCCATCTCATTTCACGATACGATTAGAAGCGGCTCAAAATGCAACAAGACGCTAGGAATAATTAATACCTCCAGAGCCCCAGATTCAGCACTGGAGATAGTTATTCTAACGCAGTTTATGACTTCTTAGCTAAATTTTAATTTTCAGGATATCACTCACAAGCTTCAAAGGGAGACAAACCCAACGGCCCACGCTCGGATAGCAGCAACGCCAGGGGCACGAATGAGTGCTGCGATGGGGAAAAAGCCAGCCCGCACCTTTCTGCCCTTCTCCCTGCTCTCGACACATCGCCTCCAGGAGATGGAGGATGGCAGAAGAGCATCAGAGGTCTTGGCTTGTAATAAATGAGATAAATCAGGCCATCGTAAGGACTTTAAATAACGATGTCGAAGAGTTAATGAGATGTATGATCAATTAGACCCCACAGGTCACACTCCACGCGACCGCCATCCTGCAGCTCACACCACGTACAGCCGGGAGCGCGAGGACCGGGTCGGGAAGCTGATATTTCCCCCCCTCCTCCTGCCCAGTCCCAGGTAAGCGGGTGCCACCGGCGGGTGGCTCCTCCTGGTCGGAAAAGCAAAGGATGAAACAGACACAGGTAGCTTGTCTACTCATCGGTGATGTCCCCAGGCCAGGACAACGGGCTCTGTTAAAACTTTGCGCCATTAAAATCTGAGCATCTCCAGGCATGGGGTTTCTGCCACCTCCCTGGGCAAACTGTACAAACTTCAAGATCTTGCCCCTGAGATACTCAGTTCTCTTCCTTTCCCCTCATTAAAAGCAGAAGATTAACAGCTTTAATTACAATTATTTTCTTTACATTAGGATATGCTGTTTCGTGGGACCAATACTGAGTGTCCTAGGAGGGTCTTTCCACTCCTATGATATGGTTTCCATGACTTCTTCGCATAGGTCTCACTTACTCAACTTTATCGTCTTCCAGCTCGCTATAATTAAAAATAATTCCCCGTAGTAAAAACTTAATATAAAAATGTACATTTCAAATGTGAGATGAAATTGAAAAAGCAGTATCCCCCCACCGCGCTCAAAGCAGAGCGGCACGAAGTGAGACGACGCACGTGCCAGCGCTCGACCGCGCGCGCGATGACCCGAGCGACAACGTGCCGTCGGGTGCCAACGCTATGCCAGAGAACTGGTGGGTGCTGGAGAGGAGCGGGGCCATGGCCGGCAGCCTGCCTGGCAGCTCCCGTCAGCGATGGCTCATTAGTCATTAACACTGCAGCCTGGGGATGCTCAGGGCATCGGCGTGCCGCATACCGTACCATATAAAGGGTGCCACAGCCCAGGTGGAGTGGCACGTCCCGCAACGGGAAACCCATTGGCTTGGCTGGGGCCAGACAGAAGCCCCACCTAACCACCACCAAACCTCCATCAACAACGATTGCTGCTGCCTGTGCAGCCAAGGAGCTCCACACAACTGGAGAAGAGCCTGGGAAGGGTTTTTTCTTTTTTTAAAGCAAGAAGAAACTAATGCCAATCACGGTCTTCATTCTGGACCTTTCTGTCTTGCTCTCGTCCCAGAGAAGGGTCTGCAAGCTCATCTCGGGGGACTACCTGCCCTGGTGACTAAGAGAGGTCTCCAGCATCGGGGAGGACACAGGGTTGGAGATATTTTGGTGCTGCTGCTAATAGCTGGGGAGATCCTGGAGCATCACTCGACTCCAGGAGCTGAGGGCTGGCGAGGAGAAACCCGGTGATGTTGTGTTTCCCAGCGAAGCAAGGAGAGCTGACAGCACGAGCAGCTTCAGGCACAAAGGATAAATAAAGGAGCTGGTAGGCAGCTGGAGCTTGTGGACAGGGAGCAAGGAAGAGAGGGAGCCGGCCAGCAGCCACGCTGCAGCGGGAGGCACGGGCTGGGGAGCAGCCGGCAGGGCTCCTCGGCACGGCACGGCACGGCACGGCACGGCACGGCACGGCACGGCACGGCACGGCGCTGCGCGCGGAGCTGCCCTGCAGCGGGGCCAGGACGGCGGGAAGCAAACGGGGAGAAAAAGAACATTTCCTGGTGTCAGATTTAGCTGGAAAGGAGCCCGCCTTGAATTGACTTCACATGGTACTAAAGCAGCAACGGCTCAAAAACAGATTGAAAAATTTGTTCGACTCAAGGCCAGCGCTTCATGTGATGGAGTTACAGCATGGATGTCTCTCATTTTGCAACGGCTGCTTTTGCGTGGTGCTCTGGGCATGGCAGCTGGTCCTCTCCTCAGAGGAGGCTCTAACCCCCATCCCCGGTTACATCCCCACCCATCCACTGGCGCAGGGGCCGGTGCAAACTGGGTCCATCGCCCCACGCCAGCCCTCTTCTCTCCCTGGGCGAAACCAGGCACACAAGGGGAATCTGAAGCAAACAGGACCCACCACATCAAGCGGAGAACCCGGCTCCCGAGTCCCTCTCGCTTGGGATGCAGAACCGCGCTTCCAGCCCAGGTCCACCGACGTACAGCTCCACACGAGCCCAACTGACCTGCGCGGTCTCTGGGACGAGGCAGTCTCTTGCTGCACGCCGCAGTCACCAAAGCACAGCCTCTGCCACCGCTGCAGCCTCCCGCAGCCCTCTCGTCGTAGCGACGGCACCACCACCAAGTTAAACCACGCTGAAAACACGCTAGCGCCGTGCGAGAGGCTCTGGAGAGAGCCGCCAGCGTGCCTCCAGCTCTCTGAAGAGAGCCGAGGTCTCCCTGCTGTGAAAAACCAGCCACGGCTCCAAACTGGGAAAGCACAAGCAGAGCTAAATAGGCAGAGAAGAAGGGATGGGGGACGGCAGCCTGGAGCCGAGGCAAAGCGGGTCCTTGCGAATGGTCTGTAGCTCCATCAAAGGAGCCGGCCAAGCTGGCCTCCCCCAGCCAACCGCCTGCGGGACTGGGGCAGCGCCGGCAGGTCCGGACCCCCCTGGGGCTCTGGGGGCTGCAGACCCCTTCCCGCAGGAAAATCTCCTGGCCGCAGGGCTCGGCTCTTCCAGCCGCGGCTACCGGCTGGGCTGGGTGGGCACGCGAGACCTGGGGCTGCAACCACCACTGACGCAAAGCCCGCCCGGCCCGGGCACTGCAGGTATTTTGAAAAAGGGCAGCGCAAGAGCTCAAGCCCCGCCGGCAGCAGCAAGAATGAAGGCAGAGTTTGAAATCGTGGCAGAAATGTTAAAATTCTTCTCGGACAAAGAAGAAGGAACTCGGCAAACAGCCCTTATCACACCCCCCCTCCCTCCCCCGGCACTGCTTATCTCTGCTTCTCAGTTGTTTCTTCTGGGATGGAAATAAATGGGCTGTATCAGGGAGCAGCTCCGTCTCCAGACAATGCGAGGAGCAGGAATGCCACGGCCCACGCCGGCCCATGCGATGCCTCTGCTGCGCTCCGTAATAAAGGATTTGTATGCATTTGTGCCCACATTAAGGTGCAAGATTTGGAATCCCTCAAAAAGCAATTGTCTGCTCAGCTCGGACGGGGTGTGTGAACGTAAAGGGGCAATTCCCCTCCCGCTTGGCTGAAGACGTGTACGGCAGCCTCATTTTTTTCAAGCATCGTGCCATCATTCTGATTGCAATGAGGCTTTTGGATCAGTCGCCAGTCAGTAAATCACAGGATTTCTCGGAAACAGGAGAGGCTGAGGATTTGGGGCAGCTCATGTGACCCCTGAGCCTCTTAACAAGGGTGTCTTAATATCCCTGCCTGCTATCTTCTCCCCTCATTTGAGAGCTAATGAGGCATCTTCCCACCCTGAGCGAGCTCCAGCTACACAGACCCATTTCTCCAGACCCCACAGGCAGGGCAAACATTTATCTAAACTGAAAAATTAACTTTCACTGCAATAGGGAGAGCCTGGCGGCTCTTCTCCAGCATGGGCACCACTCTCCCATTTCACAGATGGGGAAGCTGAGGCGTGGGAGTACCCACAGGCAGCAGCCAGCTGTGGCTTCCCCATCGACTCCCTGAACATCAGCTTCATCAGAGGAGCCCCAAGCTTTTGTGCTCAAACCACAGTTGGAGTTGCTTCCTTCTCCAACTCCTCTAACACCGTATTTTGAACCAAACACTCCCAGCAGCCCCAGCCAGCCACTGCCCATGGCCTCGGGTCCCATGGACCTCAGCGACAAAGTGGCATCGCTCCGGACAAAACATTTCTGTGATTTCACAGCTCGTTCAGAGTCACTTCCGCTGGAAAAAAAACCCTCTCAGTGGGAATGCATTGCAAAGACCTTGTGCTACCCGGGCCGACAAGGAAGCTTAGTGAAAGCTTTTATCTGCCAAACTGGGGTGCAGGAGGCTAAAGGAGTCGAATTAGACACGGGCATTTACAACAGCAGCAATTCAAAATCTGAAGACAAGGTGCCCTTGGTGGCCTGCAAGGACAGCCAAGGGAGGACAATGCCCACGTGACCCAAGATGCTGTAGGAACAGTTGGCTTAAAAGATCAACATCTGGTGGTAGGAAGAGTGCAGGTAGCACAGCAATGCCAAGGAGCTAAGGAAGAGAGAAATAATCCAGCAACCAAACTACCCCTATAGATGCAGCTCCCCCCAGTCTCAGTGCCCACGGCGAGCACGTGTAGCTGCACATCTCCGGAAAGCTCCGCAGTAGGTGGGCAAACACTGAGAGGATGGAAGAGTTGCAAGTCAGACTCTTCTCCATCTTCCCCATCCATCTTCTCTTCTCTACCCGCTTGATTTGCTCAAGCCAAGTCAGATTTTCAGCGTTGCTTTATTTTTAATCCCCTCTGACCTCTGCAGTGCCAAGAGCAGCAATCGCAAAGGTGTCCAAGGTGGCGTTGAAGCTTTTATTGCAAACCTCATTTCCACTGCTGGAAAAATTCTCCTCTCTGCCTGAAGTTGTCCATGCTCAGTCTCAGGGTGGAGATTAATTTTTCTTTTAAGACTGTAGAAATCCTTCACCATCGCAAGAGTTATTCTTGCTTAATTAAGAAAAAGAAGAAAAAAAAAAAAAACTATCCTCAGTATCACCAGCTGCAGCCAAATGTGAGCAAAAGCCGTCTCTGAGGATTTTCCAGTTGGTCTGTCATCAGGGGGAATCAGGACCATCAATTGGAGAAGCGGGTGGAACATCTGCCTGTGGGTCCCCACCGCCCTGTCCCCAGAGCACGGCTCCCCTGCGGCACAGCCCGGGGCAGCCTCCGGGCTGCTGCCAGTTTTGCTGTCTGTGGTCTTCGGCACCACGTGGCAGACGACAACCGTCAGCACACAAGGCTGTGCTCCTCCCAGGTGAGACCAAGAAATCAGGAGAAAACACGACACAATGTACAACCCCCCAAATCCCTCATCCGGGCTGTCTTGGTGCCCTCGTAGGCAAACAAGGAACCAGGACCGCAGCCCAAAACCGTGGCCAGACCTCTCAGCAACACTCCAGGATGAATCCAAACACGACCAACCTTTCCAACCTGTGGCTAAGTCACACCAGGGGAGCTGGGGTGCATCAGGGGGCGTTTTGGGGAGCCCAAGCGTACCCCAGCGCTCTGCAGTGAGCACAGGTCCTGCTCAGGCTCCCGCTTCTCCTCGTGAGCTGGGTAAGAGCCCCAGGATGCCGAAACACCCTCCTGACCCCAACCGCACTGCCAGGCTGCTCCCATGAGCTGCCACCTTTGACACAAACCGCGAAAATCCTGATGCATAAAGATGAGATGTTTAAATTAAAGGATATTAATAACTCGGCAGATCTCAGAAGAAATCTCTATTTGGAGCTCTCAACATATTTTGCAGAAGATAATTCTTTTTTTTTTTGTAATGTAGGTTAGATGGAGGTGGGCAAAGCCCACCAAATACCCGTGTGAGCTGCGGATCAAGTAAGGGGGAGAGGGAGAAGAGGAAAAACAAAGTGCCGCGAGCCCCAGCCCGTTGCCCGGCCATGCTAGCAGGAGAAAAGGTGTCCAACAGGCTGCTCTGTCACATCCAAGACGACGGAGGCAGCCTGCCAGCTCCCAGGCTTGCCACTCATCTCAACATATTTATGTTAGCGTTTTTTCTTTTTTTCCCCCCCTTAAAGGTCCAGCTCTCAGCATACAGAAAGAACAACAACTACATATTTTCTCCCGGTCACGGAGAAGAAATGCAAGCCACTAGTTTCCAAGTTGAAGAGAGGAACAGGCTCAGTAACAGCGATAACAACCCCGAAGCCGGTGGGCAAACAACGCTGAAGCCAATCTCATGATTTCAGGAGGCGGGGGGGAGCCAGGGGATGGGCAGACCCAGGAGCTGTGGACACCCGAGAGGGCTTTGGTGTCCCCCACGGCAGGACAACCCCAAACCCCCGAGAGCCCAGCAGGACCCCTGGCCCAGGGATGGAGCAGGGGAGGCAGCGGCGGTCCCCCAGCGGCAGGACCCTCACCAGACTCTCCCCCCGGGCCGAGTTCAGCAGCGCTCCCCACCCCAGAGCCAACATGCGCCTGTGCTGCGAAGCCCCTGTCCCACCCCACGGGTTATCTCCTCAGATTTTTCGTGATCCTGTTCGGTGGCTTTTTAGCCCAACAAGATGCCGAGCTGTATCACAGGGGGGTTTCCTCCTGCTGCTTAACCGAAGGCAGAAAATTGCCTCCGAGCCTGGGGTTCTAGCAAGATTCAAGCTCGACCTCCGGATCCCAAACCAGCTCTCCACAAAGAAGCCTGGTTCCATTTAGCATGTGGGTCCTCGCTGTCTTCTCAAGTTTGCCCAACCCTGGGCTCTCCACAGGCAGAAATTATCCTCCTGCCCATCTTTTCCCCCCACCCTGTTCCGGGCTTGCCGCCCATCTCTCCAGCTCCGGGCTGGGACAGACAGGCCAAGCGGAGCGGGTTGCCAGCGATCTGCCCCGGGGCTGGAAGTGCTATTTTAAGGGACTTCACCAGTTTACATTTGCAGCATGACAAGCAGAAACCACGGGAAGCAGTAAACACGCTGCAATTCGAGCATCTCCCAGGCCCTATGTCCTAAAGGAAAAAAAACCCGACAAACTGGCTGTTGGGCAAAATGCTTGGAAGCAGGATAAGCGAGGCTGAAAACTGTAATTATTTCAAAAGTTGAGGCTTAGACGGCGTCCCCTGAGACAGGCAACACCGACCCGCTCCTGAAAGCAATCACTGCCAGCCTGATCTGTGTATGCGCCGGCTAAACCCCAGCAAGTCTGCCAACGGCAAGTGCGCAAGGCTGGCTCTTTTTGTTAAGCTGAATCTGGCTGGTAGAAAACACGCGACAGGAGAAGATTAAAACACGAAGCAAAATACAGTCTCGTTAGCTGCAGATAGTTTTACTTTACAAATCTGTGTCGCAGGCTCAAGCCGGCACCCTTATAAATACAATGCAGCGATGCGAGACATCTAAGTGCTCCCACAGTAGGTGAAATAATGGCTGAATAAAAATAAGTCAGATAAGTTACAAGATAAGAGAGCTAAAACTGAAAGGATGACACCGCATCTGGTGTGAATAATTATTTTGGCATTATTCTGTCCAGCGCTAATCCTCAACGGCTTGAAAAGATTCAATCAGTGTTTAGCACCGCCAAGGAATCAGGACTGCAAAACAAAGAGTAACTGGATTAAAATCTTTCTAATGTCACAGGTCACGTCTGCGTCACATCTGCTTAAAATGTTCCTTTAAGGAACAAGAAAAAAAAGGCAATTTGACTCGAAAAGATTGTACTGGAAAACATAACCCCCAGAGGCTGCATTCGCAGGTTAGTTCATAGTTAGGCATTCTGGCATGAAAAAGAAGGACCTACGAAGATTATTACTTTAAAACTCTCTATCCTCAGGAAGGCAAACACACCACAATAAACACCTGAACAGTGATGTCCTCATCCACGCCACCAGCCTGCACGCAGTCTGCTCAGAAAATGCCCAGCGAACCCAGGCTACCAGGAGCTGCATTTACCACACCACTGAAGTTAACGGTGAGAGATGAGGATTTTTTTAATACTTGTTCCTATTCAGAGCCCGCTGAGCCTTCCTGCTTATTTTTAAAATGAAAAATCCATTATGGTGGCATCGGTGTTTCTCCCCGACTTCCTGCAGCTGCAGAAATGCAATTTCACAATTAACCTTTTCCATCCATGAACAAGAAGAACGGCAAAGGCTGGGGGGAAAAGCGCAGCCCCCCGCACATCCCCACCGACAGCACACTGAGCAAAGTTAGCACGCAGCTCCGTGCCTCCGCAGGGTGCTGCTTATTCCTCCTCCTCTCTCCTACTTTTCTATCCCTCCTAAAAACCCACCACAACTTTGCAGTCGCGGGCAAAAGGCAGCTTCTTACCTGCTCCCACCGGCGGCGACGGCGCAGGAGGGAAAAATCCAGCGGGTGACTCAGCCGTCCTAGTTTTGCCCGTCGCTTTTTGGCCGGTGGGCTGCTCCCCGGACCAGCCCCGGCACCGCAGTGCCATAAAGCATCCCGCGCTCTCCCGGCGCAGCCCACCGCCCCGGCACACGCCGCCGGGGGCTGCTGCCAGACGGGCTTTTGTCGGCAGCCTTTCAGAGGAGGCACGCACCGACCGCGCCGCGTCCCCGAAGGAAACCTGCCGTGGAAAAACGTGCCATTCCTGCCCCGCGTCTTAAGCTTTACGCTTAAATTGCCTCCCCCTGAAATCCCGCTCCGGAGGGTGCCCCCCTCTCCGCTCCCAATCCGACTGGATCCAGCGGCTCAACCCGCCTTTCGCTAAATGACCCTCGGAGGTGGCGAGAGGATGTCCAATTTGCTCTGCGAGCGCAAGGCATTAACGAGGAGCGATGCAGCCCGTGGAGAATAATTGCCGGCGCGGGAGCGGCGCGGGGCTCTGCTGTTGCATTGCTCTCCTCTCCTGCATGCTAATGAGCAATGATGTCAGCAAGCCAAAGTCACCGCATCCGGACCGCGCGCCGCGGCCCGGCCACCCTCCCATTTATTTACATGGAAATCAGCCCGCTCTTAGAAATCAATAAATCCTGTAAGGCTGCTCCGGGAAAGGGGGGGGGGGGGGGGGGAAGAGAGAGAGAGGGAGGAAAAAAAATATAAATAAATAATCCTTCTCGCTGGCTCGCATGTGCGTGTTTCAAAGAGTTGGCTCCGCACCAGCAGCCCAAATTGAATGGTGTGAAGACACTAATTATCCTTCCCCAACTATCATCTTATTTGATGCTGACCGAATCTCAACTTGCTGTCAAACTTAAGGCACCGCTTCTTCGGCACGCGGGGCTATTAAAGCAACGATCTGCTGGCTCTGAGCTACGTATCATTTTTCTCCCGCCTTTCAATGCCCTCTTAATTATTTTCTGCAGTCATTTGCTATGATCCCCCGCTGGTTTTTAGATGCAGCATGTTTGTGCACCAGCAGGGCTAAACATTCTGGGAAATACAAGTTATTAGCGTGGCGTTTTGGTTACTTTGGTTATTTCAATATATTTCCTTTTGTACGGCCCCAAGGGACGCGCGATTCGCACCTTTTATGTGTATCTCAGGTGAGTCCTGCGACCCCAGGAACACGCCACCCCATCGGGGATGCCGAAGCCTCCTTTCCCCCCTGTTTCCATCCTCTCGGGAGAGAAAAGAAAACGCAGAGAAGGAGCTGCGCTGCCAAATCTCTTCTGCTGCTCTTAAAGCCCCGTTGCTTGGGAATGCGGTGGGCACAAATGAAGCGCTGCTTCAAGTCAGCTGGAGGAGAGCGTTCCGCACTCGCAAAAAGTGGGTGAAATTCATAACCCTCGTTTCTGTGGGCTCAGAAAAACGCAGAAAAGAAAACTTGCCCAACTTGTAGGGCTTTTGTAGCACGCCCCTGACTTTCGGGGCCTGGCTCCGGATTTCGGAGCCCTGGATTTTGGCAATATTAGCTATGTTTACAGAACACAGAAGGATGCAGAAACTACAGCTGCGAGCCTTTCCGCAGTCTCAAATGCCTTAAATTATTATTATTAATGCTCATAAATTAGGTTTCATTACATGGAATTACACTCAAAATCTCAAGGGCGAGATGTTCAGCTGGGACAAACCAGCCCCAATGTACCCCGGCCAAGTGGGACCCACCGAGAACGTGCAGAGACCTCGTCTGGCTCAGACAACTTCAGGCAAAAGAAAATATTCAGGGCCATTGATGAAATGTTTGAGCATTTACAGTTCCTATTTTTTTTAATTGTTTTTTCTTCTCTCTTTTTTTTTTTTCCTTTTAATTATATCCGCAGCTGCAAGTCCGAGAGTTGGGCACTGTCCCTGTTACCATGTCCAGAGGGGTCGGACCTTCCTTCCACGGAGGAAGGAGCAGCAGCACCTCCACTGCTGCGGAGGATGGCCGCAGTGCCGAGGACGGTCCCCTCCAACTCCTCCAGCTACGCAGAGCAAGAAAACTTGTAGGAAAAAGAAAAACCTGACCCTTCAGCTTCCTAAACTGGCACATTTTGTCCCTTCCAGCTTGCATTGGCGTTGCGGGCAGCCTCTCTACGGTTAATGTGCCACGGCCCCAAGATGATGTATTTTTCCTCTTAAATTCAGAACATGTTAATTACAATACAAAGGCAATGAGACAAAACTGAATTGGGCAAAAGCAAATAAAGAAGCCTGCTTTGTAAAATGATAACGTTGAGCAGAAATGCCGTAGAGCAGAAAATACCCGTGTTTACTTTAACAATCTTCCCTGGAAACACATTGCTAAAAGCACACAGCGGTGACTAGGGGCTACAGCCGGCACAAAGAATACGTACCGCTCCATTCTGCAGGTCCTGTAGGCGCTAATTTTCACCCAACACATGAGTAAAATGACTGACTATCTACGTTAACTTTCAAGGAGCAAAGGCCTTTCAGCATTTGGGAGCAAAGCGCCTATTAGTGCTCCAAGTGCCACTTCAGCAGGGCCACCAGCTGGCCCCGTGGCTCGGGGGAAAGGTTGGCAGAGCACGAGCCCGAGTGTCCAACCCCACTTCTTGTGCAACGTGCTCTGTGTAACTCCACCTACAGCAGCTTCGATCACCCAGCACCAGCCTGACATGATCCCACCACAGGGCTGATGGCAGTGCCATCGCCATGCAACCCAGCACCCCACAGCAAAGGTGAGTTCTGCTTGGCCAACTGGATCATCCCCAAGATTCATAGAATCATAGAATGGTTTAGGTTGGATGGGACCTTGAAGATTACCTAGTTCCAACCCCCCTGCCCTGGGCAGGGCCACCTCCCCCCAGCCCAGGTTGCTCCCAGCCCCGTCCAACCCGGCCTTGAACCCCTCCAGGGATGGGGCAGCCACAGCTTCTCGGGGCACCCTGCGCCAGGGGCTCACCGCCCGCACAGGGAAAAATTCCTTCCTAATGTCTAATCTAAATCTCCCCTCTTCCAGTTTGAAGCCATTCCCCCTCATCCTATCAAGTAAAGAATCACATCAGAAATTGTAAACTTTTAAGTAGAAGTTGATCCACAAAGATAAAATGGAGGTGAGAATCATGAGCTGATGTAAAAGATCAGTAAGACCAACACTTGCAACATCTCAGCTGTGTGGCTAACGATGAGCAGAAGAGCTTTGTGTCTCCAAACGGCATGTATAACCGTCATCACTCCTGGCAGACTTCTTGTTCCTGTACTTGCAAACCTAAATATCCACAAAATCCAATGAACAGGCTCTTCTGAGACAAGAAATCAGATTAGAAGCTGCCACGTTTGGACACACAACTGTCTTCTTAGGAAAGTGGAAATGAGCCTTCCTGCTTTGAAAGCTGCCGGTTCATTGGCAATTGCTCCATATTACTGCTACCTACTGCGAGGCTTGTGAAAAGGTCATGCGTTGGAATAACTCCAGCAGGCACACAAGATTTCTTGACGGATTCTGCACATTACGCAGGTGAAATGGGTGTTTCATTAAGCAGCAAGGAGAATACCGAGCCGGTGGAGCACATTATCAAAGGTCACGTGAAGGACTTGCACCATTACGAGGATGGATGCTGACAACTGCCAGCAATGAAGCAAACAACCAGAAGGAAAACCTTTGCTACTGAAATAAAGAAAGATCGAGAGCAGGAAGCCCCTGCTTAAGGTGCAGAGGTGTGAGATGGACAACTCTTGTGTAATTATAGCCACATCTTTGCCCTTTGCTGCTAGTTTTAAAGACAAAGACCCAAAGCCAGTCAACTTTCTGCCATTTGCACAAACTCATCCCTATGGCTTATTTAACAAATCACTGGAGGAGCCCGCATTTCATAAATGCTGTATTTTAGCCCCTTGGTGTATTGACCGGCCGGCAATCAATAGGGCTCCACGTGACGCTGTCGACTCTCCCGATGACAATGAGCTACACAGCACGGCCACGCGCAGCGACAGCAGACTGGCGGCCTCAAGGTCACCGGGCTACTAACCTGATGGATGTCAGATCAAGTTGCCTTTCTGAATTATTTAGCGAGCATCCTCTGCTGCAGCTTGCCAGGGCACCGTGCAGCACTGCTACCTTGGGATGTCACAGAGGCTCCAGCCTCTGCTGCCGTGAAATGCTGCCCACGGGGACGAAGGCTGTCCCCTGCGCCATGCACACCACCAGCCTGTCCGGGATCGGTGGGGTGGCAGGTCCCCCCCATCACTGAGCCCGTCCTGCCTCGCAGCGACAGGCGTAATAACAGATTACTTCCCCATCGCTCTTTCTACCCACAGAAACGCAGAATTGGATACTCATGGTGGTTTTTCCTCCCCTCCGTTCCCACGCTCGCCTCTGTAATTTGCAGAGGAGTCTCCGCTCGTTGAGCCAGCGCTCCCGTCCCGGTGCCAGGACGGGCTGTGCCCAGCGCGGTCCCCAGGCCGGGGGACAGCCAGAGCTGCGCTCCCACGGCCACGGGGCAGCGATGCGCTGGAGAGGGCACAGCTTTTGCAAACCCCAGAGGGGAAGGGCAAGGGGATCGCAAAAAGCTGTCCGCAGTGAGCAGGGAAGGGAGGAGACCCTACGTGGGTCCAGCCCCGCTCCTCCCGGCCAAACGCCTGGCTCTTCGGGAGGCACAGAGGGATGTGCCCAAGGTATGGGGAAAGCTCCTTGGAGAACCCGAGTCACAAAATACCGGCCAGGACTTTAAATTAGGTTGAGCCCTCTCTTTTCTTATTTTTTTTTTCTTTATTCTTTTTAAGCACGGCAGCAGATCCCCCCCATACCTCTCAACGCTAGAAGCAGGGATGTCTTATCTCAAAGAAAAACGGGATGGAGGGAGGGGCAGGGAGACCAACATCAGATGCAGATCATTAAGCCCGAAAACTTGGCCTCCTCCGCTTTTCCTCAGGGCTGCCATTTGTACCTTCACGCGGCTGCTGCCCGACACCGCGCGAGACAGACCCTCTCCTCCCGCTGCCACCACTGCCGCGTTCTGCTCAGCTTCGGCAGAGCCATGGGTAAGGATCCGTGCCGTCGGTCTGCGAGGAGGAATTCAGTTTTTAAAACACCACCGAGCCCAGCAGCAGCTGCCACAGAAGGGGAGGTACAGCCCATATGCACTGCAGCTGATTTTAGAGACAATTTTCTGTATTTCCTACCAATTCACCCAAGCGGGGCAGGCCTGACCCTCGCCGGCACCCTCCGGTGCACAGGCAGAGCCGGGCGGCGAGGCAGCGGCTGCCAGCACACCCCGCGCCATCCGTGTCCTCCGGCAGCACCAAACCACGCCAAGGCGGGGATGCTGCCGCGGCAGGAGCCGGCACACCGCGCTGGCGCTCCCGAGCATCCCTGCCCTGCGCCCCGTCCACCCCCACGACGTGACACCCCAAAAGGACCCTCACCCACCGACCGTCCCCCACCCCACCACGCACCCCCAGCTCACAGACTGGCACCGCATGCGCCGGTGTGACACACTGCGCGCACCACAGACGGCGTTTCAATCAATCGCTGTATCTCTTTCTCTCTCTTCTTTTTTTTTTTTTTTTTAATCACCTTAATGCAAGAAGCTTTAGAGAGCTTAGCAACAATAAGGCTTTTCATAGCCTCTGGCTTTAACTCGGCACTACTATGTTTTTTACTTTTGTACGCTGAAATCAAATTTGTAACCCAATGCGAACACCAATCTGGATGCTCATGTAGTTTTCTCCCCTTTGCCAGCCTGATAACATTCTCATCTGAAGACTTTTTAATAGTGTCCTTTAATGATGTCTACAAAAGCCTCATTAAAGCACTGTATCGTAATTTAAGCTAAACAAACTCAACGCAGTTACTTTTTTTAATGACATATTTTTCTTGGGGCCTTTCCACGAACAATAAAGCGTTCACTGAAAATATGTTACGAAGGAAACGCATAAATCTTCAGCTTATCTGGTGGTATGTTTTCCAAAGATCTAAACCTTTGATCAGCAACAAATTAATTTTCCATTTACACAAAATAGAAGATGTATTTGCAGGATAACCGACTAACCCCGCAAGTCGGCGTTACCACGTGCCTTGGCCGCAGCTCAGGACTCCCTCGCTGCCGCCCCCCCTCGCTGCCTGACGCTGTCAGGGCCGCTGTCAACGTTAGATGATTTTTATTTTATTTTTTGGCTTCAAACCTGTCTAATAGGCTGTTTCGGGTCAGCGGTTATGCCCTGAGGATTTCTTGCCTTTGCTCACCGAGCTCCTCTCTGCACCAGCCATGCACCACCCGGGTCCCCCCCTCAAAAGCTGTGCATCCCCCGGGCCCGGGGCCCGGCGCTCGACCCTCTCTCCGTGCTCAGAGTTGGGCCTCCAGCCAGCCCAGCATCCTGGCCAAGCGACACAATTCTGGTTTTTACCTCCCTAAGCCAGACTTGTGTACATCTTCTCTGGCTGCCCGTGGGATTTCGGGGCTCCCCTTGCCCCGGCCGGGCACCGCGCGAGCCCCCACGCCGAGTCAGGCGCCGCAGGAAGGTCTCGGGGCTGCTCAAACCTCCATCCAAACTCCTCAGAAACCACCGACGGTTTACAATGGCCGTGTTTCTGCTCTACCCAGGAGAGCCACGGCCGCCTGCTCTTCGCCAACGAAGAGAAAAGACCTATCTGCTGCTTGCTCCCAAACTGTGTTAAATGTACAGGGAGGTGGTAAATCCAGCACATTTTTGGACCCACCCAGTGCTCCTGGTGGAGCGTCCTCTGGGAGGAAATCACGCACGTTGGGTCACGAACAGAAACGGGCTTTCACAATGACTTCGAGTCTTAAATTTCCCAGAGTATTTGCAAACACAGGGAGATCGGCCATGGTCAGGAAAGCACCTGGCTCCTCACCTCCCAACTGCTCAGTGGGAAGGAAGGTGCCAAAATAGGTTTTTATTTCATACTGGGGAGCAGGAAGTAGACCCGGATGATATAAAACTAACTAGTTCAACAGATGGACTGGCACAAGTTCAGAGAATCATAGAATGGTTTGGGTTGGAAGGGACCTTGAAGACCATCGAGTTCCCACCCCCCTGCCCTGGGCAGGGACACCTCCCCGCAGCCCAGGTTGCCCAAGGCCACCTCCAGCCTGGCCTTGAACACCTCCAGGGATGGGGCCTCAACAGCCTCTCTGGGCGACCTGTCCCAGTGCCGCACCACCCTCACAGGGAAACACTTCTTCCTAAGGTTCACTCTGAACCTGCCCTCTTCCAGTTTAAAGCCATTCCCCCTCGTCCTATCGCTCCATGCCCCAGTAAAAAGCCCTTCCCCAGCTCTCCTGTAGGCTCCCTTTAGGGACTGGAAGGCCACAGTAAGGTCTCCCTGGAGCCTTCTCTTCTCCAGCCTGAACAGCCCCAACTCTCTCAGCCTCTCCTCAGAGGAGAGGTGCTCCAGCCCTCAGATCATCCTCGTGGCTCTCCTCTGGACACGCTCCAGCAGGTCCATGTCCTTCTTCTGTTGGGGACTCCAGAGCTGGATGTGGTACTCCAGGTGGGGTCTCACCAGAGTGGAGTAGAGGGGCAGAATCCCATCCTTTGACCCGCTGGCCACACTTCTGATGCAGCCCAGGATACGGTTGGCCTTCGGGGCTGCAATTGCACACTGCTGGAGTTGTTACCGTCCACCCAAACTCCACCCATTGCAAGACTTCTACAATTCAGCTAACCTTGATTTTAAATAAATATTAAAAAACCCAATAAAATTATGAAAAGTGGCGTCTTGATTTACGCCTGGGTGGTTTTGCAACCCCGTGTCCTGCCTGGAGTGCACAGAGCGGGCCAACGTGTCTTAGGCTACGGCAAGGTTTGCAGCCTGGCTGTCCCACTGCCTGAAGCTGGATGGAGCTCCAGCGTCCCCAAGACAGCCTGGCACTGCACACACATGACAAGAGACGCTTCCTATTCTTCCCTTTGTTTTAATTAGTAATAACAATTTGTTATCGTGGCTCGACATTTGTTCATACTTAGGAATAAATTGCTTCCTCGAATGATATGCTGAGATTACAACGGGCTTTCTGTGTTTGTGTTGGTTTTAGTAGCTCATCACAAACCATGAAATTCATTACTCTTGCCACAAGCACCCATGAGATGTGCCAACCAGGGTGTGATTTATACACAGCTCGACTCACGGAAATTAAAAGGTTTTAACGTTGCCTGCAAGAAGTAAAGGGTTTGAAATTTTATACAGCTGAATTTTAAAACAAAAAGTCTCGGGCGCAAGCCACTGCATTGTTTTATCGCCTAACGAGCCTGAACAGTACAGTCAGGGTAAAAACAATTCACTAAATATTAATTAATTTAAGTGTGTAATTTGAACAGCCTTTTTAGTGATAAGCCTTCTGGCCTGTGAGTTCATTTTCATCTTTTTTTAACTGCTTGGAAGCTATATAAAGGAAGCCATTTAACAGCAAAACTTCTCTGCTACAATATAATTTGGCAAAACATTCCCACCGAAAGAAATCACTGGAAAACAGCCTGTGCCTCAGCGCCCTTAATGGGAAAGGGCTGTCAGTCATACCCCAGTCCCATTTCTCCATGCCGTGTCAAGCCTCGTCCATCAAACCCAATATACAAATCGCCAGCCCCATCAAGATCATTAGAGCCGCTCAGCCCGTCAGGGAAAGGTCAGCGCGTCGCCGGCTGACGGCTGCCTGCTCCGAACGCAGCATCAATCACAGCCCTCATCAAAGGCGGCCGCGGCGGCGAGAGCGCGCAGCTGGAGACCTGCAGCCCTTCCTCGTATAACCCCTCCTCTTCTAAACCCGCGCCCCTTATTGTAAAGCACCGCCATGCTTTTATCTTATCGCGATCTACAGGGTATTGCAACTCAACCGGCTGCCGTACGAACAGGGGGGACCGGGACCCGCGGGGAGGGATTAAGACTGTATCAGGAGAGGGTTGACCAGAAGCGTGGCCCCCGTCTCCAGCGCTGGCTCCCTGCGCCGCGGGGTCCCAGCCTGTCCCCGCTCTCCTGGATGGGTCCCATGCGGGCAGCATCCCCGGAGCATCCCTTCTTGCTGCAGGAGCCCCAGCCCTGCACACCCCTTGACAGCCGCCAGCGAAGGGTCAAAGCCACCCTGCTGGGAGATGCTGGTGGGTGCCACCGTGGCATCGTGCCAGATGTCTTCAGCCAGGGGACCACAGGGTGCCCCGCACTCGCGGAGATACTGGCATCACCGTGCTGCCCTCCGCCAGCCTAAGCCTGAGGTGTGGTGCTCCCAGCTTGTACGAGCCCACCAGGGCATCCTGCCCACAGCTCCAGCACCAGGAGGGGGAAAGAAACCCAACCGCTCACCATTAATAGGGGGACACCAGTGTTATTGAACACTATTGCTCCCATCAGCCATGGCTCGTTAGACGTGCTGAAAACCACAGGCCATTTCTTCCTCTTCTTTCCCTTACCACGCTGTGCGGCACGCAGCATTATCTTCAAAGGGTGAAGCAAACATGTTTGCTAAACACGAGCAGACTAAATACATCAGCCTTTTAGAAGCAATTATTGCTGCTAGAGATTTAGTGAGCCCCATTGTTTGGTGGATCAGAGAGCATTTCGCCGGCTGCTTTGCAGTGGGCTGTTCTTCAAAGCGTAACCCCGTGACAACGCGTAACTCCTCCCCGGTGAAATAAAAACCAGGTGGGCATCCGAAGGAGCGGCGCTTTCTTTTTGCTGAGCATTTAACTTCCAGTGTCTCTTCGCAACAAAAGAACAGCAATTTGGGGGTCAGCTCAGCTGCTGCCAGCGGTGGTGCCGATGGCATGGTCAGCCAAGCTCCCGCGGCAGAGGGTGAGGACATTTCTGGAAAACAGGGGATGTTCTCTGAGCTGGGAACCTTCCCGCAGTGTGTCTGGACTGGAAGAGATTGCTCTGACCAGTATTTAGACTGGTTGTACCGGTACAGAGCAGAAAACAAAGCATGGAACAAAAAGGCAATGAAACAAGTGCTGAGCATCGTCCTCTTCCCTCCATCCCTTAACAGGTGGGGATGCTCCAGGCTCACCTGGCTGAGATCCTTGGAAATGGGGGTTTGCAGAGTTGGGGCAACATCTCACCTTTCTGGGCCTTATTTCAGGGCAAACAGCTCAATCCCCCAAACCCCCTCCCCGTGCAAACCGCGGCCATTCCCTTGTATCAGCGCGGGGAAGCGGAGGGGGAGCGCTGCCGGGCTCCCCGCGGCACTAAGCCCTTCAAACATGTATCTCAAAAAGATGAGCAACCATGGATGGCCAGACAGACAGATGGGGGAAGGAGAAGGGAAGCTCATGATACCGATGAGACTATTATAATTAGTGTAATAAGCAGCAATCACAGCTCAACAGCTGCCTTCCCCCCCCTCAGCGCCTGCTACACGCGCCAGCACAACCCCACGGCCAAGAAGGATTTTGACACTTGCTGTACTCTGAACTTCTCTGTTTTGAAAGAAGTTTTGACTTGGGTAAACTTTTCATTCCGCATAGGACGCGGAGGGGAGCGTGTTCCCCCTTTCCCAGCCCCTGCACCTCGCCGGAGGCAGCGGCACCCTGTGCTTAGGGTGGTGAAACTGGGTTTAGTTTCGGTGTCAACTGGATCTGTGATTTGGCATCCGGCTTAGAACAACACCTCATCATCTCTACTGGTTTTAGGGGTTGGATCATCATCCGCAGGCAGCGCAGGGGTTGCAAAGTCACTTACGTGACAGGCTCTGGGCCCTAAATTGCAAAACACGCTGTGGCTCAGATCCAGACTAATTCTGAATCACTTCTGGCGCTCGCGCTCCAGGAGGGATTGCTGTTCACGTCTCCTTTCTGCCAGCCCTCGGTCTAACAGAGCTGGTCAAGGGAAGCAGTCAGACGTGCGGGATATCTGGATATTTTGGCAGGAATTAAGGATTCAGCTCCCTCTGATTTTTAGTGGGTGTTAGACACTGAGAAAGTGTCCAACGTTGAAGATGTTTGGAGGTGTGAGCTCAAAGCTCTTCAAGCAAGAGACTGTTTCCTGCAGCGCTTTAGAAAATGAGAGCGTGGAGACAATAAATAATGACGAGCTTGGAAAGCAGAAAACATTTCCGTCGAGGAAATTTAACCTCTGGGTGAAAGAAGCCCCAGCCAGGCTGGGCAGGAGAGCTGAGGAGTACCCGCAAACTGGCAGGGAACTGCTGGAACCAGAATGTCAACAAACACCATGCTGAAAGGTTAAAAAACATGATGCCTGAAGCCAGAACAAAGATTCCTTTCATTTCCCAGTGCAAAGAAACACACTTGTACTTCCCTGACAGGGGGGACGTCAACGCAACAAGGGGAGCAAGAGCTGTTTGCTGCGACTCTGACCCTCCCCGGCCGGACCCGGCTCGCCACAGGGACCAGCGGCGGCAGCTCCCGCGGTGCCCCCTTCCCCGCCAGCGCACCTCAGCGACCAGTTATGCAGCTGAGACAAACGGCAAGTTCATCAAAGCCCTCTACACGGGGTGCTACGAGGCATCGCTTTACGCGAAGTGACAAAACGTGACGTGGCGGAGGCGGAGGCGCAGCGAGAAGTGTCCCGGCATGAGCCACGCGGCTCTCGCCACTGTCACCGGCAGCGGCAGGGCTCCTTTCTCAGGCACGGGGGGCAAAAAAGGTATCACAAAGCAAAAAGCATGGGGAGGGTCGAGCCTTTCGCTTGCTGCTCTGCCGCAAGGGCGCCAGTGGAAATTAATGGGGCTTTCAAGTAGGTAAATGGATTGCAGAGACATCCGCAGTGAGTCTATTAGCTAATTAGTAAAGATTAGCATTTATTTTATCCAACAGGCATTCGGGTAAAGGAGGTAGTTCTCTTATATGCGTGTATGTTAAAGAGTAAGACAAAGCCTACCGTCTCCCAGGGACAGTAATACCCAGACAAACCTTCTCTCCCCGCAGGCAGGTGCCCGTGGGCGCAGCCCGAGCCGGGCATGTCACTCGCTGTGGCTAATGGCATTAGGATGGGGCCAGCATCACCGACACAGACCTTCATCTCCAAAGCCCGGATCTGGCAGACCTGTGCAACCGGTACAGCCTTTGGCACGAGCCCGGGGCCAGTCTCGGGCTCATGCTACTGATCTAGAACAAGGTACCCTAAAATCTGACCCTGTCTCATCTCAAAGGAATATTTAATCCGTCGGGCTGCCAATGCTTCAGAGCTGCCCCCTCCTGCTGCGGGAAGCCGAACGTCCTTTGCTGTGATCCTCTATCTGGGGAAGCAACAGCCGACAAATAAACATATTTCTATCATTTCAGTAGCTTCACTTAACAGATGTAGGAAACACATTAGATTTATAGCGCCAGAGTAATCTGATCCCTTCCACGCTGTTAACGAAGCAAGCATTAATACCATTTTATCATCAGTTCTAATCTTCCTGGCATCATTTCACGCCCACGGATAACTCACTCCATGTTAACTCGGTACCTACAGCGCGTGTTGGACAAGGTCCCCAGCCGCCGCCGGTTTCCAGCGCCCCGAGAGCTCAATCTCTGCTAATCCCAGCGCTTCCCGGCGCCTCAGACCCAAGCAATCTAAAAAGACGACGCACAAAGTCACTTAGGCTTATCTCTCTAATTGCCTGCCCGCAAAACGGGGCTTCGGTGTCAGTCACCTGCACGCACCTAACACGCGGCAGTCAGAAAAATCGGACCTCAAATATTTACCACGAGCGTTCTCAGAACCGTAAGCGAAACTGTTGAAACCCTGCGTGCTACTGCAAGCCCGAACGCAACGCCGGCTACGAGGGACACACGGGGTAACAAAGCGCGCTCATGCCGCTCCTCTGCCACGGCTCGTTCCAGGTCCACGGCGGCGTAACGCAGACTCCAGTTCTCTTGACAGCTTTCCTGCACTGCCCAGTGCCAACACAGTGAAAATGTTAATGAATACTGTCCCATAAATATTTAATGCACATTTTCCTGTGAGTCCTGCTGCGATTAAATAGCTGCCTCATTACCCAGGCCCACCTTGCTTTCATTTGTATCTCTGCGCAGAATACCAAGATTTGGAACAAAACCCATGCGATCAAACTGCTGGAAACATCGCTGCATAAACCAACACCAAGAGGGCGACCTCCAGACACAAACCTCCAAGGAATGAAAAGAGAAAGCTAACCCTGTCACAGCAAAGATTTCATCTCAGCTACCTCCTCCCAGGATTTGCCGAGAAAGAAAAGCAGAGGGGACACACCAGCAACACACTTTCTTATTGAGGGCAGTTATTTGTCTGATTTTTCCATTGCATCCATAGGTTCAACAAAAGCAAGTGCAAGGTCCTGCACCTGGGGAGGAAGAATGCAAAGCACCAGTACAGGTTAGGGGCGGACCTGCTGGGAAGTAGCTCGGAGGAGAAGGATCTGGGGGTTGTGGTAGACAGTAAATTATCCATGGCCCAGCAATGTGCCCTTGTTGCCAAAAAGGCCAATGGCATCCTGGGCTGCATAGGGAAGAGTGTGGCCGGTAGGTCGAGGGAGGTCATTCTCCCCCTCTACTCTGCACTGGTGAGGCCACAACTGGAATACTGTGTCCAGTTTTGGGCTCCCCAGTTCAAGAGGGACAGGGAACTGCTGGAGCGAGTCCAGCGAAGGGCAACTAAGATGACTCAGGGATTGGAGCATCTCCCTTATGAGGAAAGGCCGAGAGAGCTGGGACTCTTTAGCCTGGAGAAGAGAAGGCTGAGGGGAGACCTTATTATGGGGTACAAGTATCTAAAGGGTGGGCTGAAGGAGGATGGAGCCAGGCTCTTTTCAATGGTTCCCAGTGACAGGACGAGGGGCAATGGGCACAAGTTGGAACATAGGAAGTTCCGTTCAAATACACGGAAACACTTCTTTACGGTTCGGGTGACAGAGCACCGGCACAGGCTGCCCAGGGAGGGGGGGGAGTCCCCTTCTCTGGAGGTTTTCAAGACCCGCCTGGATGCAGTCCTGAGGGATGTGCTCCGGGCAATGCTGCTTTGGCAGGGGAGTGGGGCTGGATGATCCTAGAGGTCCCTTCCAACTCTGAAACTCCGTGATTCCGTGATTTGGAGGTCCTGGCCACAACAGGGGCCCTCTCCAGGTACCTTCTGGTTACGGGCATCCTTGGGTACCACCCCGGGGCCGGCTCTGCTCTGACACCAACCCCTGCACAGCCGCAGCAGGAGCTCTGCTGCCCTCCCACCAGCTGAGACCTGGAGGGCGTCCCTGCTTTGGCCGGGGTTACACGAGCAATCCTGACAGACGTGGAAGGGAACAGGGATCACCCAGAGGCATCACCACCACCACTGCTGTGGCACTGCAACATCTGCGATGCTCATCCCCGGTGTCTAAAGCCCAGCTGACCACAAGATCCACCACGTTTGCATTTGCAACGCCATGACAACCATTTTGGATAGCGAGATAAAAAATACTAGGATATTGTTTTCTGAGCCATTAGAATTGATGTATGCGAGTTGATGCATTCGAGCCCTTCCCACCAACCCTCAGCTCAGAAGTTATTTTGCAAACCGAACCGAAAGCTGCAGTTCTCCTGGGATCACCCCAGACCACAAGAGCCAGCCAGCGCAGGCAGCAGGGCTGGCACCACCGCGTACGGCGTTTGTGCGTGCTGCCAAACGCGGCACGTGGGATTTCGGGTGCTGCCATCCAAGCATGTCCCGGCTGGAGCGAGCGCCGGTGCTGGAGACACGTTCGTGCCGCTCCCCGGGGCTCTGCACCGCGGGGCGATGCTCTGGCTTTCGCATGGGCCAAGGGAAAGGCTTCTTCTGAGAGAGGGAAGTCGTACAGCCCAAATTCACGCCCAACCGCTAAAAATATAAAAGACTCAAAGGAATAAAGCTTGCGTATGTCAGAACTTTCGGTAATTCCTCCCAAATACATAATTTCTTGGCACAGATGCTAAAATGTAACTGGAGGGCAAGCGTTTAGTTCTGGTTTAGCTGGGAGAGTCCCAACTTGTGTCTCTCCAATTTATATATGGAAACGGGCTCATTTCGTAATCTGTGTTTCAGCGAGT
Source organism: Vanellus vanellus (assembly GCF_965231255.1). Taxonomy (NCBI): domain Eukaryota; kingdom Metazoa; phylum Chordata; class Aves; order Charadriiformes; family Charadriidae; genus Vanellus; species Vanellus vanellus. The sequence continues at coordinate 2,519,838 of NC_138914.1, forward strand.
TGTACATCAGGGAGGGTGTGAAGCTAAGGCTAACGAGGGGAGTATCTTCAAGAGTACTAAACAGTACAAAAGCACGAAGAAATAGGCTTGTCTGAAGCACCGGCGGCTGCTGCGTGTGTCACAGGGGGTCTCCAAAGTGAAAAATTTGAGTCTCTCTACTCTGCGACATGGGAGAGAGGGCAAATGGTGGTGCATAGGCAATACTGGTGAAGAACTGGTGCCAACCGGTGAGGCTGCTTTTGTAGTGCTGTGCAGAAACACGGGGTGGGCAGCGCAGTGCCACGCGCTACGCACGGCAAATTTAAAGGCCACTGGAGATGTAAAGATGCATTTTTTTCCTCCAGAACTGGCCCTGAAGCACCATCCTGTCCCCAGCCCAGTTAACACACACAAACACAGCATTCAGAAAACCACTTCAACGTTATTCTGCTCGCCTGCGTAGCGCTGATGCCAGGAATAAATGTACATCTATACTGTCTCATTTAAAATTCGCCGCCGCCAGGAGAGCCAGCCCCTGGGAAGCGCCGATGCCCATCTCTTGGCGTCACATCCGCCAACGCCGGCACGTTTCCAGGGCCAGTTTGAAACGGCTGGCTGGATTTATAGGTCAGCACCTCCACGGATAAAGCGATGCTGCAGTTTTGCTCAGCCTGGGGAAGCAGCTCACTTCCAGCCGCCCCCTCAAGGCATCTCTGCTGGCGGGGAAGGAGCTGGCGCTGGCAGGCGGGATGCTCCGGCACCGCCGGCGTGATCCCCTGTCACCACACTAACACGGTGACCGTCCCACAGCCCCGTGATGTGGCAGCACCAGGGAAGACAGCTCGTCTAAGCTCCCTTACTGACCTAACATGACAGCTGTCTTTTGGAGAGGAAAAAAACCTTTTAAAAGGGAAAAAAAACAGGTGCTTTTTTTCCCCCCTCCTCTGGGTGAACAAATAGACTCATTTAAGGTGTAAGTAGATCAAGTAGCTAATTAAGGAAATAACCGATAACTTAATCAAGATCATTAGAGGAATCAGCATGTTGCTGCCATTATTTAAATGGTAGCAGAGCAAAAACGTGCTCGTGCAACTGGAGCCTTCACAACCTCCGGGCGGCCCGATCTACGCGCGGGGAGGCTCCCGGGTCACCCCACTGCCGGTGCCACAGCCACTGGGGAAAACGCTCTCAGCTCCCGGTAATTTCCCGCGGATAGAACATTTAATCACCCGCCAGCCACCACTGGAAAAATCCCGCGTGAATTATTGGCACACGGAGAGGAATTCGCCGTAAGAAGCAGCACGGTCCTCGGCCCCGGGACGCAGCCCCTCTCCGTTTTCGGCAGAAGGGGGGGAACAACCCCTTTGCAGAAATAAAGTCAAATACAACGGGCCACGTGCATTTTGCTTTTGGCATCTCGTGTTGACTTTGCTCCTCAGCCGGCTGCTCCCGGGACCGACTCTGCGCCGCTCCGGGGACGTGGCGACCCAGCAACATGCTGCGCCCATCCCTTCTGCGTTTATTCCCGCCGAGAGCGAGTTCCTACTGCGACATGCAGAATAAGAAATGTAAATTTTTCACCGCCCAAGCCCACTCGGCCCCCTTAGCTGAACAGCACCACGTCCTCCAAGTCCTGCCTGGCTATTTTAAGGATTTCTCCAAACCACCTCCCCCCCAACGGGAGTGTTTGCACACCAGCACCATGTCTCTCTCTCTAATTACTCCACCAGTTGCACAGATGAAACATCTGCTGGAAAAGAGAAGGAATCCTAAAGCACACAAATAATTTGCGCCGCACAAACAAAGGCAAACAGAGGATGCTGTTAAACACCCCCACCCCGCAAACAGCCCCAGGACCTCTGCCCAGAGCGGGCGTCCAGCACCTGCGTGCTCCTCTGCCTTCTCTGGCAGGAATGAACCCCTTTTTCCAACAAAACGAGTTGTTTGTTACTAACACAGCCTCCTGTCTGCTTAATTCCTAAAGTAGCCAAAAGCAATTGAATTCAGCAAGTTTGATTAAGTACTTCGAAACCCTTGTTTCGCTTAAAAGCAGCCTTTGTTTTGCCTCAAAGGAACTGGACATTTTCTCCTGAATTCATGTGAACAAAGACCAAAAAAAAAAAAAAAATCCAACATCCAAAAGATAAAAATAACCCTTTATCCTGTATTAAACACAGCTGCCGAAGGTTCAAAATTCGCATTTTGTCATTCTGCACAAATCCTTGCAACAGCTGAGAAGACACACAGCATGTTTGGAAACCCGGAGCTGAAGATAAGCTCCAGCCTCCCGCAGGGTTTTTTTTTTGTTTTTTTTTTTTTTTTTTTGTTTGTTTGTTTTTTTTTACTCTTTGGGGGTTTTCAACAGAGTAAAAAAGCAGGAGCGGCTCAGGGGCTGGTGAGAGAAGTTTGCATCAAGGAAAAGTTTTACCGTGTCTGCCGGGTCAGACATGAGCAGGGGATGCGGCACATCCCTGCCCGGGGGTCGGTGGGGCCGTTCCTGGCCCCCGGCAGCCCCTGGGTTCTCCCCGCCGTGAGAACCGGCGCTTGCGGAGGCAGGCGGGAATCAGAGCTGGAAAAGAAAACCGCTTCCCAACGCAAACATTTGTACAGCGTTAAAGCGGCTTATGCTTTCATAGGCTATAAATTGGGCGCGATTACTTACCCTGGCTAAACAGGCGCTCCCTTCCCACGCTGGGAAACTCCCATGGAAGGGGAAGGATGGGCAGAGGGAAGGACGGGCAGAGGGAAGGCGAGTGCCTTCGGTGCCGGGGACCGCAGTGCATCCTCCGGCGGCAGCAGCGGTCATTCCGGGAGGGAAGGCTCCCCGGCTGCTGCCCCAGCTGGCGGAGTGACGCCCACCGCAGTTTTAGCTTATTGGTGAAAATCGTAAGCCCTAATCCAATCCTGTCCCTTTACCCAAATTTAGCTCTCCACGGAGCCAACATCCCCTTCCAGTTTTGACTAGCGGTATGAAAACAAAGTTACCTTGCCAATATATAAATCACGTAAAGAGAAGCAATAAAAAAACCCCCACGCTCAATTTGCTGCACCTCTTTCCCCCAAAAGAGTTTCTTATCTGCCCACTTGGAGGGGACCGCAGCCTGGCAAATGGACCGAGGAAAACCAGCAACTCCCTGCGTGTATCACCGGACTGAAAGTCAATAAGTAAGTATCAGGGTGCCAATGAACCCAGTATTTATCAATACCGCTGACACATCTGGGTCCGGAGTGTATCGCATAAGGAGGAGGTTTATAGGCGCGGTTAGCACATGGTTCCTAAAGTTACACTGAATTTCACAAAGGTAAACTACCAAATCCTAAAGCGCTGCTGGCAAACAGCCTGGCCGGCCCACACATACGGTTTTCTACGGTTTTCCTTTTTTTTTTTTTTTTGTTTTTGCAGCCTGGCGCAGATGTTAGCCGTAGAGACACGGCTCCCTTTGCCGCAGGCGAATTGAGGTGCCCGGCCGCGGCGTTCCGCTTCTGACACTTGGGCTACGGTGGGGGCTAGCGGCGGCAGCTCGGCCACCGCGGAGCGGGCAGCTGCCTACTGCAGGCGGCCACACAGAAACCCTGCCTGCACTGCCAAACGACCGATAGCCAGGGAGAAAACAAAAATCCCCCCCGTGCAACTGCACGTTCCTGCACTGGGTTACAGATGTGCAGCCCCGGAGCAGCTCCGGACGGTGGGTTGGCCTTCGGGCCAGCTTCCAGCGCGCGTACGCCGAGGTACCGCCGAGCCGGGGGGGGGGCTGGAGCCAGCGGTATGCGCTCCAGGTGTGCCGGTGGATGGGAGGCAGGATCCAGATGTGGGCAAGCTGCTCCAGCCCTCGCCCAGGCCAGCGATTCAATGGGGTCTATTCACGGAGGGGCGAGCAGGGCTCCCAGGAACGCAGGGGGAGCAGTTCCCAGCGCTATCCCCATTGTAAGTCTCATAAGTCTCTTTGCATTTTAACACCCCCCCCCCCCCCCCCCACGCCCTTTGCAGGCTTTAAATATAGGAATAATCAAAACATACATTAAAAGAAGGATTTATTTTGAACTTGGCAGTGCTGCTCGAAGAGCCGTGCCGCTCGGGAGCGGGGCTGGAGGAGCCCGGGCAGGCTCGGGGAGGGCTGAGCTTGGCTCGCCGGGAACAAAAGCCGCTTACAAACCAGGTTTGCCACGTGAGAGGCTAATTAGAGACCGAAGCCCACACAGCAAACAGACAGACTACAGAGGAAATTGGAGTCTAATTTACATGGAGAACGATTACTTACTGCAACCAATTAGTGTCAAGCTGACTGACGGACTACCCAAAATACGTTCTCCCCACCCTCCCCTGCAAGTCTAAGCTTTCCCATGCTGCTTTATTTCCCCTGGGTTGTTGGGAGGTGAGCGGTAGCACCTCACCACTGGACGGCAAACGGAGACCTTTTGAGGTTGCCCATAACAAACACGGAGCTGGAGCCACCCACGTGCCACCCGGCGCGAGCCTCAGCCGAGCCAGAGATCGCATCAGCGGAGAGCGGCACAACGCGCTTTCTTTCTTGATCTTAAATCCTTAAATGACATCCTGAGGGTCCCGATGAGAAATGAATCACTTACGAGAGGTGCTCCCCCTTTCCTGCACGCGTATTCTGCACCCCCCTGGGTTGCAGTCCCCGAGGAGATACGCCACTAAGGGGTTTGTGTCCGTGCAGCAACAGCCTTCGCAACGCGCTCAGGCTGCGGGTTTTGGGTGCCGACCCCCGGTGCTGGCCTCCACCCCAGAAGGAAAGCGCCACCCCACAGCATCGCTGCCAGCCGGGATGCCCGGATCCAGGTACCCGTCTCACAAAACAGCCCTTCCTTTGCAGACCGGTCCCCTTCCTCCGGCCGCGCTGTTCCCATCGCTGCGCTCAGCGGGGAAATGGGGAATCCCACCACGGGCGGAGGGAGATGATGTGGATAGAAAAGCTCCTCCTTGGCTGGCACTGCACAGCGGTGCCCACAGTCCCACCAGTGCCTGTGCTGGGGAGGACATCTCCTTCGCTCAGGGCTTTCCTCTCCAGCCGTCCTGGAAGAGGACGGCTTCATCGCGTTTCCCAAAGTACAACCCAGTTGCTAATTCCGCAGGACGCCTGCCCCATCCTCCACATCGGGTTAGTCCCAAAACTGGGGAACAGGCTTTAAAAACTCCTGAAGTGCACACACGGAACCAACCAAATGCCATTTATCTTCCTCTTATTGTTAAAGATGAAACGACTCCCTCTATCATCATTCTCCCGTTCCCAGGAACATGCTCTTTATTGACAGGACTGTCCGATTGTTGTCCTTTGCCCCAAACCCCGGACTCCACGAGCATTTTGAATGCACAAATGACAATGGCATGTCAATGCGACTTGCTGTGTTATTCTTCACAAACTTCCAAGGACAGCCTCTCTGAGCTGCCTCTGACTGCTCTTCAGAGAGCTCTCACGTACGCGTATTCGGGCACGCAGGGACCACATTTTGGATATTTAAGACCAGGCAATCAACCCTTCCTTTGAGAAGCACCAATATAAAGCATATTTAAAGGGCTTTTTGGGTCTTCTATATGGATGAGATAAGCTATTCTTTTAATCTCTGCAGGCTACGTGGATATATACGGCATTTTGATGGAAACATCCTAAAAAGAAAACTCGGAGGAAACGCTTTGCGAAGTATCTAGGAGCTGTTTGGTAATACCTGGAGACAGCCGGGACCTCAGGTGGTGTAAAGCATCAGCAGGGATCCTTTGATTTCAGTTCACGTCGAATCAGTGGTGCTAAACCGATTTACACCGCAGAAGCAGCACCGAGAGAGGGACCGCCGGACCGTCTCACCCGGTGCTCTCCTTCGGGTACAGCCACCACGCAGGCTGCGCATCCCGCCGGCCCCCCTGCCCCTCTGCTCCCTCCTGGCTAAATTAAAAGTCTCCACTAATTACCAAGTGGATGCAATGAAAATGCACGTGTGTTCCCGCTCCTCAGAATTAGGCTGTTAATCTGGTGTTGATGCTCCTGGAGTTTGTCTCCTCCACTCCCCCCTTCTCCCCCGGGAACCCGCTCGCTGCCACTTTATCTGCAGCCCTGAGGACAACACACGCCGCTTCGTTTTTAAATTCCCCTCCAGCACTACGCCCTGAACCAGCTCTTCAGAGAGGGGCCTCCGCCGGCTGTAATTCCCATTAATTCCTCTTATGATTAACGGGTCAGCTCGCGCCACCCTGATGACAATGGGCTTCGGAAGCACAACTCTATCAAAATTATCTATGCATAAAAGAGGGTCATTACCGGAGCAAACGCCTCGCTGAGACTTTTATCAGCGGCGCGCTTGCTGCTGGCTTTTGTGCCGCTAACGACTTTATAGAGAGCGGGGAAAGCTTCGGCCTCATGGCTGTGCCCCGCGGTGTCCCCAGGCAGAGGGACCTCTCCTCGGCGGAGGGCGAGATGCTGAGTGCGGAGCGGTGGAGGCGATCGCTCCCGGAGAGGGGCAGGCGGGAGCACGGGGAAATGAGAGAAACCGCCTTCTGAGTGCATCCCATTAGCGCTGGCGGCAATTAGGCGCGCTGATCAAGTAGGTGGGCTGCCCGGAGCCCCCTCTGAAATTACTGGGCGGGGGAGGGAAGGTGAGAAAAAGGAGGAAGAGGGGAAAAAAAAAAACCACCAACAAAAAAACAACAACAGGGAAAAAGCAAAATAACCCTTAACAACGGTGGTGGGCATCACCCCGGCTGCCTGGGAGCAGGGCACGGAGGAGCAACCTCCTCCCCACGGGCATCCCCGTGGTCACTCAGGGGAGACCCACGGAGAGAAAAGGCAGTAAGACCAGTTGTAAAATACTTGTAAAAATGCTAATGGTCTCAGGTCCTTTTTAAGCCATCTTGAGCACTGCTAAATCGCTTCTTTTATTTGCTTTCTGGCTGGGATTTGCTTCGGTTTGAGCTGCTCACCATGTTTACGCTGATGCACTGCACATCCCGGTGCGCAGGTCAAAGCCGGGGTGGACCCACGAGCGGAGCCACGGCCGCGGCCGTCGCTGCAGAGCAGCCTTCCGCTCACCCCGCCAGTTTCTTCAGTAGTTGCACAGGAAGAAAAGAAGAAACCAACTCAACACCCTCTGCCTTTCAATAAGCACTAACGGGAGCTACTGTAATAATAAAAACCAGAAGGAAAGGCAAGAACTTCAGCTGCGAGCACCGTGCAGCCTTGCAGTCCCGACCCTGAAACTCCTGACAAGGTGACACGTTATTAAGAAATATCCATATTAATCCCAACTGTAAAGCTCTATGTTCAGCCAATTAAACCGCCTGAGCGGCTGAGTGCTCCTGGAGACCTTTGTACTCTCCTTTTTTTTTTTTTTTTTTATTTTTTTTTTTATTTTTTTAAATGCCCTCTTAGGGAAAGGAATGGCTTCTGCAGAGATGAACCGCCCAGCTCCTTCCAGCCTCGCCGTGCGCGCGTGTGTGTGTGTGTATGAAATGTTCTTGGCTGCTTTCAAACACTGCACATTAATCTGCGCAATGGAGCCTGTCTCCTTCAGCATTCGGATGATTTCTCTTCGAGGCGGGTAAGACAGAGCTGTTCCACTTGGCATCACATCCCCTCCCTGCCCCCTTCCAAGCCTTTTATTTTGGTTTGTTTTTTTGTTTTTTTTTTTTTTTTTTTTTTTTTTTTGGCATTGCCAGAATAGCTCACAAGCCGTCACCCCCGGCATGAGCGAACCTGGAGAAGAATATACTGCTGTAGGAGTCCACAGATATACGAGACAACCAGGATGCTCAGAAACAGAACTGGAAGATTACGGTTTTAATGCATCAAATTATGAAAAATACCCCCACTCCCTTCCTGCAGCTAAGGACATATCACTTACTTCTCCCTCAGCCATTTCTTTGCCTGTGGCTGAACCCAGAGTGACAGAATCTGTTTCTCAAATTAAGGGCTGCTGGAAATGAAACCCCAGAGAGGTCTATGGGCGGCGATTACTGGAATTCATTCCCGAGCAACGCGAGCCCCACCGTCCCACCTCGACGAGCCCCGTGCACCAATAAATCAGAGCATCTCCACCACACAAAGGGCTGTCCTGTACAAAGCCAAGCATTTTTATTAACATCATACTCAGGGATGGGATTTTCGTACCTGCCTGCCCCAAATTTAGGCAAGCGAGCATCCCCGTCGCTCAGGCTGCTGCCAGCCCGGCACCTCGCCGGCTGCTTCGCGTGTGCGACCGCTGTAGTAGCTGAAGCACTCTCCGAACTACCTATGTGCCAGCAAGGCCCAGATCGGTGAATTGTGGGTTTTTTTTCAGGTCTTCATTAAATTTTAAGATGCCCTGTAATTGCAGTCAACAGGCTTCCCCGCAGCGGAAACTTTCAGCTGCAGCTTTCTCTGCCGGGAAGCGTACCCTCGGCTGCACCCCGTGCAGCGGAGAGATGCTCATCGCTGGGCCAAGTGGTCCCCTGCCACGAGTTACGGGGGGCATCGCCCTTCTTCACCTCACTCTCATCACCTCGGGCATTACGCTCCACAGAAATGCTCAGAGCCTGAGGAACAGAGCGGGAGCAGAGCGGAGAGGGACCACAGACCTCCTCCACGCCTGGGACCAGCAACGGTCGCATCACACCCGGGTTCACCGTGAAAGGGATGAGCACCTCTCGCCTCCACCACGGATGGGGCTTCTCAGGAGGGCGGATGGTTGGGAAGGATAAAAGCTGTCTAAGGATGTACGGGCACCCGAAACCCTGCCACTCGCTGGAAACCCAGCGGTCCCAGGCTTCTGCAGCACATCTCGCATTTCGGAACCTGCCACAGGAACGCCATGCACTTTCACTTATTTCCAAGCATCCCCAAATTCCTAGCTCCTGGCATTTCTACAATGATTAAACACACAGTTCTCAAGACTGAAACCCCATAAACCAAAAAGCCATATGGGGACGGTCCCCACAAACCAGCCGATACCTGCCAGCAGCCGTAATCTTGGTGCCATCGGATCCGCACACTAAACGAGTCCATTTTACTGGGGCAGGGTTTTTCTACAACTAAAAGGGAAGCAAAAATCGGCTTGCGAAGATGAACGATGCCTGTGATAGTTTTTTGCTGCACTTGATTAAATACAGCACACAACAAACCCATTTTTTCCTCCTTGAACGATAAACTCGATAGTCTAAAATTAAGCCCAGCAGGGTAAGTAAGATCCTGTATAGATTTCAAAAGATACCACGTTTTTTTTGGAAAGCCTGACTGCAATGTATACACACTTTGCAAAATCGCTCGAGTACCTCTGGCACCAAATATAAACACAGGGAAAACTAAAAATCATGTAGTGTTTTTATCTCGCTACAGCCTACACCGCAGAGTCAGCCGCGGTTTGCCATTTCATGATAAACCAAGTCTTTGCTTTTGATCGTTTTCGTGTGTAACCGTGGATGCGAATGTACGATAGTATCATAAAAAGAAAACGGGAAGAAAAAACCCAATCAAAGAAGTACACCAACCTGAACCACACGCTCCCCAACCAAAGGGTATTTGTAGATACCAGAATTACCATTTCTCTTCAAGACAACTGATCCTTTTCATGAAAATATAAGAAGCCCTAGAGAAATTCTGGTTGATCGTTATTAAATGAACAGGCCTCATGCATTTCTTTTTTCCAGGAAAATGACTGAAGCTTGGCTTTAGCATAATCCTGAAGATTATTTACATCTTCTGCATTTTTTTCCACTGCTGCTGAATAATCAGGGCTCCTTAGAAAACCATTGCCAGAGAAACATAAATCCCCCTTTTTTTTTTTTTTTCCTCCTTTCTTCTCTCTTTTACCTGTTTTTAGACGTTCTTTCTTGCACAGGAGCAGCAAGGAGGTTAAAAATACTCGAGGCGAGGAGGCAGGAGAGAAAGCCCGGGGAGCGGCTGGGAAGGTGAGCGCTCCCCCGCCACGGCACTGCCCGCTCTGCACCCGGCAAGTTCTCTTACCTCTCCTCGATCCCCAGCTCCCAGCGCCGGCGGATGAAATGGGAGCTCGCGTTGCCTTTCAAACACCTTTTTTTTTTTTTATTATTTTATTTTATTTTTTTCCAAGAGGAAAAAAATTGTGGCTCCTCAGAAGGCAGTGGGAGGAAAGGTCTCCAAAACACTGCAGGTTCCCTGAGTATTGGGATGCTTTGGGGAGGGCATCTCACAGGGATGCTTCAAGACAAGCACTCTGCTTTCTGCTTCAGCATCCTTACTGCTTCCAGTCACACAAACTCCCTTCCTCTCCTGCTTTCGCCCTATCCACTACGAATGGCTGCACACAGGGAATGAAAACAATTAAATACTGTTAAACAGGCAGGGCTGCAATTGGCATGGTAATGAAGTCGTTATGCTCCTTAATGGGCTTTCTAAAAATAAAATTACATCCAGGTATACAGATCTCCTGGCTGCACCGTGTGCAGGGAATCGTCTTAATGCAGATTCCCAAACGGCCTGGTTTGGGTTTGTTGTTTCACAGCAAACCTGTCCCATCGGGACAACAAGGAGGGCTTGGCTGATGTTGCCCCTCAGGTTGCCCAGAGAGGTGGTGGATGCCCCATCCCTGGAAACGTTCCAGGGCAGGTTGGACGAGGCTCTGAGAAGCCTGACCTAGTGGAAGATGTCCCTGCTCATGGCAGGAGGGTTGGACTAGAGGGCCTTTAAAGGTCCCTCCCAACCCAAACCATTCCATGATTCCATGTGCAGAGCCAAGGGTCACCTCTCAACACACGGGATGCAGCCAGGCTAAGGGACCTCTGCCCCACAACCCGGTGCCGTCAGAGGTCACGACCAATGTCTCGTCCCACTTGTGTGACACGCTCCCTGTCACCACCGTGGGGACAGACACCGCCAAGGTCTAGCCTGGGAGGGATCCCATCTGGTGAGCAGCCTTGGTTTGAATTACACAGCAGCCTGTGCTGCAGAAGGCTCGTTTGCAGTAATTAGAAGCATCATGTGGGCACACGGGAAGACTTCAAAAGACACCGGTAGCCTCGACAGCACAAGTCTCTTTTTCAGTCGTCAAGAGGCAAAAACTCCCCCATGCCCTTGAGCATCTCTTAATAAACCAAAATTATACAGAATTTCTTTTTTTTTTGGGGGGGGGGGTGTGGGGGAACCAGACAGGTCACTGCAAAACTGCTCCAGGCAAATTTAAAGGTCGTATTTTTTTATGTATCTTTTAACACGTGCAATTCGCATATGCGCCCACGTCCCCCGCCCAGACGCACAGCCATACGCGCCGCGTGTCTTTCGCCCGTTGCCCAAACTGAACGCAAACAAGGGGTCACGTACACTGAGATCTGTAGGAAGCTTAACATTTCCTTGGCTTTTGTGTAAACACTTACGTGAATTACACAAGTTTCAGCCAAGAGGCTCGGCACCCCGCCGTGCCGAGCCATATAATTCATTACAATTAAAAGCAGAGAGCGAGGCAATCAGGCTCGCCCGACACTGCGCCGGTATGGATTTGCTCTTCCAAATGGTTTCCAATCTGTCTTTGCAGCAGCTCAGCCTCTCCGGGAGAAACCCCGCCGGCCTCTGCGCTGGCTCGCATGGGGATGCTGCTCCCGCACCCCCGGGCAGCCCGTGCCCACCGGCTGAGAGACCGGCTTTGCCGAAGCCACGGCACCGCGGTGGCACCCAACCACGCAAAGGTGTCCCAGCCCCCGCTGCACCGTGCCACCGAGCCAGGACATTTGCTTGTACCACCAGGGTGAGGGCAGCGCTGGGGCAAGTTTTATACATACCGAGCATCACATCCTGACAAAAGCACTTTAGTAGTAATAATAATAATCATCATCATCATCATCAACAAAAGAACCGTCATCATCATCATCAACAAAAGAACCGTCATCATCATCATCAACAAAAGAACCGTCATCATCATCATCAACAAAAGAAGCTCCCAAAAAGCACGTGCATCACCCCAAACTGCAAGGCAGCATCCACTCCCCAAGCCTCTGCCTTTCTTATTCAGTATTCATCATATGCTAAGCTATTAAACTCTCCTACGGAAAGCGCTGCGGCTTACAGTGCTGCAGACAAGTGGTGTTATCATTTGGTATTTCTTCTTTTGTTATTACAGTGAATCTTCCTACATCTCTGAAAATAATCCAATTATTGCTCACCACTGGTAAGGTCACTGTTGCTTTGAACAGAGATTTGGGTAATACTCTGATTACTCTTAAGCAAATATTGCTGGGACTTGGGCAGAAATTTCAGAGAGATTGAAAATCCATTTTACTGGAAACCAGAGATGGAAAAATATTCACACTCTAGAGGATACAAACAACAAAAAAAGGTATCATTTCTCCGCCTTATTAGAAAAAATATTGGTTTATCTGAAATCAACTGCATATATATATTCAGCTATTAAAACAATATATAATTTCTCATATCATATAACCTTCAAAATACGGCAATCATCGAGTCTTTATTAAATGTTCCCATACGGGCTCCAAAAGGTATTGAACTACTTAAGCGCAATATATGGAAAACAGCAGAAGGTTTGTATCACTTGTGGGAATAAAAGAGCTCCCAGAGAAAAGCAGATATCAAAGATCAATCTGTAACGAGGAAAAGGAAGTTAACATCCCTTACAGCGGCCTCAGAGATCATTTTTCTGCATTGAGCCAACGAGATAACAGCAAAATCACACAAAGTACAGATGATGCCAAGAAAAGGTGTCTATTATATTTCTTTTCGTGCAATTAATCACCGGTTCTTTACTGTCAAACCATCTTTAGGTAATGGCAAAAAAAGGGAAAAAAATACCCAACCTTCCCCCCCCTTAAGAAGAAATTAATCATATTGTCACTGAAAGATGTTTTTTCTGACATCACTTTTCTTGCACTGGCCAACTGATATTAAAAACAAAGCACTGCTAGGGCTTGCTGTCCTGCTGCTGGGGGAGTGGAAGGATGCTCAGAATTAACCCCCGAGTGTCCTGCCAGGTGGGAACGGGCCATCTCAGCGATGCCACCAGAAAACCCAAACTGGTGCCTCTGGACCCGGGGGAAGGATGACAAACGCCAACAGCTCTGGGGGTGGCCAGGGCTACCTGACCCACGGATAGCTTCTCTTTCTCCTCTCCTCCCTGCAAGAGCATCACTTGCTGGAGAGTTTCCTCCCAACACCCCCATACATCTTCACCCCACGGCCGGGATCTGCACCAGGGTCCCAGCCGGACACCCGCGCAGCATCCCTGGGTTTGGCACAGTGACACCCCTATGCCCTTTCCACAGCTGCATATCCCACCCCCCCCCCCTACTCTTGCAGGCGCGTGAGGTTTCCAGCGCCGCGGGCGGGATGTCAGAGCCACCGGTGTCACGGTGCCGCACGAGTCAGCCCCGGCAGGGAGCCGCGACAGCCGGTGACACGCCACCGGGGACGGGTGAGCGGGCACAGCGCTGCGCCGTCTCTCTCCTAGGAAACCCGCCGCGCCTGCCTCAGACACGCCGAAATCCCGAGGGGATAGGGAAGAGTGGAAATCACATGGAGAAAACCTGTTTAAAGTGATACCCCACCATCTCGCAGCCGACGCAAAACGTGAGCGTGCCTCAGCCCTCCCGATGACTTCATCCACTCCGGCGAGCTGCCTGCCGGCGCAGGGCACGGCGCGGGGCTGGGGAGATGCCCAGCACCAGCGACAGGGCAGCACCATCGCGAAGCCTAACCCTGCCTTTGCCCTGCCTGTTTTTGCCACCTGCCTTCCCGTCTCGGACCAAGAAGGGGACCAAGAAGGCTTGGAGAGGAGGGGACCACTGCCGGGCAGCCTCTGCCTAGAAAGGATGCTCGGGGGACGAGGATGCCCAGGGGAGGAGGACTCCCAGGGGATGAGCAGGACCCCATTCGAGGCTCGTTACCCTCTGACAGCTAACGAGGCGCCACGGCGTGTCCACATACCTCCCAGCATTGTCCTGGCACCTCTCTCCCCCCGGCCAGGAGGCAGCGAGCAGCCGCACGGGGCTTCAGGCACGTTTGGCAGCGGGAGGCGATGCTCTCCCCCATACCCTTATGGTGTTTTCTATTTTGAACCCCAGTCCCGGTGCCTTTCTCCTGTTTGCTTCTTAACGCTTTACTCATTAATGCCCGCAACCCACTCTGCGGCTCGGACACCCGCACGCTTTTAATTGCTCCTGGATTGCCTTGATTAGGCGGCTTTCGGGGACCTTTGACTCTTCTCTCAAGGGGTATCCAAGAGACGGGCCGAAAGCTAACAGTGCCAGTGCAGACTGCCGGGCTTTATTTCTTCCTGTACGTACACAACAGCCGGGGCTTGGGCTCTGCTTACACCTGCCCCGGACACCTACCGTCTTATGAAATCAGAGCGCAAAGGGTACAAAACAGCGCCTAACAGCAACTGCACCTCCACCTGGCTGAAGGCTCATGCCCTGTGTACTTATTCCTACAAAAACATAAGCAAGCTGCCAACTAATCCTCTCTTTTTTTGAGTAATATCTATATTATCTATATTTGCCTTTTTTTTTTTTTTTTTTGGTAGTACGAGACCTGGGGTTTTTTTTTGGAGAAAAAGCAGCAGCCTGAAAAACTGAAAACTGAATATTTAACAAATAAACTGTATCTGTGCCTTAGGAAGAACGTCGGCTATTTTAAGCACGTTATGACTGTTAGCTTAAATATCAGGAAACACAGAAAGAAAAAAATGCACACAGTTTTGTGCTCCCTGTTAACGGTACTAAAACCCGTCACACAGGAAAGCCCAAGGGACAGGATTTTGAAAACCATCCTGCGAGTTGCAAAATAACCTCCGGGTTAAAAGTGCATTAAGATAATTATATTCAAAACACCCCCGTCACCTGGCAAAGTCCTGTAGAGTGAGCGAACGCCCCAAGCCGTCCTGGCACGAAAGGTGTCTGCCTTCCCAAATCCACATCCAGGGATGGGTTTTGCTCCCGGTGAGCGCACAAAACCAAGCCGCGCCATCGTTTCGCTGCAGGAACAGGTCACCCCGGCCGCCTCGCCGGGGCCAGCGCCCGCAGGGGGACCCAGCACCGGCTGCGGCGGGATGCAGGATGCGGGCGTTTTGGGGGAGCCCGGCACACCCAAACACCCACGTGGCTCCTCGCAGCATCCCCCCTCCTGGAAACCAGCCCGGGTGGGAGAGGCTGAGACGTAAGAAGTGATGGACGGCTCTGAGGCGAATGAACAGACGCACCAACCACAGACTGGTGGGGGTCAGAAGGGCCCTCTGGAGCTCCCCCAGTGCCCCCCCCCGCCAGAGCAGCGGCACCTCCAGCAGTGGCACAGGACACGTCCAGGCGGGTTTGGAACGTCTCCAGAGCGGGAGGCACGGAGGAACCAAGGAGAGGCAGGGCAAAACGCAGAGCCAGGTACTGCCCGCGGTTATCCTGGCACAGCACGGCCACGAAGCTGGCAGGGTTTCCAAGGAAAAAAAAATGAAAAAATAAAACAAAACCCCCAAACTCAACTGGCAGGCCCCTTCCTAACGAGATTTTCACAGATTCTGGAGGAGTGTCAAAATTACAGTCGTCTTCGATATTACCAGTTTACAAACAGCACCTGATAGTGCTGACTGGGCACACCACCTCCCAAATAAACTTTAGCATCAGGAGGAGCGAGGGAGGTTCCTCACACTCGCATCTGCACTGCTGCTTTTAACCGGGGCTGCTTAAGCGAGAGGAGCCTGGGGAGGCCGGCAGCCCGAAGAGAAAACAGTACGGGTGGATTTACTGCAGAAACCCAAGACGGCTCATTAGCGCGGAAGCCAGCGTTGTCAAAGAGCTCATGTCTGCACCAAAGCCCCGACCTGGCGTAATTGAGCTCAGCTATTTAACCGAGAGCGAATGAGACTTCACCGCACGGCGGTGAGACGAGAGCCCGATGCAGAGCCCGTTTTGCGGGTACCACGGCGGGGGGACGGTGGCCGCTGGCCACAGCTGCAGCCCGGGGTGGCACGGCATCACCACGCAGACCTCACGCAGCCTGAAACAGCCAGCAAACACCGCGGACGGTGGCTTTTCATAAATCTCGTCAAATAACCGGTTGCAGAGAGCACACGCACGTTGAGGTAACGCCACTCGCACTATCGAGGTTCTCATCGGGGACGAGCGTGTCATGAATCACTGCTGAAGCCAACATTAAAATGATATTGATGTTAAGAATCCCAGGCGTCCCATTCGGTGCTCACATAACATATGGCACATGTGAATTTTATAGCTTTTGTATTAATCTGCCCAGAATGCCATCACTTTGCAAGATTTCATGAAATATTAAAATTACCGAGGATAATTTATTTTACAACTCTAGGCAAAGGCCCTGGGAACGATGAGAACCTCCCCACCAAACTCACACAGGTCTGTGACTCGCAGCCCTAATGCCTCGCATCTGTTTGCCGAGTGAGAGAAAGACGCGACGTCTTTCAACTCGGTTATTTGATGGATCGGCCTGAATTTGCTTATTAAGGTTTCTACAATCCATTATCACTGCAGGAAACAGAGGGAGGGATGATAGACTAAGCATGTTTATCAAACCATGTGAAGTCCAGAGAGACACTCAAAACGAATCTCTGCAGCCGCTGCAGGAAAGTGCCGGGCATCTTTATCGACAGCCCAACTGTGAATTGCACAGTTGGCTTTTAAAAACCCAACAGAAGGCTATGACCTATAGGGACAGTATAGAAAAAGACTGAATTTTCATCTCTTATGATAAATATAGCACCGCTAGAAGCATTTCTAAAGGACTCCGGTCACCTGCGTGCAAAACAGTATTTAAGATATCAGCAGGTGGCCGAAACGCTCGTGCGCCAACGCACAAACCCAAGCAGTAACGGATGGTGTTGGAAAGCAGCCGGGGCCAAGATATTCCCTGCTATAATGATTACTGTAGAAGAGAGTGATTTCTGCAATATGTATCAGGAAGCTTCCAAGCCAACAGCTGCGGGGAACTTTGAACAACCACAGAATTCAATAGTAAATCTCCGATGAATGGTTAACACCTTGCAAATCTCTTTTCAAGAGCAGGGAAAGGTATAAAACCAGTAGCCTGTTGCAAAACTACGTGCGCACGAGATATAAAGTCAGTATTTCAACCAACTAAATGCAAAAAAAAAGAAGGGCTCATGCAAGGTCCTTTAGTCCAGCCCCACGCTGCAGGGGTCGGTCCCTCGACTGTGTGGGTCACGTCTCGGACCTTGGCGATGACCGGGCAGGTGGGAAGAGGCAGTGGAAGAAATCGACTGCAGCATCACATTGCCATGCGCTGGTGTGTAACAGCCCGGGTTGTGCTGATGTCTGAACAAACAGTTACTAATTCCTGCACCTTAAATGCAGCACACACAAACTTCTGCAGAATTCATTATTCCCTTATTTCTTATTGCGAATGGGGCTTATTGAAATCCTCCAAGCCTCACGGCCAAACAAATCATCCAATTAAACATGAACTGAAGGGAATGGGTGGAGAGGCATCTGCTTAAATGAGCACACAATTGGTCGTTACCGAGCATGCAATCATGAAAACTTGCGTATCTATAGAGATGTTTCCCATTAAAAAACATCTTGGTAATACCAAATACTCTTGGACCGCTTCTCTACAATGTAAAAAATCATGTGCAAAAGTATGTTCTACTTCCAAGACACCATAAACATAGCAGCAGAAAACCAATATTATGAAAAAGGAATTTCAAAGTTCACGTTATTGCCCCAAACGGCTGCACTGCAACCAAATGCACAAACAGCATCATCCATAAAACGGCCATCACCTGCCCAACAGCAGCCCGCAGTCAAAATCGCAAATGATAAGGGCTATGATGATGATAAATGAAGTTGGACCGACAACGGCTGCGCTCTGAATTACACTTTGATTCTATTATTTCCAGCTCCCGCAGCACATATGCTAAATATATTGAGAACGTATCATGGTGACATGTGGATTTGCTCATCGATTTCAAAGGTATGTGGATTCACGTAGAGTGCGAGCGTGTGCTCGCTCCAGCCAAGACACTCGTTTATTCTTCATATGCGTTTACGGGTGGGAACGGGCTCGTCAGCATCACTGCTCGGTTCATCCGTAATTAACATCTGGATGCCAAAAGAGAACGAAAGCTGACACAAGGCCTGAGCCTTCCAAAACTCTGCGAGCTCTCTGGATCCTTGAAAACTAAACACGGAATTAAATAACATCTCTCTCAATCTGTAAAGGAGAATTTTCATTTCCAGTTTAAACATGTGCTTATTGCACAGACGCATTGGTCCAGGCTGTTGACCCGATGTCTCAGCTGATGAGGGAGGACCTAGCAGATGGAGTGATCACACTGCACTGCAGAAATAAGGAGACATTTTGCTTTAACAACTCTTTTCTGGGAAACGATCAAGTGAAAGCGGTCCCATTAAATTAAGGGGGGGCTGGAAAGCAACAAAACGGGGGAGAGAAAAAAGAAGAAAAGAACGCTGTCATGTACCACCAAAATCTGACAGGGATGCAGATGGCCATTGCAGCTCAGCTGCCTTTCTCCCACTGGTGCTCCTGCGTTGGAGCTCGTTGGAGGAACATCCCCCAAGGGATCAATCAAGCCCCTGTTCATCACACCCCAGCTTGGGGCCCTGCTCTCTCCCCAGGGCAATCGCAGCGCTCAACTGGCTGGGATGCAAAATTTGAACCGGAACCAAAGAATCCCGAACCGGCTTCACAATTTTGTTTCTGGAAACCTCAGAGCAGCTCTGTCCTTCCCCATTAGACAGCCCCGTGTGGCTCGTGTATGGTTTCACTGAGTCTCCTTGCTTTTACAGGTCCATCAGACATAACCAAAAGCAGGAAACGGACAAACACACCTGGGAAAAGTTATTAAAATACTTGTAACATTCCCTTAAACATTCATTGTTGTGCCTTAGTGGAGGACACCACACGCTCTCTGCACGCTAAGCTCTCTGGCAAAGGAAATAATCCTGGTCCTTCCATGCTTTAACCCACGGCAAATCGCCCTGGATCACCACGATATACCTGTCCTGAGAAATAAGGAGGCATTTCTCCAGGGCACTACCTCCTCCTCAGCTCAGTTCCTCCGGGAAGCCTCTCAGCAGGGCTGGCTGTCCCCAGGCACAAGCAAAACCCCACCGCTCATCCTTTCTGGAGGCTTCCTTCAAGCCTTCAGCGCCAGAGGTCCGGCCGCTGTGATTTATTCCAGACAGGGCTCCCTCTTCACAGCACCTCCGCCAGAAATGTATCATGCCACCATGACTATGCTTGCAATGCTTCAAAATGATAGGGGTTTTTTTTTTTTCAGAGTTCCTGGCTAGGGTTTAAAGGGTTATTGACCCAATGTCAAAGCCTCAGCCATCACCTTCGTGGTGCAAAGGCTCTCAAACCCATGCAACGCACCAGTGAGGTGCGATTATGCAGTGGTATAACCGAGACGCAAGCAGACATGATCCCAGCTAGCTCCTCGGGGAGATGCGAGGTTGAAGCTGGTGGACAGTTGGCTTTCGAGTAGCTGTTGGAGATGGAGGTGAAATGGTCAATGGTAAGCGCAAGGCAAGAGGGCAGGCGTACACCTCCCCTGCCAGCTCACAGCCAGGCTTTAATGCCAAGCCATTAGGGATAGACTCCATCCACCATAAACATGCTTTTTGTAAGCGATCTAAACTAATGCTGCAGCAGACTGTTTTCACCAACACTTCTTAAAACCAGGGCTGAAAGAGCATTTCAGCGTATCCTGAGCAGATTTGCCTTTTGTGCTCTAGACAGAACGTCAACATAGGTCTCTGAGATACATTTTCTCCCCCTCAAAAAAAAAAAAAAAAAAGAAAAAAGATCAACCATAGTACTTTTGGCGACTTAAATTTCAATTGAGAAGAGTACCACTCTATGAATAAACCAAATTACCACCTACCAAAACCCAAAGTTTCCTACAAGGGAGGTTTCAGCAATGGAAATGAAGCCTCACCTGCTGTTAGCAGAAGGATGCTCCATCTTTACCCTCCCAGACACTCTGGACGTTTGACATCACAACCACAATGCAATAATCATAGAATCATGGCAGTTAACATACATATGACATATATTACATTTTTTTATATATATACACACGCACGTATTCTATATATATATCTCTCAGTGCTCTGGGTCTCCAAAGGGACAGGACTATAGACCACTCATTGACAGCAAAGCTTTTTGCGTGCTATTTTCCACGCAGCTCATGCTTTCGATCTGCCTAGCCTAACTGTCTCGGGTGATTTAAATAAGCACTGAAAATCTTCCCACAAGACTGAAGCAGCACCATCGAATTTGTAAATACCTCGGGCTCCACGGAAGGCTGTTAATGTTAATAAAGGGAATCTGTTTGATGCAAATGAAAAAAGAAAAAAAATACTCATTACAGAGTTTCTTGTAATGACAGTGCTCAAGTATAACCACAACAGTCTGCTTTTGATTAGAGCAAGCTATTTAGCGCCGCTGTTATTATTTGTTGTTTCTATGGTTCCTTGGGTGCGCATCACTCTCCCCAGACAAACACGGAGAAAGGCTCAAACGCTTCTTCATGGAAGTAACAAATCCTGCTGGATTTCAGCGAGGTCGAGCCCCTTTGCCCTCCTTCCAGCTCCAATACAGCTTTCCTTATGGGTTTCTCTTCCCTTCCTCTTCCCCTTTCCCTCTTTTCCTTTTCTTCCCCTCTTCCCCTTCCCTTCCCTTCCCGCACAGGAGTGGGGTTCCCATACATTCATCCTCACTGGGAACTTCCCATGTTCTCCTATGCACTTCCAGCGGAAAATGTTCCTCCTATGTGCTTCCAGCGGAAAATGTTCCCATTTTTATTATGTCTGGGAAAAAAAGGCATTCCCACCTTAAGGAGAATTGCTTGGGGTTCATTTAAATCAGAGCAGTGCCCTGGATGCCAAAAAAGGGCCCAGACGAGCCCCTCAAATTAAGCGTCCCCATCCAGCTGCCTCCAAAGTGCGCCTTCTCCACGGGTGGCACATGGCAAAGCCATCTTCAGCCATCACAGAAGGACACTTTTCTTCAGATTTCTCAACCTGAGGCTTATTTTGATATTTTTTTTTTTAGAGAAAAAAAACTCCAACAAAACCAAACCTTCCAGCAATCTGTCAGGTCAGAGGGCTCGAAAACAGACTCCAACTTTAATGAGCCGACGGTGGTTAACAGCCCCATAAGCATGTTGCATGCCCAGATTTGCGACCTCAGTTCCTTGGCACGCACCTTCCTTTGGCTGCAAGAGATGACACCAACCGCCCAAGAGCGGCTGCACAGCTACAGGGTCAGTTTGTGCAGTATTAACGAAGCAATATAGATGATAAGAAATACAGCCAGTGCCTGGATATACTGTATGCTCCGGGGAGCTGGACTTTCATTAAACAGCAAAATAGTGATCTATTGTGTAGGATGCACGTCTGCAAGAATGGTTTCCAGATGGGACCACACCACTCGTAAACAGAGATTGTGAAAAGCTCTCTTTTTAAATAAAATAGAATAAAAAGAATAGTATATATACATACAGTATATCTATAGTACACATATATATTGCTTACATTTTTTCCAAAGAGACTGTGCAACAACTCCCCTTTAATTCGTGCCTCTTTTGCACCTAGATTCCTTTTTTGAGCATAAGGTGTCTTATCGAGACAGAAAGGCGCTTTCTACCTTAGAAAAGGAGAATTTAAATGCGAACCGCCACACCTTGCTTCTGGCCCGCCAAATTCTTCTCCCAGCTCCGGATGGTTGGGACGGATTGCGAGGCTGGAGCTCAGACAGCAAGGAAAACAAATGTAAAGTTGTTTTAATTTTTATAGTACTTCCATGTGCAGTACATAAACCCCTATTCAGAATAAACAAACCCATTGCAGAGCTGGAGGGGGTGATAATCAGACTACACAGATCTCAATAAATACGTCAAACTACCAAACTGTCAGACTTGGCTCTTTCCTTTGCTAGTTGAAAGGGACCAACCAAACGCTTGGAATTCATAAAAAATCATTTAGAAAGGCCATATAATAATGAGGCCGGTGATAAATCACGCTAGCAAAGCATCCCAGTACAAACTGGCACTTGTGTGTTTGGAGGAATTGTTCTCCACCCCTCTGTAAACATTATTAAAAACTTGTTTAGTTGCCATTGACATATTGTTCCCAAAGCTGTTGAAAAATTTCCTGCTCAACGGCGATTTAAACAAACGTTCACCACGGGCTGAAATTCCCACCAGAAGCCCCCTCGGGTTCCCGTGGGACAGGTCACCGAGTCCCCGCTCCTCCCGTTCCTGCATGCCCGACCAGAGGCGGAGAGGAACCAGGACAACCAAAAGCCAGAAAACTATTTTACTTATTATTACAACTCCAGGATTTGACTTCTACGCCATTTCTCCCATCTGTTTGCCAAATCCAGCTATTTGCTTACCCGTTTCATTTAAACATTATTTTCCTCTTCGATATAAACAGTTTATCGCTGGAGAGCTACTCTACACCAAACGAGGGCTGTAAGCAATATTCCACCCTCTTACTTATGTAAATATCGTTTATTAACGGCAGGCACAAAGCGCAATGCCTGAACCGCGGCCTGTGAAGATTTGCACCCGCATTTTGGCAGAAAATCTGAGAAACGTGGGAGGGTTTGATGGGGTATAAAACCAGAGGGAACCCCCAGCCTGCTACCGGGGAGCTGCCGGAGCTCTGAGCACCACCCCGCGCACCACGAGCCACCCAAAGATGCAAAGCCATTTCCTGCAAGTCCCAGCCGGTTCTAAAAAAGTACATTTTTCTGAGTGAAAAAGTCAGATTACGGCAAAGGCGGGATAGCTTTTTTGCTTCTTGTCACCATTTTATCCCAGAGTCAGATGGAGCCTTGCAAGAGGAGTTGACTGAAATGACCGCTAAAATAGTATGGCAACCGATTTGTACCCTGGATCAGCTGCTGAGGTGATGAAAAAGAATATTCCCCAGTAAAATGGTATTCCCTGAATGACTGACTGGGCAACTGATTCAAATTTGGTACCAAAAAATAAAAATAAAAATCCATCGGAAAATTATTTCAAAACCTGTCTAATCCCGTTTACTCCACTAATGACTCCAAACTCACTATTCATCTGTGTTACTACTTCTGTTTATCAAATATTTCACTAAAGAGCTTTTTTGGGGGTGTTTCTCCTATTTATTTCTACTTCCTATTTAGAGATTTCAGACGTCAGCTTTGCAGATCGGCTCCAGTTTGCTACTTTTGATCTTCCACGCAAGCTGACCCGCAGCCGATGGAAATCAGGTAACCTCTGCTCTACCTGCGCCTGGGCAGAGCCCAAAGTAGGGTGCAACTCCCGGGATGAACAATGCAAATAAACAAAGCAGTGTGCGATCGCAGCCCCGAAGGCCAACCGCACCCTGGGCTGCATCAGAAGTGTGGCCAGCGGGTCAAAGGAGGGGATTCTGCCCCTCTGCTCCACTCTGGTGAGACCCCATCCGGAGTACCACATCCAGCTCTGGAGGCCCCAACAGAAGAAGGACATGGACCTGCCGGAGCGTGTCCAGAGGAGAGCCACGAGGATGATCCGAGGTCTGGAGCACCTCTCCTCTGAGGAGAGGCTGAGAGAGGTGGGGCTGTTCAGCCTGGAGAAGAGAAGGCTCCGGGGAGACCTTCTTGCGGCCTTCCAGTCCCTAAAGGGGCTACAGGAGAGCTGGGGAAGGGCTTTTTACTGGGGCATGTAGCGATAGGATGAGGGGGAATGGCTTTAAACTGGAAGAGGGCAGGTTCAGATTGAACCTTAGGAAGAAGTGTTTCCCTGTGAGGGTGGTGCGGCACTGGGACAGGTCGCCCAGAGAGGCTGTTGAGGCCCCATCCCTGGAGGTGTTCAAGGCCAGGCTGGAGGTGGCCTTGGGCAACCTGGGCTGGGGGGAGGTGTCCCTGCCCAGGGCAGGGGGGTGGGAACTCGATGGTCTTCAAGGTCCCTTCCAACCCAAACCATTCCATGATTCTATGATAAACGCCCGGTGAGTCACTTTGCTCCCGAGGCTGGGTGCAAGCAAATTAATTGAGTTTACTGGTTCCTCTGCTCTGTATTCCTCCAGTGCCGTCTCCCCAGGAAGGCCGCCTGCCTCGCAGTGACAACATTCAGATGTTATAAGTTCACAAGCCAGAATCAGTAAACATGATGCAATTATAAAAATAAGTTGATGTGGAATATCAACTTAAAGGGTCCTCGAGAGAAAAAGCACTTCTAGATAAAATGCCTCATAAAAATGCACGTAATAGCATCCCGGCTGCAGCACAGCCAACAACCCGGGATCACATTTTATTTCATACTGGGCAAATTACACCCTGAGACATCTCATTCTGCCTTTCCCATCACAACCGTGTACCAGAGGTTCACAGCCCCGGACCCGCTCCCGCTTCCCAACCCGCTTTGACTAGAGCAGACCAAGCACTCGCGGACACACAGCCGTTAGGAAGATGGACAGGACGGGTCTTCTCCTGTCATGCTTCTTACCGTTTCCCAGGGTTTCTTTTTGATTTTACTACCATGTTAATTCTCCTGAAATCCTATGATAATCACCCTTAATCCAGCTGCCAGGATCCCAGCATTTGTTACCTTGCCATTTACTCTGAGTAAGGTGTGAAGCTTCTTTATCCCACCAGCATCCCAGACAGATGAGTTTCTAATTGCAGAACCATTCCCAGGTTCCTTGTTTCTACTTGCAAACCAATTTCCACGTGGGAGACGAGAAAGCCTTTGCACAAACCCTGTGCTTTCACACGGTCAGCACATTTTATTGGCTCTCCTGGCAGCTCACAAAACCACTGGCCACTGGTTTTACTGCCTGCCTGCAGGAACGGGCAAGAGAGGACAGGTCTGTTCATCAGTGGCTTCTTCCTTTTTCAGAGGTCTCAAGAAATTTGGGTGGGCAAATCTCTGATCTGATCGGAGGGCTCCTGTGAATCACAGCCTCTCACTCACAGCCTGAGGTCATCAAGACGCGTTTTTAGTTGCAAGACCGTCGCTTCAGGATGCTCTGCCCTACACATCTCCAACAGCTGGTGCGCGGGCTGAAGGGAGGGCATCTACACCTTCAGAGAAAGCCCAGCTGTGAAGCAGGCACCATACAAACCTGTGCCCAGGGTGATATCTTTACCCTTAAGACCTCATAATCCTCTTTAGGAGAGAACAGGTTTATCATATTTGGTTGCAAGGCATAACCCAAAAAACCCCAAAAGCAGTGAGGTGCGCTCCTCCCTTTCACTTACACCAGCATCTTCTAAAAGAGTCCTGCGAGCACCGAGGGGAGCCTTACCTCGCTGGAGCCAGGATTGCACCCTCCTCGCCCCCAGTTTGCCCGCAGGAAGAGCTGGCAGAGTGGGTGCAGGGGGACACGCTGATACGGTGACTATCTGAGCACGGGCACAGCCACGTAGGTCGGGTTGAAGTGTCACCCCGGGGGGATCCTGGGGCAGATGCTGTAGCAGAGAAGGTCCAGGGTCTCCTCGTGAAGAATAGTCCTCGTCCCCCCTCCCCAGGCTCCTCACCCTCCTCAACTGCCAGTGCTCTCCTCCTCCTCCTCACACCAAGGAGCTGCCGAGGATGGGGGACATCTCCTTTCTCCTGGCTCCAAGTGATGAAACAACCCGGCTGAGCATTTGGGCAGAGAGCTAACCCAGCGCTCATGCCAACGTGTGCCAGGCGCCATGGCAACTGGTGCGCTGAGCTAATTAAGTCCAGCCACAACACTTAATAACGAGGTATTATACCGCCTCATTAGAAAGCCTTTGCCTGGCTCCAGCCCCGCTCCTGCAAGGGGAAGGGACCGCTCCAGCCCTTGCTCTGCAGGGCTCTGCCCACCCCATCCTTCCAGCAAAAAGGGCTTTTTTGGTGACAGGTACCTCATCGGGCGATGGAGTTGGGACTGGCAAGCTCTCCACTGCTCTTCTAGGAATAACAGAGATGGACGAGCTGGAGGGGCGATGCTTCCCCTTGCATCCAGCGCGGCCCCTTCGCCTCTCCCCACCTCGTGCTTCGGGCAGCTCGGCAAAGCATCCCGGACTCGCTGCCGGCTCCCACCCGCCCGTATCCACGCGGGACCCTGCTTGGCCAGCACCACTGCGGGTCTCCGTGTGTGGTCCCCCTTTATAGCACCATCTGTCTCGAGTTTAGCACAACAACGCTCCAGCCCCCATCCCGATTACAACAGGCTGCCGGAGTTAAATCCTGAATAAACGCAAAGTTAAGTAAATGATCAGCAGCGAAGATAAATAGTGCGGGGATGGGTCCGACTGGGGTGGGAGCCGGAGGGACCGGGGCACCACGGGAGGCGAGGGCACGCACCCCAAACCGACTCCGGGGAGAGCCTGTCCCCTTCCCAGCCCTGAGAACGGTGACAGTGACATCAGGACATCGCTCGCTGTCCGTCCTTTATGCAGACTTCGCTGTTCACCGAGATGGACGTGCTGCGTTGCACCTCGCCAGCCCAGCATCGCAACAGGGAGAGCGCAGCAGAACACTACAGGTGAAAACACAATTTGCTGCAGATCCCCGAGTCGGGCGAAAAGCACTGTCAAAACGCAAATCCCAGTTTACTCGAGGGCAGAACGAGCTGAAAGGCTGGAACCAAGGGGCATCCCCTGCACGTGCTCCTCTCTTCAGCGCTCACCAACAAGAAAGCCAGCAGCAACGCAAGGCAATTTAAGAGCAGCATAGCCGCACCGTGAAAGCACAGCCCCGGTCTTCACCGCGTTAGCCGAAGTGACCAGAGCGATACAACGTGAAACGATGCCCTCAAAATGTAACTAGTGAGTGGACCATCTGCATCAAGTTGGGAGACGAACTTCCCAGCATTCATCATCACACTCGCGTTACCACTTGATGTGGTTTCCAGAAACCCCTAATAAAATACAACGATCTCGATTATTTTCTCCTGCTTAAAAAAAAAAAAAATAATAAAATCCAGAAACAACAGTTTCATCCACAGCTCTGTGAAGTCTTGAACAGAAAAGTAAGAGGTTATTAAGACGAGCAGAGGGTGGCTCGGGCTTACAGAGCCAAAACAGAGCGTGTTACGCAGCTATGGCGAAGCGCTGGGCACCAGGCCGGCCTGCCAGCGCCCCACCCCTGCAAATTAAGTGCCATCTGAGAAATATCAATGGCCACGTGCTCAAAAGTCACTGCAGTCCATATATCTGAGGAGTCCAAAGGCTGCTGGCTCCCCCGCAAACTCGCCGTGGTCTCAACCCGCCGTGTGCAAGTGTCAAGAAAACATCGGTACGCGGTGGGTGCTTACACACGCAAGGACAGGCGTACACACAATGGTAAATATTGCACAAACATGCTAAAGCACGGATTTCTCATATACATCAAGACCCTGAGCCACTCTGTTTGGAAAGGTTTACGTTGGATATTAGGAAAAATTCCTTCACCGAAAGGCTTATCAAGCGTTGGAGCAGGCTGCCCGGGGAAGTCGCCATCCCCGGAGGTGTTTAAAAGCCGTGTAGATGTGGTGCTGAGGGACACGGTTTAGTGGGAACCTGGCAGTGCCGGGGTAACGGTTGGACTTGATGATCTTAAAGGTCTCTTCCAATCAAAACGGTTCTATGATTCTATGAAACCTGTTTGCAGTAACAGGAACGAACAGGAATGAGCAGTGGTGAAACAGCGTTGGGAAGCAACAAATTTGCCAAAATTTGCATTTCAGCACGCTGGGGCCGTTGGACTGGTCAGCGGAGGAACTGGACCTGGGTTGGGGTTTGTTGGGAATGCGTGGAAAGTGAATTAGCCCTTGCCTTTCTTGTCCTGTCCATTATCCCTCCACCACCCACTGCCAGGTCCTGTCTCCTGGGATTTGGAGCACGTGAAGCTCCTGTGGTCCCCACCATCCAGGCCGCAAGGCTGTGCGCCTGTGGATGGGAGCACTTTCCTTGGCTGTCTCCACCAGCACAAGCTCTGGATGCTCTGCCAGCAGGTAGAAAAAAGCCCAAAGCACCGAGCCTGCCTAGATCCTCTCCATCTCAACCCTGGGCCATGTCGTACTGGAGAACAGGGTCAGATGCTCCCAGTGCCCGTATCCAGCCCCAGCTGCATGTGACAGCCTGTTTCATGCGCTGTAGGTCTTGCCTGCTCTCCCGGTACCGCCGCTACCAAGGATTTTAGAAGATGCAGGAGCTCTATAGATGCTTTCAGAAGAGCAGTCCCCCGTCACGCTCCCAGTGCACCAACTGCCCACCTTGCCCCATGGTCCATCCATCCTACGGGCAGGACAAGAAGCGCACCCTCGCAGTGGCACAGCCCACCAACCCCACTGGAGACATCCTGCTGGGTCCGGTGGGAACGAGACCACAACCTAACCCAGGGGATGCAGGTGGAGGCTGCTCAGTGGGGATGGTTTAGATAAAAAGCACGTAAAATAGCAGAATCCCAATTCCTGTGCAGAAATGTATCTGCTTGTATTTACCACCCACATACTATTTTATTAAGACATAATCTCAAACATTGCTGAAGTTTATTTTAACATATGGCTAACTGAGCCTAAGAAAAACACGTAAAATACATTTTAACGTGCTATTCTTGCCTAATGTTTTTTATAATTTTTTTAATGCCCAATATATATTTATACATTCCAAACATTGAGGGGGGGCATATATGTTAAAAAATTATATCAGTCACATGGTGACTGCTAAATGAAAAAAGTACTGTGGTTCCTTTGTATTAGTCCAAAACTGCTAGTGCTGTTTTAATTTTCAATAGGCAAAAGGTAATTTGTGGTTTCATAAATTCTGTTCAAGACATCATAATTCTTACCTGGTCACAGCTGTCAGACATCGATACGCTATACCATGGTGACGGGTTTTTAAAACCAGAGATGGATGTCTTGTAAAAAAGCCCAAGGCGTTTAAAAGGCAGAAAAATTCTTTCAGTCCAGAAAAAGCCCAGTTGAAGCCCTGGCTGGGGTTAGCTGCTTTTGCTACAGTTCAACGAGGTACTTAAACACACGCCTAACATTAAGCACAGGAGTAGGCTCTGCTGCCTTTGATAAACCATCCACGGATGGAATTTTAAGCACACGATTTGCCACATAATCACGGATATCAGGACACCATTAACTGGAAACCATTTGCAGAATGAGCGTCTCCGGAGCCTCCAGCTCGCTCATCCCATTTGCACGCACGCAAGGTGCGGGCGCCCATTCCGCTCCCGCAAACGAGATGGCCATTTGCCTCCCCGCTCCCAAATTATTCCCCCAAGCCTTAGAAGAGTGTCCGACGGCGCTGATCATCCCGCAAAAGTGAAGAGCAATAACGTCAGGTCATCACTGAAACCCAAGACTGACCACCCCTGGGCCGGCGCGGAGGGAAAGGCATGTCCACGCGAGAACAGCCCCTCTGCCGGGTTGGAGGAGCATCCTGATGAGGGACCGGCACGTCTCACCCAGCCGGAGGGATGCCTGTGTCTCAGCGGGGAGCAGCCCATGGAGAGGGACCACAGAACAGCCCAAGCTCATCCTGCCAAAGCAGCCGGGCTGCTGTGGCCCTCCAACCCTTCGCAGCGTGGCTTCCCATCCGTACGATGTAGATACTGACCCAACCAAGGGGGACAATCATAGAATCATCTAGGCTGGAAAAGACCCTTTTAAGATCGTCGAGTCCAACCATAAACCTAACACAACGCATCCTTCGCCTTCCATGAAGCCATACTACAAGAACATGCCAGCTGTTCCCAGGTGGAAGACAAGTTCCCAACTCAGGAGCAACCATACCCAGGGCTGGAACAAAGCCCATGTCGCAAGCATGGATGAAGTTACACCCAACCAGCCCCTCAACGGTCCCTGCGTTTCATGCTCGGAGGGACACGGCCCTAAATGTATTTATCCTCATGTGAAAGCCCACTCTGCAGAATTTAATTGGATATATTCTAAAATATCAGCTTTATTTCTTCACCAATAAACCAGAAAGCCACTCTCTCATGTGTTTATTTGAAATAGGGATTTAGCAAGTATTAAATGCTCTCCTTTTAGCTACAGTTCCAGGCCAGGATTTAAGTATCTGTGTTACAAGACGAATTTGAGTTTTAAACCACAGTAAGCACATTCTAAAAATGGAATAAAATAATCAATTCCATGTGCAAATCTCTGCCCCCCCGGTAACCCTCCTGACCTAAATACAACCGAGGCTCTGACCTGCGCGGGACGGTCCCCTCGCCGCCTGCTTAAAGAAAAAGAAGCCAGAAAGCCAAGACAGAAAACGCTCCCCAATTTTTGCAGTTTTCAGCTGATTTCCCTCAAAGGACAGAGCGATGGGGAGGATGAACTCTGAGACCACTTGCAAAGGCCACTTTGCACACACGCAGCATTCTTTGTACAGTATTTACATATTGACTCGCATCCTGTTTTGATGTAAACCGTAATGCTACTTCACCACCGCCTGCAAAAACGAGCGAATTCCAGCAGATCTGGCAAAACACTTAAGCCACCGCTTAGCTTCCAGCCCCACAGTTGCTCAATGGGGCTATTCACGGGCCCTGCACGGACTTCAGTCCTTCCAGCACCGCGCGGTGCTGAGCTCTTTTCCTGGCTGCAATCCGGAGTCACTGGCAGGAGATATTTTCACCTCTGCCCTCTGCCTTGATCTCCTCTCTTCGTGCTGCACGTGATGCAACGGCAAGAAAAAAAAAACAAACAACCACACAACAAAGAAAATGGAAAAAAAAAAAGAAAGGCAAAATCATATGGAGTGCAACGACTTTGATTTGTTTTCAGTGTTGGCCTGAAGGCAGCCATGGTTCCGCACATGTAATAGGCAGCAAAGGATGGTATCGCTGATCCCAGCCTGGCTCACCATTACAGACGTAGTAGTAGTAGCATTTTGCATATTCCTGGGACACCATTCATACAGAAAACGCCCCAAGATTAACCTTACGTCAGGTATGGGGTTATCACTTCATGATACATCTTTTTTACTTCTATTTTTTTAAGAGCAAAAGAAGAATTATAGCTTTTTACATCCAGTGAATCAAACTCCTTGTAATTAGGGCTGCTGGTTTCCACGGTAACGAGGATCCAACTCCGTTTTATGTGAAATAAAAAAAAAAAAAAAAAAGAATAGCTCCACTCCAGCTGCCGGTGTGGTCTGGGCACTGCAAGCCAGCGAAGGGATGGATGGTGCTGCAGACGTGGTGGAGCTCAGCAGCGCCCAGGGCAGATCCGCTCTGCTCCCGGTGCCGCCGCTCCGGAGGAGGGATGCACGTGGAAACACTCCATCTCTGTCTGGCCAAAATCATGGATGCGGGCAAGAGGTAGACGGGGACTTCTCCAGCCTTGCCGCTGCCGCCCATGTCCCCTTGCCCCTGGACACCACCACCACCACCACGGCTCCTTCTGCCAGAGCAGCATCGCCCACACCCTTCCCCAAGGGTTACAGCCTCCTCTGTGATGACTTCACCTCTAATAACAACTTCCAGGGCCCCGCGGACTCCAGAGGAAAATAAACTCCAGTTATTTTTTCCTTTTCCAGTGCTCTTATTTTAAGAATTTGATGTGGGTGTAAAAGAAAAGGTGACACACCTATCGTAGCTGGAATAAAGCGCTGTGGGTATGATGTGACTCTGGCAAGCATGAAAGTGAATCACACGAGTATCCACGCTGACTTTCTAAAGCATTAATTTGCCTGGGCCAGGCTTCCGTAACAGATGTTGCCGTTTATATATGTAATTTTGTGTTGCTTTTTCAAATATATGAGGAAAAAAAAACCCTCAGCAATATAATAATCCTCATCGGCACGCCAGCACTGCTCTGCACATACGCGTCTGTAATACCGAAGATGAACACATGCGAAAAATAAAATGCACAGCGAATGCCTGCTGGTGCGGAGAGGCAGGCGCTCCGCAGCATCGCTGCCTGCGGGCAGCTGCCCATCTGCCGAGGATGCAGGTCCCCACAGCCCCACCATCGCCGCCGACCTCATTTTGGGGAAAAGAAGGAGGATTTTACCGAACGTGGGTGATAACTGACCGTGCAGATATGGTCTCGGTGTCACACCGCTTGTTGCAGTCTGCCATGAACTCCACGAAAGCCACGTGCAGAGGGAGATCGATGTCGGCATCGACTTTCTCCATCAGCTTGCGGCAGATAACGACGACGTCGCCTGAGCCCGATTTGATTTTACAAATCAATACTGAGTGCTTAAGTGGGGAGCTGGCTGGAAAAGGCTTTGTGCACAGATTTCCACGGGGGAAAGAGGGAATTTTCTGTTATAATTTCAACACTGACATTTCGAACAAACGAGTCCTTTTCTTTTGCCCTCCATCCTTGGAGACGTCGGGGCACCCACACGGGACGTGGGGCTCAAGGCAGCATCTCCCACAGAGCAGCTGCGCGTCTCCAGGGACCGAGTCCCTTGCAGAAGAATAAGGTAGAAGAAAAAGAATAAAAATAGGCGCTCATTACAAAAAGCCACCACTTTTGAACCAAGACCTGCGCACCCGGAAAGCTGAGATGACCAAAAGCCCACAAAGTCACTTCTGTAAAACATGGACCTGGTTATTTTCTGGGTGGCTTCTCCCTCTCCTCCTGCTCCTGGCGACCCAGTGCCAAAGCCGGTCTAGAGAGCAGCTCCAGGGACAGCGGCCGACGGGACGGCCCCTCTCGCCCACAGCCAGACTTCGTGCACCCCGCGGAATCTGGAGGAAGCTCCTGGCCTCCATCTGTCACCAAAGTTTGGGAGATCATTTCCAATCAAAGCACCGTGGACTCACGCAGCCCTCGTCATGTCAGGCTCCAGTGCCAGATGTCAGACCAGAGCGCCCGGGCGGTCAGAAAGGCCGGTTACAGCCACAAACCGCCCCCGCTGACAGGATGTCTCTTGAACAAAACCCAAACCCAATTACTTGCACAACGCTGGACAGCGGGTTGTTCACTTCTGCTGAAGAACGCCTGGGATTTTTAAATGCTTTCCAAGAAAAACCTTTTCCCTTTTTCATTTTACCTTCAACCACAAAGCTTTTTCCCTATCAGTTAGGAATCTTAACTACAGATAAACCAATGAGAGAATCGGTTTGGCTGTAGTAAATCTGCCACCGCTACTATACTATAAAGCGAAAGGACACAGATATGACTTGCTCGAGCTTCTGTGCGCTGCTCTGAGAAGAAACGTGGCCATCGGTGTGGCCCCGGGGTCGGCACGGACCTGTGAGCCGCCTGGCAAGGTCTCTCCCTCTCCCTCCCAGTTTGCCCCCCCGCAGGCTGAGGATGGGGCGACCTCGCCGAGGGAAGCTCACCGGGTTTCAAAGCAATCCGGGAGAGGTGGTCCCCCACTCAGGGGCACTGCCCGCGGCAAGTGATGCTGCGGATGCCAAAAGTTCACGTGGGCTCAAACAACTCACGGGACAGAAAGGCGCCCGGGGCCACGGAATACCCAGAAATCACACTTGGCTTAGGAAGTCCCCGAGCTGGAAATATTTTGGGAGAGCATTGGAGAGACATCCACACTGTTCTCCTCTTCCCGGCGCTGCCGCAAACCCTCCCCTTTACCTGACTCGCCGCCTCCTCTCCGCTCTCAGGTTGGGCTCAGCTTCACATTCCAGGAACCAGAGAGTCTCCTAAACCACCAAATTACTGTTTGTGTGTCTGTTTTCTTAGTAGAAAGAATAGAAACGCTGCATTTGAGGAGTCATCCCTTTTCGCTTCCAGACACTCGTCGGACCTGTTTTTCCCCCCCAAGCTCTAGCAGGTTACGAGCACCAAGGAAGTTTTGCCAAGGAGGTTTTTCAACCTAAGCCTAACATTAAATACAGCTCAAGTTCGCGGGACACTCTACATAAACCCAGCAGGGACAGCACGTGGCACGAGGCATTTGCAAAATCCACTTCGGAAACCCACAGAGGTGCTTACAAAGACATCTACCCCGATCAAAGTGATTTATATTTTTCACGAGTGAGCAATTCGCTTACGAGGAAAGAGACAAATTTAATTTTTAATTTGATCTCCGTCAAAACAATATTTTCTTGTTGCTATGACAGCTGAAAGGAAAACCTCTTACCTCGGCGACAGGCAGCTAACGGCACTGCCGCACGTCCCCCAGCAGCAGCTCGGGGAGGGAACGGGGCCATGGGCATCGCTTTCGGCTCTCGGTGTCTTTGGTTTGATGGGGATTTTTAAGAAGGACATACTGAAGCCAAGGACTAGAAAGCCTCTTTGGAGAGGCTGAGGGGAAAGAGCTACAAAACACGGGAACCTCCCAAAGCCCGTGGGACCGGGGACCCGCCGAAGCCCCCGGGATCCTTCCAGGCCCCCCCCCCCAACCCGGTTTCACACCAGGCTCCGGGGACCGGCTGCCCTGCACCTCAACCCAAGCTGCACCTCAACCCAAGCTGCACCTCAACCCAAGCTGCACCTCTAATCCAAGCTGCACCTCTAATCCAAGCTGCACCTCTAATCCAAGCTGCACCTCTAATCCAAGCTGCACCTCTAATCCAAGCTGCACCTCTAATCCAAGCTGCACCTCTAATCCAAGCTGCACCTCTAATCCAAGCTGCACCTCTAATCCAAGATGCACCTCTAATCCAAGATGCACCTCTAATCCAAGATGCACCTCTAATCCAAGATGCACCTCTAATCCAAGCTGCACCTCTAATCCAAGATGCACAACGCTGGGGGGGGGGGGAGAAAAAAAAAAGACAAGACATCTGCTGACCATCAGTAGATATGGCAAGAGTCCAACAACAATAACAGAAAGGGCTTAAAGACATAACCGTTTCTTTTCCTGACACTCCTCCTCCATGGCTACCAGCCTCGCGGTACCGAAGAAGTGCCCTGATGAATAAATATCTTCTTTCCCTTAGCAACAGTTAGCAACACAGTCAAGTTGGTTGGGTTTTTTTTTGTTGGTTTTTTTTTTTTTTTTTCCCCTCTTGCTCAAAAGAAACACATCTCAAGCTAACACAGACGATTTAAACGGCAATAAATATAGGACGTGGGTGTAATCAAAAATCGCTGAAACGCAAATCACACTTTTTAGCCTGGGTTATTTTAAAGCACGAGCAGAGCTGCCAATGATCTGTAGAAAGAGCGCGCAGAGGGAAAACGCAGAAAGATTTTGGGGGGGGACAGGGGACAGAAAGATCCTGTCCGTTCCTCCTGAGCAAAGCCCAGCCCAGGAACAGCGATGATACCCTGACATTTGCCTTCAGCCTTTAGCGCAACGCGAGTTTCTGCACCAGATTTCTCTGTCTACAAACAGCAAAGGTCACATACAGCCCAAAAATCTGCTAAAGGCATAACCCCGGCGCACAGCAAACGTATTCTTTTCACAGCTCTATTCCTTTAACAGTTCATTTAAGACGTCTGCCTTGCATTTTTCCATTTGGTGTTGGGAAAATGTTTTCTTTCACCTGGCGTAGAGCCCGATTCAACAGAAGAAGAAAGCCCTCCCCGTTTCCATGGGGCCCTGCGGTACAAGACACGGGACTAACTGTACCCTTAACTGGGCACCTTTCAGCTCTGTCAGCAGGTATTTCGTCCCCTTCCCTTTGGCCCCGGATCGTCTCCTCCCCTCACCATTTAGTGGATGAGTTAATCTTTTGCTGGCTCATGTTGCCCTTTCCCTGATGCTGCCGGCAAGGGCAATCCCCTACCACCACTTCTGCTCCTCCAAGCGTTGTCATCACCACCACCACATCTTGACCACCACATCTCCATCACCTCCATCTCCACTTTTCCATCTCCATCTCACCCCCCAGCCCCACCCCACATCTCCATCTCACCCCCCAGCCCCACCCCACATCTCCATCTCACCCCCCACCCCAACATCTCCATCTCACCCCTCACCCCAACATCTCCATCTCACCCCTCACCCCAACATCTCCATCTCACCCCTCACCCCAACATCTCCATCTCACCCCTCAC
Organism: Vanellus vanellus; assembly: GCF_965231255.1. Classification (NCBI taxonomy): domain Eukaryota; kingdom Metazoa; phylum Chordata; class Aves; order Charadriiformes; family Charadriidae; genus Vanellus; species Vanellus vanellus. The sequence goes on from NC_138914.1 coordinate 2,555,659, forward strand.
CCCAACATCTCCATCACCACCCCCACCCCAACATCTCCATCACCACCCCCACCCCAACATCTCCATCACCACCCCCACCCCAACATCTCCATCACCACCCCCACCCCAACATCTCCATCACCACCCCCACCCCAACATCTCCATCACCACCCCCACCCCAACATCTCCATCACCACCGCTGCCTGTGTAAGCCCTCTCCTGGCAGCTCTTCCCCATCCCACCTCTCCAAGCCTGGATCCCAAAGAAAGAAAACCTCTTCTGCCACCATCTCATCAAAGTGCTCTGAGGTGCAGGTCGAGTTGGGTTTTTGGTGACACCTCGCTGCTCTTTCTCCACGGAGAGAAATATTCCCAATTTCCATACAAATTGCAATGCCATAAACAACAGGAATCACAGCTAGACCACAGAGCGCAGCCCGGTTTCTATCCAAAACCAAACCCAAATATTACCGACTGCAAAACAAAACCACGGCGTGGTCCTGCTGATAACACACTGCTGGGGGGGGTAGTGGGAGGGCCCGGCAGTTCCGTGGGGAAAACCAGCTCTTCAGGACACCTGGCTGCTGGGAATATGGGGAAGATGGTGATGGAGCCAGGCAGCTCCGACGTGCCCAGATTTTATTTCTCTAGAGACCCAGAGAGATAACTGCGTTTGGTTCCTGCTGTCTGAGTTTTTCAGGATAAAAGATTGCTTCCATTTTGTTTACTTATTTATTTATTTTAAACTGAAGCTGGGGATGGCAGAAGGTAGCTCCCCGGCCGACACTGCGTAACCCCACATCCCCTTCTCCATCCCATTCTACTCCAATAATGGAAAAGCCATCAGGTGCTTTTCTCTAAATAGCTATCGACTTCAGAGAAGGAGAAGTCCTCAACTGGGTGATGAACTGAGGGCTGATTCCCATCTCATCCACCGTCAGGACACGACACCGTGCTGCAACGCAGGTCGCCAGGCGGTGCTGTACGGGTTTGTCGCTAAAATGACTTGGTAGAATGATGCCGGCTGTGCCAACTGAGAATTGGAGAATTGGGCTGCTCCATGTTTATCTATAACATGTAGATATTTAAATCCCTAAGCCTGAAGTAAAATAATTTAGAAGCTCCAGCTATAAAATATCTGCTCCCAAATCCTCATCGCTTTTCAATCCTAGTCTCCAACACATTATATTCTTCCTACATTTAATGCGCCCTTAAGGTGGGGATTAGGTAGGCATTTGATTATGTCTTTTATGTTTATAGCAATTCACTTCCAAACCTTTACAAACTTTAATTAAATGCTACATTTTTACCGCCTCATCCTGAATCGAGAGAGAGCAGCAGAGAAAAATCTGTCCTCAAACAGAATTTACATTTCTAAAGCACCTTTTTCTGTGCGAGCACCTCAGGGCTACTGCATAAAATCCTCCCGAGCTGCCTTAAGATGTATCAGTGCAGACATCAAAGCAGCTCTAATACCGAGCGCACGCAGACCCGCAGACAGCCGAGATCACTACGTTCGTAAGCAAGAAATAAAACAGCTCCTGCCAAAACCAACCATCGATCCCCTCCGAAGGTGGCCGCAGGGAAAGCGAGAGCGGCAGCCAAACGCCAGCCGTAAAAACCAACCTTTGCCTTGGAGAAAGCTCGCAGGAAGGGGCCCGGCAGCCAAAAGCCTGGCGACTGGCACAGCGCTTCATCCAGCCCCACAGCCTAATTTTTTGAGCATCACCATATTCGAAAGGAGACACCGTTGTGTTCCCATGAAGCCGAAGGGGAGCTGAGCATCCCCAGGGAGGAGGAGAGCTCAGCACAGCCAGCTCCCCAGAGCTGGGAATGACCACGCCATCTCCAAAGGTAACCCACCTCGACCGCAAAGACTTCCAGCGACCGGGAAATGTAATGCCACTTCTTCAAAATCTGGACCCTTCTCTTAGAGTTGGTGGCAGTCGGGGTGAGCCCAGCCCTGGCTCAGTGAAAGGCCACGCACCGGCACGCATCGCCGTGTTGCAGAGAGGACACAGTCCGAAATTTGTCTCTGTTCAGCATGGAGGAGCTGAGAGATTGGATTTGAGGCCAAATTCTAATTGCAGGTTGGAAATCGGGAGTTCGCCCCATTTTAAAGTCTGGGTGCAGCGGAAACCATTCTCAGCAACTGACACATCAAAAAGACACGGCTCTCATAGGGACAGCTGAGCTCTGCAGCTTTGCCCTTTGGGGGCAAGAGAGAAGAATGGTATCAAATTTTTATCAGCTAAGAAATTCAAGCTTAGCTCGAACACCACCACACCTCTGCAGTCCATCGGAATAAATTCAAACCACACAAGGAGAATACTAAAAAGATTTATAGTTAAAAACCTCACAGGTCGGGTAGCATCAAGGCCGAAGCTGCAGACGCTCCTGTGCACAGAACGTAGAAGACACTGAAGGGGGAGTTGGGATCCCGGTTTTTTGCTTTCCTGCAAGCCCCTGCCTGGCCCTGCAATGGCACCAAGGTCTCCAAGGATGCTGCGCCTCCGTTGCCGCCTCCCCATCCTATGGGCTTCGGGGCAGCGTGGGGAAATGAGATCTCCGCAGCTACCGACGCTGTATGAACCCCCCCCTCCCCCCCGCTGGCCGCCCCCCGCGCTCCCTGCCCACTTCATGCCCTTCAAACAGCTTGGCCGGGGAGGGGGGGAATTAAATCATTGCTCAGCCTTGCGCTTGCCCTCTGTGCCGGGCTGAAATTTCACTCGTTGGGTTGCCATGGTTAGAAATGCCTCCTGCGCACGCACCGTCCCGCTGCTGCAAACTCATCCACCGCTCAAACCCAAACGGCTTAACTTTTCCTGGATCGCACCAAGGCGTTCCGAACCCGCCTGGATGCCGTCCTGTGCAACTGCTGTAGGTGCCCCTGCCCTGGCAGGGGGTGGGACTAGATGATCTCCAGAGGTCCCTTCCAACCCTCACCATTCCGGGATTCTGTGATCTCCCAGCGAGAACCATGGTCAAGCCCAATTTTGGCCTTCTAGCTGCAGTTGCTGCCATCGAGGAGCATCAAGAAGATGTAAAGCTGTACTTTACCTTGCCTAAAATGCCCCACAAAAGCCAGACGGTTTTTATTCGAAGGCTGTCATTCACGGGTCTCGCACTGAAGATCGCTTTCCAGGTCCCTGGGAAACTCATGGCCCGTCTCCCAGTGACTTCCCCAGGGTTAGGATTTCACCCCAAGCTTGGAAGAGCTCAGGCCAAAAAGAAAGCTTAGACAGTTACCGCGTGCGCTGGAAGCGAGCGGCCGGAGCGGAAAGCCGGCGTTCCACAGCGCTAGCAGCCCTGCAAAATTTTACAAGACACAACCCTCGCGTTAGAGGATCCGTTTCTTTCTTCATAAAATATATTGGGCTTTTCCACAAACTCCTTTTATTGGTCCTTTTGGCTACTCGCTCCTTTTATGAACTGCTCGAGTTCCCGGATCATCTGGAAAAGCCCGGGAAGGTGGCCGAGCCGCACCGCAACGACGTGCTAGCCATGGGTAACCACCTCCTCCGCTACCACGGCTTGGGCACCCTGCGGGAAAGCACGGAAGAGAAAAGCCAGCAGACGGAGCAGCTGGACTTCATCACCTGGAAGGAAGCACGCAGCATCTTTTTAACCCGTTTCTTCTTACCGTCTACAAGGTTTTGGATAGAAATAACCCCCCAAACCAGCTACCTTTCACCTCAGCCCCAAATCCACTTGGCAGCAAACGTGCAGTTAAGACTGGGAATTTTTTTTTTTTTTTTTTTTTTTTTTTTACCAGCCCCCAGTACCCCTTCAATGGGGGTCCTTTAACGGCTACAGTTAGAGAGCAATCTCGCACGGAGGTCCACATGCTAACATAACAACATATTTTAACTGTGTATTTAAGCAGTTTCATTTCTATTGACATTGGCTGAGGCACGTCCGAAGGCTCGCCGGTCTCCAGCGCAAGGCTGAGCTGCCCGCGAGCGCAGCCCTTCGAGCTACGCGTTGCCAAATCTCCTTCCACGACGGCAAGCTCCTGCAAAACATCTCATCCCCATCATCTCCCAAGGAGTCGGGTGCCTGAAGCACTCGGTGTGCTAAGTCCAGTGCTTTGCGGCACGGTCAGCGCCGAAAAAGGACCAGTGAAGCCTTACAAGAGCCCAGCATCACCCGCAGAGATGTGCCTGGCTCCGCAGGTCTGCTCCTGCCCAAAAACCTGGAGCCGGTGGGGCAGTAAAGGGTCCTGCAGACCAGGCCGTGGTGTTGCATCTTGCTTTAGGTCCCAACCTCAGAAGTGCACGGGTTCATTCCCAGTAGCGTTCTCCCAGCACCCCCCCAGCCCAGGCAGGAGCATCCAACTGGTCAGGGTGGGACCAGGCTGTTCTCACAGCTCCAAAACATGCAATGCAGGAATTGCCATAATGGGACAAAACGCCCCTTCCCAGAGCCCGGCTCCAGCGAGACCTCCAGAAAAGCAATTATCCAGACACATCAATATCACAGCACTTCTATCCCAGCCAGACGGTGCTTTACAGCGCGCGGGGCAGCTTGCGCCCTTGAAATCATTCACGTATTTCATGTCTTGCGAAATAACCAGGCAAGGGCGAACGCTGCTTGCGACGATCCCGTGGAGCGGCTGTTTTAAACCCTCCGACAAGGAGCTCTGCTGCCCTCCCAAATAGCAGGGGCTATTTAAAAAAAAACCCACCCTTACTATTGTAATCTTGGATTACTCCCTACCACCCAAATCCATTTCATCTTAATTAGCGCCCACTATTATAAGGCTCCTCCAACATTTCCATATTTCTCTGATCATTACAGTCCACAGATACCCAGTAGCAAAATCCACCCAGCTGGGTATTTTGCATAAACTGGTTATCTTGAACCACATGCCCTCTCACTCTTGTTACCAGCCCCATATTTTATACAACAGTGTTGACACTTCCAGCCCTGTGCGAGAGTAACGCTTTGAGAGGTTTAGATTAAGCCTAATCTAAGCAGCTCGCTGGGGGACACAGAGGAAATCTGAATTCCTCTCGAATTAACGACCAAAATCTGAAAATTCAGCACGGCATCTTACGGTTTCACCAGGAAACACATCACCTGAAGCGCGGCACAAAATCCAGCTGCCCTGAATATTTTAACAGGACCACAGCAAAGCCAAAAGGTGAGCACAGACTCGGCGTTGGGGTTCTTTATTCCCCCTTAAAAGGAGCACAAAGTGCACCGAGAGTTCAATGAGAAACATGTCCTGGTAGTGTCTGTGCAACTCCCTACAGGGGGGAAAGAAAAAAGGAAAAAAAAAAAGAAAAAGGTCAATTTGTGTTGGACAACGAAGCACACATGGCCCTACCTGCAGGATGGGGTCCCTCACTAGCAAGCAGGCACTTCATCCTCCAACTAAGGGTGCTCCAGCCAGCGTCCAGCCCTGCCGCCTCCCCCCCGGGGCCACGGCTGCTTCCTGCGCCACCCACCAAACTCAGTATTTTAAGTTTCCTTAAACAGCTGGCAACTTCTAAGATGGGGATTAAGAACCATCTCGAGGACTTCCTTCCACAAGAGCCCTGCAACGCCAGCAGCTTCGGTGCTGCCGGGAGCGAGACCACAGCAGCGTGAACTCCAGCAGAACCCCCCCCAGCCCCCAGATGTGCCACTTCTTTTCCAGAAGGAAGGACTCACAATTCAGCACACCCCGATGCTATCCGTCTCTCGAGACCTTTCCCTGACTCGGGGTAGTTCCCAACATCACAAGACGTCTCCAGACTCCGTCTTTGCCAGGAAGATGAAGATTGCAACCCTGCGCTAGCCGGGGCCTCTTCGTTTTCCCCTCTCAGCATGCTTCAGCCCCCTCCGAAACTTAGCGAACACCAGGCTGAGCATTAATCAACACAACATGCGCTTCATCCAGCTTCAGCAACCACTACGAATATTTAAGTTTTATATTATGTGCTGGGATTATTTTTATATATATGCCACCCTGTGTCTTTTTATAGACGCACTCACACACATATATAAGCAAACACACACACACACACATATGAAGTATTGCATTTCTGCAAAATATAATTTAAGCACAGGAATTTTTTTTCCCTTCAGGCCGCCCCGAGCAGCAGCGTCCCAACGCAGCGATGCCGAGTGCCCTCTGCTGTATGCACAGACAAATGCTTCTTTGTTTAAAAACAAGATTCGTTGTTTGTTTGGGTTTGTTTTTTTTTTTTTTTTTAAATACTTCTAACTTTACTTCCGACAAAATATTTCTCAAAATTACGTTTGATCATTTTGAGCGCAACAGGCAACAGCAATGCCACCAGCTTTCTCCTGTCGGATCCACGTCTCCTACAGGTTGCATCAGCAGAAAGTAAATAGTCTGGGCTGGAACTGTGCAGGGTACAGTGTGAGAATGTTTTATTTATACGTTTGAAAATAGCAGAGGGAAATCAGAACAAACAATATAGCTTTATCATTCAGGCATTTACCAGATCGCCTTCACACTTCAGCAAACCGCACGTCTATTAGAGGTACAAGCCGAAACTATCGCATGGCAACACGAAATCATTTTTCTTTTGTAAAGCAGCATTGCTCCTGCTACCAGAAGGAAAGATAATACTAAAACATATTCAAATCTATGTATTTGAAACCACTACATCTTGTAATAAATTATGCACTTGATATTAAAAACCCTGGCTACGCTGCACAAACCTGACTTAAGAATATTAACTTTTATTGTCTTCTCAAGTCCCAGCTCTTCTCAAATCTGACATTTAAAGGGGCTGCAGTTCCAGCACGTGGCCTTTATGGCACCGAACGCAGATTTAACAGGGCACGGGCACAGCTCCCTGGTGAGCATTCCCATTTGTTCGGCAGGCGAGAAGAGAAGGGGAATCAGCCTTGGCCCTGCCCCGCTGCCACTTCTTCAAACGTTGAGTAATCTTAAGCAACAACCCGACTTCTGTAGAGCTGTGGGCTTTGCAAAAAGGGACTAAACCACCTGCGAAGAGCCGGGGCAGGTTACGAGACAACCAGCCCAGCAGCATCTCTCCAAAGGGGTCCTCCGCCTCCACCCCAAGGCAGATGGATCAAAGACCAACCAGGTCCTCCCCCGTGGAGCACAACCCTGCCACGATGAGCACCCAACGGCTTGGGGAGGAGGGAGCAGCGCCGCGCGGTACGCTAACATCAGAACCCCAGTTACTGGCATCACGATGTATTTTCCGCCGCCCCCCCCTCTGCTTCACGCTCCCGCAGGAGGAGCCGTCTTTTTTTAACTCGTCTCTGCGCAACACCTCGGCTGTGCAAGTGGGACCCGTCTGCCCCGCAAAGCTCGGTGGGCACATCTCCACGCTGCCCTCGGAGGGCGGCGGGGCCGGAGCACCCATGGGTGCAGTCTCCAGTGATGCTCAGGCCCCCGGGTGCTCCCACGCAGCCGCCCCGTCGCTCGATGAGCTGGTTGCCGAACCCGCACGGCCACACCGGCACAACTGGTTCCCCATCCCTTCCAGTGACTCACTCCACAACCTCTCCATTTCCAGCATTTGTATTCGCCTCACGGCTCGGATTTCCTAGAGGAGGCAGTACCCAGGAAAACAAGCCTCCTCTTACGCCCTCCTGGAAACGTGTCCGCATGAAGCTGATCAAAAATATTCCAGTTTATTTTTTTTTTAAATGAAATCTTTTACCAGCGATTTTCCCCAACAAAAAGTCGGCATATTTTTTTTTTTTTTATAACTTTTCATCTTGCTATTTTCAGTGATTCTTGTCCTAGATTCCCCATCTTGGTTGAAGGCCAAGCATCACTCGCTCAGCCAGAGGAAATATAAAAGCATCTTTCTAAGACGCTATAGAAAGGAAGAAGAATTGGACCCTGGGAGCCAATTCACTTTCATGCCTTGGGTATTTAAGGATCAAACACGCATTTGTGAGCTGACACAAGGTAAAAAGGTGGCTTTGAGACTTTACAGCGTCTAAAGAATCCTCTGAAAGCATCTTTTTACCAACTAGAGTGCAAGAGAAAACCAAGAGCGGCGACGCATCCCGGAGAGCGGCTGCCGAGCCCCTGGGGACGGCCCGGGGAGGGGACAGCGGGGCTCACCGGCCACTCCTGGTGGCACCAAGGGCACGGAGCGCTTGACACCGCTGCTCCGCTTGCAGAGCAAACAGCTGAAGGCAAGGAAACAGGAACCACCCAAGACACGCTGGGGAGGTTTCCTATGGTTACTGCTGCCATGGAAATATTTTTTTGTTGTTGTTGGCTTGATCTAAATAATATCTGGCTCCTCGGCTGCGGTACGCTCCCCGCAAGGTCGGGTTGGGTCCTTAGACCTGCACCGACCGCATCGAGCACCGGCCACCTCCGAGCATCTCCAACCCGCGCTGCGCGGGGCTTTCCTCCCGGCTCCCCCGGGGCCCGTGGCTTCGTTTCAAGGAGAAGAAGAGGAGGAAAGAAAGTGGAGGGGGGGGGGGAAGAAAAAAAAAAAAAAAAAAAAAAGACATCTTTTACTAATTGCTCACAGCTGTGGCCAAGCAGCTCCCATTCCGGCTGCCAGGAGCTGGAGCCGGCGGGGAGCGGCGCGCTGGGGCGAGCGCTCCTCCTCTCCCCGATGGGCTCCGGAGCAAGAGAAACCCCTCGCAGGGAGAGGGCCTCCTCCATCCATCCACAGGCTCTGCGTCGGGATTTCGATAATTATATTTATATACTCCCCTTATCAGCGAGAGCAGCCATTATGTCTTTTATCACCGCGGCGGCAGCATCTGCACAAGGGCAATTGATAGGGGATGAAATATTTGCGGCGGTGGCTGAGTACAAAGCGCCTCCCTCCGCGGAAAGAATAATAATTGTAATACTTAGCGCTCAAAGTGTTAAGCTCCGGCATCAGGGCCCTGTGGAGAGCAAAGAGCCACACACAGGGGAAGAAACGGCCTCTCCGGCAGCATAGAGGAGCACCTTGAATTTTATATACGCCTCTCAGCTGCGGCATCAGTGAACCTGAGGAAGACTCTGACCATCGGCCGCAGCGATGCACGCCGCGAGGGCATGACAGCCCACGAGAAACCGGCTCTTTACAAGCCGTCCTCGCGAGGCTTACCCCGAAATTAGTTTTCCTCGCATCAGGCAATTCTGCTAACGTTACAAATTCCTCCGACGTTAGATAGTGACCGCAGAGACGCTGCGCGCGCGGGGAAGAGTCCCCAGCCCGGCTCTCCCCCGCCGCGGCTCGGCTCAGCTTGGCTGGCGGATTATTCATCGGAGGAAAAAAAAAAAAAAAAGCAAATATCCAAATGAGCATTGCGAATGGCAAAACCATCTGCCAAAGGTCTCAGCTGATACTATCCGTCGTCCTTAAGCTCGGTGATAGACTTACAAGCCAGACAATGAAAATGCAATTGATTATTTGAAGAGTGACTCACTGGTGTAATAAGGATGGATTACTGGGCGGGGGGGAAGAATGGCTTTGAAAAAAATAAAAGACTGCAGATTGACTTTTTAAAGGCAAACAGAAAGGGAACAAAACCCAAGGAAACCTCTTGAAAGCACCAAACAGCCCTCTACAGCGGAGAGCAACAAGAAGGAGGGCAGTCCAATTGCTGCCCCCCCGCCCCGGCCCCCTCCAGCTGAGGATCTCGGGTACCAGCCTTTATCCACCCCCTTCGGCTTTCTTTCCGAATTGGTGGCCGGGAGCTCTTCACGCCGCACAGCGCCCGTGACAAAGGCCTGTTGCAAACCCTCTACGAAGGGAGATCTCCCTCCCCACCCAACACGTGCCGCACGCCCCGGGTGGGCATCGCAGCCGCAGGCGGCACCGCCGGGGCTCCGTGGGACACATCCTGCAGGGAGGATGGACTCGCTGCGCTCCTGCGGGGCCGGCAAGGAGGACCGAGAGGGCTGAGGCCACGGCAGGACAGCAAAACCCAATAAGCAGATGGGGATGCCAAGGGCAGGGATGACAGCCCGGCGGCTTTGCGTGCCGTGGGACCGATGTGACCCTCCATCTCCCACCTCCTCCCTCCCATCAGCTCAGCAGAGCCTTCAACGACCGTTTTAACCCGTCCCCCTGGGCTCGGGGTGGATGCATGGGGAGCTCAGGACCTTACGCATCCAGCAGCGCTGAGCTGTTAAATCAGTTCACCACGTCCCATGAAATCACACCCTACGCAGCCCCCAAAATCCACAACCGCAGCCCCCGGCACCGACAGCTGCCTGCTGGAAGGAGATCCCCGCTGCAAGGCAGTCCATCCCGCTTCCCAGTTTTGTGGGTCTGTCCCCCTGCTCCATCCCGAAAGGCTCCATGAGGGAGCTGTGCTTTGCCGGTGCACAGCAGCACAGCCCCACGGCCGAGGAGCCGGGAAACTGCTCGCGACCATCGTTCTGCCTTCGGGACGGCAAAGCCCACTCGCCCACGCCAGGGCAGGTAACTTTTCACTCTTTGCATAGCAAGGAGCAGCTGCAGTCATTTTTCCTAAAACTTGGCGCAAAAAAGAAAACCCCAAAACCCTAACCCACCAACTTTTTAAAAGATTTGTTTAGTCTAAGAGTAAAATATCAGGTAAAGTCAGAATTCGGTATTTGTCCGCTCTGCCCCCTCCATCATCGGTGCTGTGCACAATCACTCCAGAAACAGAATAAACCCCTCCAAACCCGCCCAAAATCTGCAACGGCTTATTAGTGGGTTTTTACCCCATTCATAAAACTAGAATCGCACAAGGCTGCTTCCAGACAGACAGCGAACTGCCCTTTTTCTAGGAGAAACTCTGCTTTTTCGGCTTTTGCCAGCAGCTCAGCCGCGATGGAGCAGGGCAGAGCCCGGCAGCAGAGCAACTCCAGTTACAGCAGCTGCAGAGTAGGGCTCTGTGTGCAGCTGAAATTTAATCAAGAAGTGTCTCAAACTCCTTTGAGTTCTTGCAATACAATCCTGAGTGGCTTGTAAAGGACTTCAAACAGGCTCCCCGGGCTTGCCCGGATACAAGTACATACCTCACCTGCTCTTTTGTACATCGCATACAAAAAATTAAAGAATTTATTTTAGGCTTTTTGCCAGGGACAACACTGCCTCCAATATTGTAATGCTCTGTTAAAGAGGATAGCGTGTCTCCCAGCCAACACAAACAGGATACCTTATCAGTCTCGGCTGTTTTAAGTGCTGTTTCAGCAGTAGGGCACAAAGACGTGGAAGGGACAGGCCCAAAAAATTGGTTGCAACGGTGCGCTCAACACTTATATAAGGATGGATTTTCCCAGGGCAGGACAAAGTTGAAAACCTGACGGGGATCCCTACTCTCAAACCCACCCAAACTCCCGTCCTGAAGGCCCGGCTGCCCCTCGGCAGAGATGCCGTGGGAAGGGTGGCAGCAGCACGAGCCATCACGAGGTCCTCTGCTCTTTCCCTACTGCCACGGGGGTTGAAAACCCAAAGAAAAAGTAGACCCTGATTTTTCAAACCCTTACCCCAGCGCTCAGTCTCACGGGTGTGAGTAAACAGGAGAGCTGAAGGCATTTATGCCGAGCAAAGCGCACGCTCCAGCATCCTCCTGAGCTGAGCTGAGCTTCAGCGTGCACAGCAGCCGCCCACCCCGAGTCCCCCTGGGCACAGAGGCTGAAGGACACCGACTTTGTCAAGGACCACCCTGGCCGGGAATGACTTCATGACTTCTCCTTTCTGAACCGCTTATGATAAAAGGAAACCCAAACCAACCAAACAAAACCACTGAGAACAAGCTGACGATACCAATCCATTTGTGAAAGGCTTTAAAATCAGCAGACAAACCCCACCTTCGATATCTCTGCGTCCCCTCCACCAGGACAACAGCACCCTTGGGAGACGGGTGACTCCCGCCCACCCCTGGGGACAGCAGCCGGCTTGTCTGCTCTGGGCTCCGTCAGGGACTCGCCTCCAGAGCACCGGGACAGACGGCACCGGGACAGACGGCACCGGCTGAGTTTTACCTATTGCAGCAGGTTTCCCACTGCAAAATGAAAAACTTGCTAACCCCCCCGGGCCCGGCGCAGTTGGCCGCGGCGGCGATGCGAGCATAAGTCCATCTGAGATAAGGTATTGCTATTCTCGCATCTCCAAAGCCTTTCAAATAAACACGCAAGGAAGTGTGGAATATCTGAATCCTAAAGGAGAGAGAGGCACAAAGCACGTTATTCATGAAAGGGAAAAGCTGGGAGCGTGTGCGCGAAAGATACATAACCTACGAAAAATGCTGAAAACATATGGAAGCAATAATCTGTATTTTCTTTTTTTTTTTTTTTTTCGAAAGTAGAAACAAATGCTTCGGGACTCGGTGTTATTCGTTCACGTGCTGCATTACAAATATTATTGTTTCTGCTCTCTGGATGAGGCACCAGGCATCAAACCAGAGACCCAAAGGCGCCCGGGGACGCGTACACACGTCTGCTGGGATGTCCCTCCTGCGGGCAGGGCCAGCGCCAGCAGAACCCACATCAGAGCTGCAAACACACTCAGAGTTTCTCGTTGCATGGACAGTCCCGTCTGCCGCTCGCCCCACGCGAGCAGATAACCTCCAGAGCACTGGACCTGGACAAACACACAAAGAAAATAAACATCCACTGCCACTGGCAACTCCCTGCCCACAGTCAACAAGGCAGAGACGGGAGCTGCAAAGCGACCTATCAACCATCACCCAGCAACCTCAAACACCTCCGGGCTTCTGGTCAACCACCTCATTTACCAGGTCACCACCTCACTACCCGTATCTGCTTTTTCCCTTGTCCGCCAGTTTAGCCTTGTCCACAGGTTTTGTGATCCAGCGGTCAATCACGTCCCTTTGGGGGGAGCCTGGATCATCCGGGACCTCCAGGTGGTCCCTCCTGAGATGCTGAAGAGTTTGTCCTTGCGGGTGGTCCCCGATGCGATAAGGCCAGATGAGATCAGACTCCTGCGGGATTGGCCGCGGTATATTACAGTGAGACGCTGACTTCTGGAAACAAACACTCAAACCAACTGTACGCACCAAACCGTCACTTGTTCATATGGAATATTACTGAATATTAAGTCAACAGCCACATGACTCGCTGCCCTGGAAGGTGAGGGCCAGGCATTAAGAGCTGTACAAACACATCCCGCTGATATTAAGACCGTGATGTGTCACAGCACTGCATGAAGAGAAGCAGATCTCTTCCCCACCGCAAATGTGATTTCAAGGCACTAAGATTACACAGCACACGCAAGAAAAGAGAGACCCCAAGAAAAGAGGTAAAACACAATCTCGCACTGAACCAAAAAGCCCGGAAAGTCAGTCTTTGTCTCCATGTCATGTTTATTACTGTTATTTAAACGCTTCTGCAAACGAGAAGAATAACTATGGCAACAAAGACTTCTCCAAAGGTTTTCAGACACTATTTTTAAAATCATCTCTCCCAGCATCTGAATGCCTTCCCTCTGAAATCAGCTCCACGCCAACCAGGTGGGACATCCCCCCCTCCTCAAACCAGAGCCCAAACAGGGCCGGGAGATTTCGGTGTCCTGCTTCCGCGGTTTAGAGCTGGTGGTTTTGGAGGAGAAGGTAGGGAGGAAGGAACACCAAGGTCGGGGGAACTGCAAGAGCATCGCTTCTTGCGAGGCTTTCTCAAGGAGCAAACCAACCGTGCCTCTGTGTGCTAAACGCACGCCGATCTCCCAACGCGCAGGATCCGCTATTTTAAATACAGCGCTAAGGCTGTAATTTCACTTTGCCCAGAGTGAATCTGAAATTAGTTCCTCGCAGTAGGCTTAACGGCGGCAAAAGCCACTCGCTCCCTTCCCGGAGCTGCCGACCGTTTGTCACCTTTCAGGTTTGCATATTCCCACTAATTGCACCAGGAGTAGGTTATAAATTCCCTTCCCTCCCCTCCTCCCGGACCACCTCCCTCGCAGGCTTTTCTCCGCAAGACATTATGCAAAAGACACTCCTAATGGCTATTCATTCACCAAACTCCAGTGACAGCTTTATTTAATGCCAAAGCTTGTTAACAAGCTGAATGGCACACAGTTTAATGTAATGCAGATCTGATTAGAAAACAGCAACCGGGCTCCTAAGGAGTTGGGGAGATTTTTATTGAATTTGATTTCACTTTTTGCACACAAAGCCACCTCTCAAGTATCGACCTGGATTAATGAGGATTTGGTTATGTACACCCAATTTCCAGCCTCCAGACCGCAGCCCACACAGATGAACTCTTCAGTCCTCCCATACTTTACCGACAACCCGCCGAAAAAGAAAGGGGTGTGATTAGCGCAAGGAGTCATTTTGCTGGTCAGGCCGTGAGAAATGGGGGGGTTATACCGGTTAGAGCTCGATAGCCGCGTCCTCGCAGGCTTCACGCCCAAAGATGATGGAATTCAATCTTCAGCCTTTTCAGACAAACCACTTACGGTCTCCTCTTTGGGGCTAAATGATTTAAAACTGAAAATTGAATTTCTGCAGAGGTCTGTGAGCTTCGCGGAGGGGGTAGGACGCAGGCAGCGGGCTCCAGTTTAACTGGGTCTGCAACCAGAGGCATTTTCAATCCCTTGCTTCCACCAAAAATAGTATTAAATATGCCGACGCTTTTACAGGATAATTCACCCGCTACCCTGGGTTTGAGATTATCATTCCAGAGCAAAATTAAGAAGATTCAAAAACAAACTCTAAAACCAGGGACACTTTTTAACTACTTAGCAATCCCCTTTCATCTTCTTTTTGCACATCACCTATAGTAGAGAGGCTGCTTTTATTCTGAAAAGAAAACAGTTCTGCAGAATACAATTTATCTTCGAGTGGTTTCCCTGGCTCAGGAAGTACGCGTGTGCTTCCAGGAATGACAAATTCAACCAACACTCAAAGGCATCTCCCCATCTGAGAAAAGCGGCTTTTAAGGGAACGTACGGGCACAGAAATCTTTGGCATCTAACAAAGCAATTTGCCTGCCTGATAGAAGTAGCTGCACAGATCACACCTAAAAATCACAGGTAACTAGAAAATACACGGTCCTGCATGATTACGTATAGGAAAATGCCTGCAGCAGCAGTGGTTTCAGTGCCTCCAAGCTTACCAGTTCTTTTCCTTCACCCTACAGCATATCACCGCTTCCCATCTTTGAAGCGAGAAAAAGTCCCATTTACATTTATCAGCAAAACTCTGCTATTAAAGGATTATAAGAAGGCTTACAAATCTCTGGCGGTGAATTGATCTGGGTTTGCATCCTTAATCTGCAGATCTCCTCGCTAACCCTTGTTTTCTTCCCATCTCACTCTGCAGGTTAAGGTGTCGGTGAGCATCCCCGGCAGGAGCTGCCTACGCCGCCCCGTGCGCAGAGGGCACAGGCTCCCGGGCATGTTTTCAACCCTCAAAACTACTATTAATAATGCGCCTGCTTACACATCCCTGGCATTAATAAACTACTGGCTAGTAAAAAATAAATCCGCTTCTTCTCTATTGTGTTCTGGCAAATAGGTGGCCTTTATTTGTTTTAATTGCCTAATTACTCTTATATTGAGGCAATTAAACGTGAATGCGGGTGCAGGAGGGCTCTCCAGCCCCCGGTGTAAGGTAACTTGGTGTGTGCGGTGTAACCTGGCATCGCCCAGCGGGATGCACTGCCGGAGCACACAAGCTGCAATGCCCCTGGGGGCTGACCCCCATGCGTGCCCACAGGGTCCCTGTCCTTCTCCTGCCCTGGGGAAGGTAACCCTTTCCTTCCTGGGAAAAGGCTGCTGGAATAATCCATGCGGTTTTAGCCAAAATCCTTGCCTGTGTCCTGGGGTCCCTCAGAAAAGGTCAGCCAGGAGACAGCTACGGTGGTCCTGGCGGGTTGGAGCCTCCTCCTCTACCTCCTCGGGCACACAGGGTTTTGCGGGATCCAG
Source organism: Vanellus vanellus (assembly GCF_965231255.1). NCBI lineage: Eukaryota > Metazoa > Chordata > Aves > Charadriiformes > Charadriidae > Vanellus > Vanellus vanellus. Next base: position 2,571,458 of record NC_138914.1, read on the forward strand.
CACAAGAGGCACAACGCGCCGGTGCAGAGAGCACAACCTGAACAGAGCTGCGACACCACCTCTCACCCGACGCTCCGCAAGTAGCTGTGTGCCCTTTCTGCTGGGTCGTTTGGCCTTCGACGGGATGCTATCAAAATTCGCTCAATTTTTCAAAAGCCGCTGGATAGTTGCACCCTCTGACATAACAAAACTCAAACCACGGCACCTCCTAAGTCCTTGGAGCAGAGGAGAAATAGCTATGACGACCACCCCTTTTCTCCTTATCCTACATTTGAAAGTTCTCCTCGACACTTTTAAGCATCATGAAGCGCCTCCGCAACAACACCTGCTACCCCAAATGTCAGCCGCGGGGAAACCCGGGGCAGCTCGGGAAAGCATTTAGAAGCCCGGAAAAGAAGACAACTCAGGGGCGACCTTATAAATCTATTAACGCACACGTGGCAGATTCAGATTATGGGGAGGGCGTCAGGAGACCACAGCTCCTGCAGCCTGGGAGAAGGAGACACCTTCACCTTCTGAAGGTCTGAGGTGGGACACGGTGCACTCAGACGTGCCACCGGCACCTGCAGAGGGCCAGGCTGGAGGACCACGGCGAGCCCCACCAGCCGCTGTGCATCCCTCAGGGCCGACCTCAGCCCACGGACCCCGTCCCACCACGCCTCGGAGCACATGCCACCGGGAACGATGCTTTGCAAGGCTGAAGCTTAAGATACAACTCAACAGGAATAAGTCAATCCCCCTCCTTGTCCGGAACCTGTGCTTTAATCTGCTGAGACGCAGCTCCGAGAAGTAGGGCAGAAGCCAGGAGGAGCATCAAGCGTGGCAGATGCTGGAGAAAAGGGTGTACTCTACAAAATAAAGTTAAAAGGTTGCCGAGGGCTCCCTGGCCTACTAAGTCTGGGCTCCAGCTCCCAGAGCCCACAGCCCAGATTTAATATGGGCAAGTCCCAGATCGCCCGTGCGCAGGAACTCATTTCCAGGCAGCGCAACGCGGGGAGGAGAGCAGGGGCTGAGCCAGCCCCAGGCCGGGGCTCGCCGTGCCTCCTGGGCACCAGCACCGTCCCTTTTGCACGGAGACACAACAGAAATAGCCAAAAATACTTGTTCAACCCTACACACGCCCCATGCATTTCAATACCTAAATCTCTGCTTAGCATCACCGAGAGGGGATAAACCTCACCGTGGGGTCATGGGAGGAGTTTCACGCAGCAGTTTGTTGCGAACTGCCCAGATCCGTTTCTGCCCCGATCCCCCCATCCCTCCCCGCCCCACCCCACCCCAGCCTGCCCAGGTTGTCCCTCGCTGGGCAAGGGCAGCTTCACCCCCTGGCATGACCCGGGGCAGCAGGACGAGCCCCCGAGCGCAGCGGGGAGAGCATCGGCTGCGAGGTGGTAATTATCAAACCAGTTACCCCAGTCCCGGGTCTGGATGCTGCTGTGCCCCGCACCAGCAGCGGGTACGGGCTGCCCTGCGTGCTGCTCGACGGGGCGGACAAGCCCACCCGTGTCACCAGAACCACCAGCCCGAGGGTGGGCAACACGTTTCAGAGGGACACAAGCGCTTCCCCCAAAAAGCCACGTTTGCACCCGGGATGCACGCAGAGTCGGGAGGCAGCCACGAGAGGAGGGAGAGACGGAGGGAGATCCACCGGGGTCCCGCAGCCCTGGGGAGGGGGGGGGGCGGGGGGGGACCCGGGGGTCTTGCCGGACCTTACCTCCACTTGTGCAGGGCGAAGCCGGGACACTGGTCCCCGCAGGTGGTGCAGGGCTGTCCCCGCTCCGGCTCCCCCGACGCCGTCAGCTGCAAACAAACCGCGGAGGTCAGCCCCGACCCCCCCTTCTGCGAGAGGGCGGGGGGGGGACGGGACAGACGATGACGGGATGTGGGGACACGCACCCGGGGTGGGGGGCACCCCCGGGGGAACGGGGGTACTGCCGGGGAAAGGGGGTACCCGCCCGGCTGGGAGAGGAGGGAGCGCTGGGGGGGCCGTGGGGGGGGGGGGCGGCGGACACCCGGAGAAAGGGGCCCTCGGGGAGGGGGTGGCGGGGGGGACAGACACACACACCCCGCAGCGGGGGCGCAGCCGGAGAGGGCGGCGGGAGGGAGCCACAGGTTGGAGCGGGGCGGAGGGTGCGCACCCCGCGGGACGGGACGGGGGCGAAGAGAGACCCACTCCCCCCACCCCCCCTCCGGGCACTCACCGACCGGCCGGAGAGCCGCTTGCGGGAACCGCGGCCGAACATGGCAGCGCCGCGCTCCGCGCAGCCCAGCGCAGCCCAACCCGAGTGCGCGGCAGCGGCCGCCCCGGTCCGCCCCCCCCCTCCCCGCCGGCGGCCGCCCCTCCGCCGCGCCGCGCTCCCGCCCCCTCACCCCGCCCCTCGGCCCGGCAGGCGCCGCCCCGGGAGGGCCCGGCCGTGGCCGTCCCCCCCCGCCCCGCCCCGGCTCGCCGCGGGCCCCCGGCTCCTACCGCCCCGCTGCGCCCCAGCGCCTGCTGTCATCACTCCGCTTCAGAGTTAACGACCCTCCCCGGGGCTGTTGTCCCGCCGCACCGGGGAGCACGGCGCTCGGCCGGCTCTGGCCGGCAGCGCAGCGCACTCCTAACGCTCCGGAGCAGGGGTGTTAATAAAAATACCCGAGCTCCGGAAAAAAGCAGAGATGGGATTGTGCAGCGCTGAAGGGGCACACGCTGAAGTTACAGCTCTGAGCTCGCTGCAGCCTTCGCTGCGCGGGGGATTTTACCGGCACAGGCAAAGGCAGGGAGCAAACTGCCCGGGTTCCTGCTGGGCTGCTCTTCCCCTCGTCACGGAGAACAGAGTTAGTTCACAAACGTGAGCAGCGTGCAGGAGAAACACAGCGACGTGAAATATATTTGCAGCCTGAGATGCTGCTGGGCTGGGAGACGAGGTACCTGTTACACCCACAGAGCTCATGGTCCTTCCAGAGCTACACGTGGGCCAGGAACGATGGGGCCAGGAGCCGTGGGGCAACCCACGCATCAGCCTGCTCTTGTCATGTATACAGTGGGCTACAAAGGCATCCCCACGGCCAACAGCCAGCCCGTACCCCGGGGGGTTTGCAATCAAACAGCACATCTGGCGCAAGGCAGAGCAAAATGACACACGGGGAGAAGGGGGAGCAGCCAACACGCTTCGCAGAGCACGGGGGTCCTCAGAAACGCGTCCCTGCTGGGGAAGGAGCAGCTTTGCCATTAGCATTTCACAGCTTCACCCCGTGGTTGTGGTTGTTCGCAGATCCTGTCATCTCCTTCCCCTCCTTCCCTGCCTCTTTGTTCCTCTGCCTTGCTGCCTCACAGCTGGTTTAAACCATAACGCTTTGATAATTATTTTTTTTTCATTTAATCAGTTCTCATTTTTGTCAATTTTTCACTTGTATCTTCATCTCCAGTAGAGGGAAATGAGGCTGGGAGACGTGTGGTTGCCTTTTGAAGAGTCTCAGGCAAAAGTTTCAGGGAGATTTTCACTCTTTCCCCCTGTAAATGTTGGTCTTCCTTAAAAAAAAAAAACACAAACAAACAAACAAAAAAACCCAAACCACCACCACCACCAACAACAACCAAACAAAAAAACCTGCCACAACCAAACCCCCCAAAATAGGGAATTTTATCATGGAGAAGTTTTTCCTTCTTTTTCACAGGCTTTCTTATGTCAGTGAGAAAATATTGATATCCCTTCCTGCTCTCTTTTTCTGTGGTTGCTATTTTTACCCTTGCAAAACCCTCCAGCTTCCCTCCATTGCTCCCTTCTGCCAAATTTCCTCATCATTTTTCTTCTCGGTTTCCCTCCCAGTTTCCAGCTCATACAGTGGTGCACGTATATGTTAGACACTCTCGGGGGAGGGGGCGATCTCTTCAGATACACACAGGTTTCATCACATGGTGGGCAACTGGTTGCAGACTGGGATTTGACCTGATATTAAAACATCCCTATAAGCTGTGTCTAATATCAGATACAGTAATAGGAAGGTGTTGAGACACTGATATCTCTAGTGAAGGTCAAGAGGATTTCAGGGAATGAGCATCGTGCAAGAGAGGGCCTGAAATTCTCCAGCATTTTTGGTGCCTTGCATAAGTTTCGGAATGTTTAAAACTCCAATTAAAACTGCTGAAATAAAAGCGTTATTGGATACAGGACTTTCAGCAAGACTCAACGTGCTGTGGGACATGCTTTAAAGGTGACCTGCAAATCCTTCTTAATTGCTTTGCTGTTGCAAGAGATGCTGTGTGCCCTCAATAACAGGGCTGGTGAGGATATCTGCTATAAGACAGCAAAAGTAAGTCAAAGTTGGAGGGTAAATTCCTCGGAGGTGTGGCTGTGCTGAATCACAGCTCCAGTCTTCTGATGAAAAGGCAAGTCCTACACGGCTTCTTAAAACAAGGCGAGTTGGTCCCCTCCCTCCGTCCCAGGCTCTCCATGGGGCCACTAAATTCGCCTGCCCCCCTGAATGGCTTGTATCCTCCTGCCCCGTTTCAGTAGATGCTGCAGACGCTGATGGGCGACTCCTCAATACACAGGCAGAAGGCAGGGAAGGCTTTGAGCATCAAGACTTGCACTCGTGTGTTTGAAAGGAGAGGGAAGATGAGGGCTCAGCCTGGGAGTGCAGAGATGCGGATAAGATGCTCACTACTGCTGCCCTGGTGTGGCTGCAGGGAGAGCTGGGGAAATCACATACACCCAGAGCCAGAAGAAAATTCAGGTACCAAAGACCCCGATGGAGTCAGGTTCTTAGTGACTCCTGGGCATCTAAACATCTCACGGCGACAGCAGTTTCCCTCTGGCCCAAGACATCCAGGGCGAGTGAAGGGCTAGTCAGGAGGACTCGATCCGCATTTTAGGGATGCTCAGATGCTGCATCTACATAAGCAGACAGCCAGGCCAGAACATCATCTCTGGGATGTGTTTTGGAAAGGGAGGGGAAACATTATCTCACTGGCCTGAACGCTCTTCTCTTTCCTCCCCCAGAAAAGCTGCCAAGAGTAAAGATCTCTCAGGAAATAAACTCCCACTCCCTTGTTCTCACCATGTTCAAAGGGGATGATGCACACATCCTGGCATGGCTGGGCGGGCAGGGGACAGCAACACAGCTCCAGCCCTACCTGTGCTACCATGAGAGGTAATTTCAAAAGGGGGTTTTATATTTTTTCGTTTTATGAACACGTAGATCTTCCTCTCCAGAGGAGACAGACTCAGCTTGGAGGTGGGGGGTGTCAGATACTGCTGTCAAATAGGCTCAGAAACAGAGACACACGGATAATATATGCCAGACAGTTTGTCTGACAAATTATTGTTTCTGCTGTCACTTAAATTGTTCCATACGTCATCTTCCCCTCCCATTTCTGTTTCAACCAAACATGCCTAGAGATGACACTTCTTCCAGCCCTTCTCATGACTAAACCAGTTTAAACCCCAGTTTTCTCTGTTCACGCACCGTGAGAAGGACCCTGCTCCCTTTTGAAGTTACGGATGGCCGAGAGGAGGGAAATGACAGAAATGGTCTTCTTTTCCTGCTCCCTGTTGTACCTGATATTACAGAAATAATTATGAATAAAATCAGGAGCTCAGGGAAAGGTAAAATACATCTCCTGCATTAGTTGCCTCTATGGGAGTAGGTGGTGCCCGGGCTGATGTGGGATCCGTGCAGGGGAGCAGCCCTGGATGCAGGGCAGGCGCTGCAGTGGCCGCAGTGGACCCAGGCTGCGCTAGCCATCATGGCTCCACAGGTCTGGTCACAAGCCCCGTGACCATCTAAAAGTCCAACATGCCCAATGCGCTATGCCTCCTGCTCACATAAAGGCACTTCTTCAAGCAAATTCAGCCTCTGGCAGCAGAAGGTGGAAAGAAGCAGCCCATGTTGCTGCAGAGCTGTTCTGCTTGCCTGGTCCCAGGGTATGTGCCCAACCTCGCGGCTCTGCCGAGTTGCACCTTGTCACATGCCCCACTGCTGCAGGTGGAGGAGCTGCCATTAGGGCTCTTGCTGTCCTGGTGACCTCCATCACCGTTGGGTCACCAGCTTGAGCAGCAGCAGCAGCAGCGGAGTCACTCGTGTCCCAGCCCAGTGGGCAGTTCTTGCCAGCCAGGCAGAGGAGCTGCAGGTCCACAGCAGTAGCTGCAACCAGCGGATGGGAAATATGGGGACAACTTGTGCCACCAAAGACCATGGAGTCTCTGCCGCAAGCTCTGGCCCAGCACCTCTGGACGGGAGTTAGCTGGCAGACACAAGGCTTCTGTGTACAGAGCCAGGAAAGCTTGCTAGTCTTTCCAGGGAAGTGTCCCCAGCTCTTCTGTCCTGCAAACCACGCCTCATGTTAGGAAATCACCTCCAAAATACCTGCAGAAAGCTCTTAGCATCCCTCCGTCAGCTCTGACACCCCTCTGCCTCCTACGGTCCAGCCCTGACTGTCAGCGCTGGGGCAGCAGTACCGCTACAGATAACACTGCAACAAGGCAGAAAGCAGCTCTCGTTGTGTCGGCTGGACCCATACGTTTCTCCCCTCTGCGATGTCAAGGTGAATTTGGCTGTTACAGAGTCAGTCCCCTCGTGCTTCCTCCTGCCAGCAGCCCGTGCAGGTGAATTACAACTCCGCATGATCCTGTCGCCATCTAGTACCCCGAAGGTAACAAACGTCTGACTGTTATTAGGCAGTTATTGTCTGAAGCCTTTCAACAACAAAAGGAGGGCTTCAAAAATGCCTCTAAGAGCCACAGCTGCTGAAGGAGCGTGCTGGGGACCAGGCAGCTATTTTACTGCATGGTTCTTCCACCAAGCCTCCTCCTTCCTGGGTAAACGTGCCCTCATGAGGGTCTTTTAGGAGGGAAACAATTCAGAGTTTCCGCTCATTCCGGCTTCGAGATTTGTAATTACTGCAGGCAGAAAAGACTGTGCATAAACCCCAGTTTGAGGTGGGGATATGGAATTTCAATCTGTGCTGTGCATAACAGGAACCCAGGCCGGGATGAATCATGCTATGTTACTTCAGTTTTAAATTTTTTTTGCACTGCGTAGGTTTTTCTAGGGCATATTCCATCAGGCACATACCGGTCGAATTCACTTTGAACATTTATTACACTGTTAGTCTGCGGTACACACACTTCAGTTGTCAGAAACAGTAACAAAGTGGGTTTAGCAACTTAACAAAACCCTTCCATCATTTCTGCAGATCGCTGTACATTTTCCAAGTGCTCTTTATCACAGCCATTTGACTACTATTTTTTTGTTAGATTTGTCAGTTCCGAGGTATTTTGATTAAAGCCGCACTGCGTAATTTCACCTTTTTTCCTTCATCAATACAGTAATTTGTAAATATCCCAAGATTATTTCTTTTTGGTCCTCCCACCCAGGAATGCAAATGGCCATTATGTACTCCCCAAGGTATCTCCAAATAACCCTTCTCCTTTTAACCTTAGGATTTTATTGTGTTAGTTGCTAGGTAACTGAGTAAGATTTATAGCCATCTATTGTTAATTTTGAAGGCGGTCTTCAATTTCCCCGTAAATAGCATTTGGGAGTTGGAGTCCACACCAATAAAAACTTGCAGCCTAGTCCCGCTCTGTGGAGAGCAGCACCTGCTATGAAATGCAGAGCCAAGTGGGTAAATAAAGCTTATCCCCCCCCTCCCCCCCAAAAAAAGGCCCCAGCCCCTCTATAACTGGGCAGGCTGAGCACTCCTGGGGTGCTGGGGGGACCCCGGGCTCCCCCAGCCTCTGGTTCCAGTGCAGCGGTGTACCAGCACTGGGATGCGGGCTGTGCCGGGCGCTGAGAGCATCCCGATTGCCGCCCCGCTCCCCTCCCTCCTGCTCCTCTTCCAGGCCCCCTCCTCGTCCTTGCAGGCTGTTACCCGCTCCCCGAAATGACAGGGCTGCAGCTTTTTCCCAGAACTGGATTTCTTCGCTGTCAGGCTCAAGACTCCCCAGGCGCAGCCCTACCTCGCCTCTCCTTGAGGGGAGGTGGGTGGTAGATGGCCCCGGTTCATGCAGTTCCTTAATGCTTCGCAATTTGAGGCTAAACAAAGCAATCAAGTGGGGCTCTGCCAATTTGCACAAAACCTCCCTGCGCTATAGCAACAAGTAATTTTCTACTACCCCTCCCTCACTCCCTCGAGCTTTCTTGCGATCCAGCAGAATTATTTGCTTTACGCTGTAAATCCGCACTCCTTCCATGCTACTTTTACTTTTCAGAACCATTCCTGAAAATAAGAAAAAACCCAAACCTCTGTGGGGTGATTCGCAGAGACGCAAGTGTCGGCAGCCGAGGCAGGAGGTGAGCTGTCGGGACTGAAGCCATCCGGCCCTGGAAGCATCACAGATGTTGTTCTGTCCCTCACATTAATTATGCATTTGCCACCCTACAGGTGGGAAAGGTCCTTTTATTTATTTTTTTTTAAAGCTGCTTTATTGTCTCTTCTCATTAGGGGAAAAGAAAATTGCCTTTTTCTTCCCGTTTCACAGGATTGAAACCTGCTGATAAATAGGCGAGTGAGATACCCGAGAAAAGCAGACTGCCAGTGGTTGTGGCGGGGCGGCAGCTCAAATCAGGCAGAAGGTAGGTAGGGAAAATTCAGAAAACTCTGGCTATGGTCCCTAAGATGCCAGAAATGGTTTCTCTTCTGGCCATGAATTTTTCAGGTTTTACATTTGTGCTGTTTTCGCCTCCTGGAAATACCTGTTCTTTGGCCAAGGCAAACAGCCCAGGACCTACTTGCTGTCTAAAGCTTCCCATACTCCCGATTTAAATGCTTCCGTACATTTAGGCTCTTGAAAGGCTCAGGCCATTGGGAATGATCAAATGGGAAAAAGCCATTTCTGAAATCTGGATGCAAGTCATATCTGGGAAGCTTCACCTGCCACTTGCACAACGTGGAGGAAAGCTGACGAAGAGGAGGGTGTTATCAGATTACCTCGGGCACCTCGGGAAGGCAGCCTCTCCCGCGGCGGGCGTGCAGCTCCCAGGGGTTATTCCAGGCGAGCTACGCACCAGCACAAGGCACACCCGCTGCCTTTTCCATCTAGGGCGGGATGAAGCTGTAGACGATGACAGGAGCTGTTGGAAGGACTTTAAGACACCCCGCTTTGTGCAATCCCATGAGCAGAATTTGGGAACATCTCTAAAAAAAGTGGTCGGAGAGGCAGCATCTCTACATTGGGGTTGTTCAGCCTGGAGAAAAGGAGGCTGAGGGGAGACCTTATTGCTCCCTACAGCTCCCTGAAAGGAGGGGGTAGCGAGGGGGGGGTCGGTCTCTTCGCCCAAGGAACAGGCGATAGGACAAGAGAAAGTGGCCTCAACTTGCACCAGGGGAGGTTTAAATTGAATATTAGGAAAAATTCCTTCACCAAAAGGCTTATCAAGCGTTGGAGCAGGCTGCCCGGGGAAGCGGTTGTGCCGCCATCCCCGGAGGTGTTTAAAAGACGCGTAGATGTGGCATTTAGGGACACGGTTTAGTGGGAACTTGGCGGTGCTGGGTTAACGGTTGGACTTGGTGATCTTAAAGGTCTCTTCCAACCAAAATGATTCTCTGATTCTATTCCATGATTTGCCCCACCGGGATGGGGACAGAAGCTCAAGCGGGAGTCAGCAGAGAGCTCTGGTGTAATGCCCTTGGCTGAGGTTTCCTGAGATCATCTGTGCCGCTGACCCGGGTGGATTGTCCCCCCAGCCACCTGGCTTTGAAGACACCTGGTCTGCCCAGGGATCCCCCGGGAAGAGAGCAGTGAAGGAGAGAGGAAGACGGCAAAGTCTTCCAGCAGCTGAGCCCCAGCGCGGGCGGGAAGAGAGGCCGCTGGCTTCTTCTGCTCTCCCGAGGCGTAGACTCGCCGTGCTATTCCCTGCCGCTGCCAGGAAGCAAACCTCCGCGGGGGCCGCTGGACTACACCTCCTTCCAGCAGCTTGGCCCCCGCCATACGCGGTTAATTTGCCGGTTCAGCTAATGCGGGTGCGTTTCGTCCGTAGCCGCGCTTTCTCAAGCAGGGCCAGATTGCCACCCGTGGGTACGCGTTTGTTCGAGCCAAGCTCCGGCGAGGCGCCGGCCCCGGGGGCAAGTGCACCGCTGCATGCTCCCGACACCGCAAATCCGGCCCCTGCTCCAAAGGGCCGCTCCAACCTGAGACCTGCAGCTGAGACAGCTTCATCCCAAGCCATGCACGAGGCCAGAGCTCCAGCCTCTGGCAGCAGCTGGTACCTGCTCGCATCCTTTGCTGCAGGCGGCTTCGCTCACGTCTGCCGGGGGAATTACGCGGGCATGGGAGAGAATAAGTGCCCCGCTCATATTTGCCAGTCGCCAAGACCTTTATCGCGGGTCTAACCTGGGCGCGTTTGCTCTTGCCGGTTCGCAGGGAGCCATCCCCGCTTTGCCCGCTACCCTGAGCCGGAGCAATTAAAGCATTTCACAGCACATACTCCTTTCTGCGTGGGGGTGGGGGCAGGCGGGCTGTAAGCCGTGAATAGCTTCAAAGAGAAAGGTCAGCAAGGCAGCGAGGATGGATTAGTAAAGGACAATGCCACAAAGACCTGATTAATTTAATTGCTCGCCTGAAATGTAGTCACAGATTAAAGAAGGATGAAGAAATTATAAGCATCTGAATGGAGCCAAGAAATGATTTTAAGGGAGAAAATAGGCAGAGCCCTGCCTCCCCCTGCACCCTCTGCCCTGCGTACAAAGGGGTTTGTATTCCGGGATTCCTCCAGACTTCTGGCTCTTCTCCTCACGCTGTCTTCTCAGAGACGGAGACACCGACTACCAACAAATGTTTAAGTAGCCGCAGCTTGATATCACTGCCGGCGGCTCAGATCCAGCAGGAGCATTAAGGCTCGGCATGTGCCTGAGCCTGCGAGGAGATGTAATGTGGAAACCATTTGGGCTCTTATACTCCCAGCAGAACTGAGCTTTTCCTGGTGGAACTGGGTTGATGTGCATGGCCTCAGCCTCTGCGCTTCATATCCAACCACTGCCTCGAAGGACCCGAATCAACTCCACAAAGAAGTGTATTTCTACTTTCCCTCGGCTTAAAATGGTACCTACATCAGATGTGCCTACTGTGCTTACAGTCAACACATCATGTCTCCAAACACTTCAGAAATAATATTTATAACTAGAGAGAGGCAGAAGTCATTTCATGGAAAATTTCACAGGTTTGTTGTGGCGTTTTTGTTTGTTTGTTTGGTTGTTTTTTTTTTTTTTTTAATTGGAACAAACAAACCAAAAAACCTCCAGGAAATAAAGTATAAAAAGCATATGGGTTAGGTCAAAACACTATTGTCTTCTCGCTTTGATTTTTCAAAAACTGTGCCTTATGTTTGGTAATATAAAATAGCTGAAAAATTAAGCCAACTTTGAAGTGGAAACTCAGACTCTTCTGCGAAGGCCAAAAATAACTCTTTAGCATTCTTCACCTCGCTATTGCAAAGAGAGGTTAGAAACTCGTCAACTAAAGCTGCTTCTGGAAGGCTACAATTCTGATCGCCTGCATTACTCCAGTGCAGGCAAAAATACTCGGAAAACACTGGAGTGAGACTGACAGGCACCGCTTCTGCCCATCGGCTCCTTCCTCCTGCACAATGCAAGAGGTGCCTCCAGGAATTTGTACTGCAAAGGGACTCATCCCCTCCCGCTAAATGACCAACAGCTACTAAGGTTAGTGACTTCTGGGTGAACTCGAATATATTTTTTAAAAAGACTTGATTTGAAGAGTCCTTCATTTGAAGAGTTCAAGCGATGGGCGAACTTACCACGTAGGCTGAGCTGCTTCAGCTGTTAAGGACTCCTGAGTTGGGTTGAATTTCTGTGCCTTTGCCTGGCAGACGGGAGAACTGTCTCGCCTCAACGCTGTTCCCCCGGTAGAAACGTTTTCTCTAAGTCAGCCCACAATTGTCTGTTTGGGAAGAGGAGTGGTGTTGGAAAGACCCACTAGACCAGGTCTGGAAGTGCCTCAGTGGAAGACGATTGTCTTTCAAGTCCAGACTGCCCTCCTTGGTCTTTTCTGCCTCTCCCCATTTTTCAATACGATTTTCAAAGCATGGCTATGCGGGAGAAGAAGGTTTTCTAGCAAATGTCCTGATTTAAGACTATCTCCTTGAGACGTGAGTTTTCAACAAAATGCCTTTTATTTTTCTATAGAGGAAAAAATGCCCATTATTTGGGCAGAAGAGAACACTGAAGAGATGAAGCAATCACCTCTGTCTCTGGAGCAATTAGTCCTGATGTGCTGTACAACGAGGCTGAAGAAGAGCGCTGTAATTTCCGTAGAATAACTGGACCTAAGCATCAAAAGTGTTAAAATGACCCTTTCGTTTTACAGGGCTGGAAGGCTAAATAGGATTCAGGAGCTGTGCACCAACCCCCTCTTGCCTTAATTCCGCAGCAGCCCACATTCAGTGTCTTTGTAATCATTTATTAAGGATAAATGATAGAAAGGAAAGACACCTTTAAGATATTGGCCATTTAAACTAAGAATCAAGCTTTTGAAATACTGCAGGTTCTGTTTTCTGCATCTGACAGCATGAGAAAGTTATCCTCTCTCCTTTTGGATTAAAAACACAGAAGCTGGAAAAGGCCGGAGCTGCCAGCGCTGAGAGACCTGCTGCATTTTCCGAGGCAAAGCAAGAGGAAGGTACAAGGGAGGTGTCGTGGTAGTTGTTAGAAGAGGCCCAGCTAAGAAGCGAAGTTACTGAACAAAATTGGGTCTGTTTTACCTCAAACCAGGACAGGAGGACAGAAGAATGCCACTTCTTCACTCTTCCCTGCAGCCTCTGGGGCAGGGGCGATGTAAGACTGGCTGCAGTTTGTCACCTGGTTGCCCTCCTGGGAGCCGGTCCCCACGTTTGCTTCCTTTTAACCCAAATTTCTTCTACCTGAATTGTCTTGTATATTTGATACTATTTTTTCAAACTTAGAAAAGTCAATTTTTACTTTTTTTTCACCCCAGATTTCTTTAAATAGCCCTGCGAGCTGTGTGGACCAGGTCCAGTATCCCAGCTCATCCTCCACAAACATTTGCAAAATGAACCGTTTGGGTCCCTTATCGTCCCATGGCAGGGACGTCCCTGGTGCGTGGATGGCAGCACCAGCCGGTCACCGGGCACATCCGAGTAGTGCACGGGGCACCTCTGAGATGCGCTTGTGTATGTTTTGTACCTTGGGGCACTCCTCTCCCGGACAGAAATTGGGGAGCATCAGTCCATCCGACCGGCAGGACATGAGTGGACGGCCATGGCCATTCTCCCAGATGGTCCCTGGTCCACAGACTCCAACGTGGGCTTGGAGCAGGGCTCCACATAAACAACATTATTATTGCCTTCCCTCGTTCCTTTTGCATGGGACAATCAAACAAGGAACCCAAAGCTTGGAAATAAACACCAGCACAGAAAGGAATGTTTACCATTCACTGTATTATTCCCTTGTGTACAAAGTATTTTGCCTCTATAATAGCACACAGGTATTGAAATACGATGGCAAATGCAGAAAGACCGTACAGACATGTCTTACAGGTCTTTTCATTTCCTTTTGAGTATAAGCAGAAAGAAAAGAAACACTGTACAGGAAAGTGCTTGCAAAAAAACCCCTAGTTTGTAGAAAAATAATGGCATTGATATACAAAACCCAGAGTTGTTTCCTGAACAAGAAATGTCTAATGTCTCTGGTCCTCAAAGTCTGTTCCTATTTAACGAAGCCCATTAATGAACCACAGGATCAGTGCTCTATCATTTTTTTCCCTTATAGTTTATTTAATATTTTTTTTTTAGGTTTCTCTTTCTCTGTTAATAGCTGCTACGAAACTATATGGTAGAAATGAATGTGTACAGGTCAAAATAATATTTCTTTTTATAAATAGCCATTCACTTCATTAGAGAAAATATAATAAGCCTGTATTTTCTAAGCACCACTGTTTCTTTCTAAAGTTCATAGTGCAATTTTCCCTTTTCCCCTACAGAAGTTATACATAAGCAATTATCATTAAAAAAAATCACTATTCCACTACTACTCCTTTCCCTTTTTCCTCTTTCTCTTTCCCTTTTTCCCTTTCCCTTTCCCTTTCCCCCTTTCCCTTTGTCCCTTTTCTTTTCTTTCACCTTTGAAATGGTATTTTTGGCATTTGTCTCCGAACGGTAGAATTTATTAGTTATGCATAGACATACAACGTAGGTGAAAAAACAGTCTGTCTAAGATACGATCACATCTACTTATGCGCTATTAAGCCAAAAAACAAACCCCCAAATTATGGGTAAGAGCCTCATTCTTTCCTCTAAGTCTGAAGAGCAGCAGAGGCACACGCAGAATAAGTGCAGAGCACCGGTTCTTGAGCTGCGGGGCTGTAAGACAGCCCTGCTCGCCCGCGAGAGGTCTCCCAGCTGGGGGGAGCGGGTCGATCCCCCACTGTCAGCCTGACGGGTTTCCCTCTGAAGGCTGAACAACAGCCCGGCGCAGGCACGGGTTATGAATCCGGGGATCGGGTCCTTTATCACTATTGATCCGCCTGTTTTGAAACCGATTACACAGCCTTTGGGGAGACTCACACAAGATCCTGAGGTTGCGTTTGTTAACTATTGGCATCCAAAATTGCGAGACTTATCTGCAAGACTTTAGTTTTCCAAACTGCAGGCAATTTTGTGCTGAAAAGCATCCTTTCCTTGTACTTTGTGCTCCCGGCTGCCCCGGTATGTAAGGCGAAAGGGCAGCGTCTTCCTATCGCTAAGTAAAATTGCGGAGAAAGAGATAAGGGTCATAGTCATAGACTACAAAAATAATCTGGTCACATCACCCCCGTTCGACGTGCTACGAAGCTCTGCCAAGACATGGCGTGGCACAAGCGGTGGGCTATGTACAGGCGGGGGCCATCGCACAGCCGCGTTCGGCGCCTATGGGAGACGTCTCCTAATTTATATTTAAAGAAAAAAAAAAAAATACAGCGCTAAAGGTCTGGTTGTACGCGGGCTGGCGGATGGGCAAGGAGCGCAGATGCCTTACCAGGAAGATCTGAAGCAACACAGAAGTAGGCGTAAAGCAGCCTGTTTTTGAAGGGGGGGGTGGGGGGGTGGGCAGCGTTATCCGTAAGTACAGAGCGATCTTGTTGAGATGAGGCAGAGCCGGCGCTGAAGCCTCCCTTTGCAGATGGTCTGCGAGCGAGTAGGAAGCCGGGGAAACGCTGCAGGTGCCCGCAGTGGAGTCCCCCAGCCAAGAGGAAGGGGCGGCTTGGCTGGGCGTGCTGTCCCCCGTCCCCTGCCGCAGCCCCCCGCGGTCCGATAGCACGGCAGGGGATGCTTTCGGCTTGGCGTTAGGATTTCGTGACAACGGCGCCGTAAGAAACTGCAGCGCTTCTCAGCGCGCAGCCCAGGGAAACATATGGCCTGATGAGCCTGCCTGGGATGAGTTAATACCCCGCTTCCAGATGGAGCCAGGAAGCACGGTGGCACATGCAATCAGAAGACAAATATGTGGGTTTTTTTTAAAAAAAAGTGAGTTCACTTCAGAGCCCTACAGAAAAAAAAAAAAAAGGGGGCTGGAGCTGAAGATTCATCTGCAGGAATTTTGCTAGACCTGGGGTAAATCTTAATTCATTCGAATCGCCTGACAATTTTTTCTGCTTTCTTCCCTTTTTCACTGATAAAGGCACCGGATTAACTAAAACTACAGAGCATTAATAAATACCATGTTAGCACCAAACCAGTGCTTTTAGCACTGGCCACAGAGGTCATGTGAAATTCAAAACATACCTAAAAGATAAAGATTGCTAATGCAACTAGCACTGTATTCACTGTCACGTTTTCCTTGAGTGCTGTCGGCCTAATCCCTAAAATAAAATTTAAGCACATTTTGTCTATTTTCCTTACATAAAGACAGATTGAAATGCCAAAAATACCCCTATGCAGATTGTGTAGCACCGTAGAGGGCCAAAGCAGCCCGTAACTGAAGGAAAATTACTGATTGAAAGTAAACAACTGAATACAGTGACAATAAAGTATCACTTGTCATAATGCTACATATAATGTAGAGTACGCAAAAATGCAGTGGTTTGACTGCAGGATTTAACAATAAAAAATAAAAACAGTAAAAGCAGCCTTAATATAATGATTTTACGTACAAAAATATTAAATCAAAATAAATAATTCCAAACATAAATATTATACTGTACATTAAGAATATGCGATCTATATACACACATAAACAGATAAAAAAGTGGAAGGCAGAGGTATTGCATCGCTATCCTTCATCCGTCTCCTCTCCGCTGGCCGCTCTCCCAGAACCTGGAAAACACAGACAATGTGCACATTAGAGTCTGATCATCATCTTCGCCTCTGAAACCTGTAACTGGAGAGATGGGCACGAGAGCGGAGCCAAAGCGGGTACCAGCGAGGTGGGAAGCGCCTTTCCAGTTGACAGCGTTATACCCGTAAGGGTTACTGGGGGAAGCGAGGACTGGGAGCCCAGCATCCCATCGCTCCCCGGATGCTGCGTGGGGTGGGTGGTCGTCACCGATGCACTCAATGCACGAGTGCTTTTGCAAGCGTGGCCTGATGTGCTCCTGCAGGATGTTTTTGGGAAGATTTCCCGTCACGCAGAAGCAGCTGGGAACTCACCATCGCTATAACACCTGAACATCGAGGCCTGTTCCAGATGATGGAGTACACTTCCCACAGTAGCCGCCGCATTTTCCTACTACTTTGGTACCATCCTGCAGGCAAAATCAGAAATAACATCTCACGTAAGGGCTCGGGAACTCTCTGCTGTGAAAGGGCCAGATCCGGGATATTCTAGCCAGGGGTTTTAATAGAAAACCTCTTGGAAGGAAAACAAATTATGCCTAAATCAATCTACAAAATCCCCATTACATTTAAACGTATGCAAATGTAATTCCCTTTAGTGCTATCAGATCAGATGGTGAACACAAATAAGAAAGGGTAGTTGTGATTTGTTCCATTGAGAGATGCCCAAGGAGAAGGCCATTTGGAGGGGTATCTCAAGGGTATTTGCTTTCTCCAATTTGCCCCACAGTGAATAACTGTAACGAGCGGAAAACTTGGCTCACGCAAGAGCAAAACCCCATCTAGACAATAACAGCTCCTCAGCTGTGCTGGAGCACGTGAAGGGCACAGGAAGGATATTCGTAGGCAGTACCAAGAAACATCCATTTGGAAGGGAAAGGCCTGGAGTGGCTCCAGAGCCGAGAGGAGAGGGAAAGCGATGGAGTGAGGCTATGCCACTTGCTAAAGTGCCGCCCCTCCTCAGCTCTGCATTTCCACAGCCAGAAGAGACACAGGAAGACACGGAGTGGTCCTGGGGTGGGCCCGGTCTCCAGGAGAGCCCAGCGAGCGTGGTGCAGCTCCAGTCTTGGCTCGAGAGATTAATGCCTCCATCCGGCCTTCCTTCTCCCACCTCTGCAGAGTCCTTCTCCTCTTGGTCATTACAATGGACAGACAGTCCTTGAGGGGAATTCAACCCTCAATTACCAGAAAATTGGACTGAAGTGCGGGACAAGCTTGCACAAAGCATTTATTTTTAAACGAGCTCCATCCTGCCCTTGACACTATTGATCTGTGATTGCAGCAGGCTGCTATCATCTCTTCTCACTATGCCTTTCTTTCTTCTGCTCCTGCAGGCAATTACCCCCTTGGAACAGCCCTTGACAGATGGCACCGGGTGATGGAGGTAGGAGTTGTCCCTTAGACCCCTTGTCCCTTAAAGTTTGTTTTAATTCTGCCAGCCATGATGGTGTCTGCTCTCCTCAACCCCAAAGTTGGCTGCCCGGGCTTCTCCTTTCTGAAGGGGAGAAGAGCAGCAAAGCACTTTCCAGAACTAACACAGGGGGGCTGTGCTGGTCCTCTTCTACCTGTACTGAAGGATGCTTTGCTGCAGCATGGTGGGACCAGTGGCATTTAATTCTCCTTTAAGGGCCCCAGCACTGATGAGGCTCACGGGCTCAAGGGGTTCCCCAGAGCCAGGGGGACTGAAAGCGGTACAGGAGAGGATATTTTGCAAGTTGGTTTTTGTCAACTGATTATGGTCACCTCCTTTGGGGAGTTTTAACAGGGGCAATCCGGATGACTCATGTGAAGTAACAGCCAAAAATGCGATCCTGCGTTTCTCCAACTTCGGAACAGGACACAGGAGCAACGGGGCGAAGGCACGCAGCGGCAGAGGGGTTAATGGGCAGGCACATTAAGCCGTATAAGTTCAAATTTGGTTGTGGAGTGATTTTGAAGGCCTGCCTGGCTTACCCGGAGGCCGCGGGGTCAGCAGAGCCACGGGCAGCCGCAGGGGACGGTGCCCCGGGGCGCAGCGAGCCGTGGGGCAGCCCCGGCCCACCGCAGCGCGGCTGACTTGGGTCTCTCCCACGGAGATAAACCCAGACCATTGCAAAGGTCCATGTCCTCCACACTTTTATCAGCCACGTTTTGGGAACAACTGCCGCGCGGGGCACGCTCGCCTGGCACCCAGGCCCTCTCCGGCAGGCCGAGGCCTGCTCTGTAGCTCCGACCCCACGCGCCCCGGTCCTGCCTGCCCTGTCATCCACGCTCCATGCCGGACACCTTGGACAACTAATTAAAGAGATGTCTGCCCCACAGCACGCAGCATTTTCAGCTTCACGGTTAAGCAGGCTCACTAATTAATTGCAATAACTCACACCAAGTTAAACCTGCGAGCCCCCACCCCCCCCCTACGATTATGGGCAACGCTTCATTTCCGATGTCAGATGTTTGATTTTTGTTAGTCTCTACTTGGAAGATGTCGCCACGAAAGACAACAATTAGAAACTTCTCATGAGCAAGTACAACCGTAATTAAAATTACAACTTACTGGGGATTTTTGAATTTCCGACACTGCGTAATTCCCTTGCGAGAGCCACTTTGCCGTTCCCGTTAAGGACAGGCCTGTCCCATAAAGGTCTACGCTGAAGCGACCCTAAAAAACAAGCAGAGGAGCTCGGTTACCCCGAAACGCCGTGCTTTTGCCACCGTGTCACCTTCCTAACAGGATCTTGCCGACAACGTTCTCAATTTTTTCCACCGCTCTGAGAGTGATTAGCACATATTGTACAAATCACAGCATGTCTCGGGTTAGGAATTTCCTCCTCGCTGGTGGCTGCAGGGAAGGAGGGGCTTTATCTTGGGTTTCCACTGCTTTTTCTCGGTTTTACACTGCTTTTTCGTGGTTTGCCGGCTGAGGGCATTCTTGGCTTTTCCATGGCAAACTGCGGAGCCTGATGTGCTCCAGCAGCTGCTGGGAGAGGTACCCCAGGGATGCACTGCAGCTGCTCTCGCTGCTCCCTCCTCAACTGGAGAGGGCACACTTGTCCTTATTTTCCTTATTTTCCACTGGGCGCTTTTTTTTTTTTTAAAAAAAAAAACAGACTTCAGTAAAATCAACTCTTTCATTTGTTTATTTCTTAAAAACGCCCTTCACTTCATTCCAACCTCTCTCAAAATGCACAACATGGATGGAAAATGAAGGGCTACGCCTGCATCCAACGCAGATGCCTCCAGCCTTCCCCTTACCCCCGCGGCAGACCCCCAGCCCTGCCCGTTTCTGGACCCAAGGAGGGATTCTTCGGCCACGTGCCCGGGCTGACCCGCAGCCCAGCAGAGCCGTGCGGTACCAGATGGCTGTTAGCTTTGCTGCCTGCGCTTGCTGCCTTGGGAATGTTGATTTTCTGCAAGGAGCACACTGTCTGGGTCAGGTGGATGGATATTAACATTCATGAGCCTTCCTGAGGTAAGAAGTCAATCCCTAAGCCGCTGAGCTGTGCGGAAAAGTGTCAGCTCTGAAAGTAGGGAGGGAAGGAGATGGAAAGGTTTGCCCTCTGCCGTCTGCTGCTGCAACTTCCTCCTTAATGCCCTTTGCAAGTAAGGTCCACCCAGTACCTTGGACTATCCAAACATATCAATTATCATCCCCCAGCTCCACAAAAACTAGGTGTGCTGGGGACACAGAGCAAGCCACCTGTAGCACAGTGTTAATTAGTTTCCTAGAGACTTTCAGGAAGGCATATTTCTTCCAAGCAAATAGGCTAGATGTCCTGCATCACCTCCCAAAGCTACTGAAGATGTGACTTAGCCTGTGCTCAGCTCTATGCTTTCGTGGCCAGGCACCTCGCAGCGCTGGGCCAGGCTGGATTTGCCCCAATGTGCAGGCACCGTCTTCATTTCATCAGCGTCTTCCCAGCCCTGAAGTGGAGTGAGTGGTGGCAGGGCACGGGGATGGTGGGGCAGCAGCTGGCAGGTTCCACCGTGGTCTCTGATGGCTGGGCTCCATCGGTCTGGTGGCAGAAACCCGACCTGGTCCTGCCCTGCAAAGGCTGTCCCCCCTCTCCTTCTTGGGCATCTCCCCCCTGAGCTGGCGTGGCAGGAGTCCTGCTGTCTGTCTGCTGCCTTCTCCGCCCAGAGGGGTTCTCTCACCCATCTTGCACCCCCACAAGGAGCAGTTGCAGCGGATACGCGGCTGCGGAGCACAGAGGCAGGGTCCCAGGGCATCCCGATGGCCTGATGCAGCCCAGCATTTCCACCATCCCTGCCACGGACCGATCCCCCTACCCTTCAACTGCCCCCCAACCGAACCCCCTGCCCTTCAAGGGCATGCAAAGTCCAGCCCTTCTCCCACAGCTTAATTCTTCTTCCTTTTCTCCTTTACTGTCGACTGTCTGAGGCCCCGAGGAGTGTCCCTTAGTCAGTCCTGACACGGGTCTGATAAAAAGCTGGCATTTTCCCATATGGAAAATGGAGAGTCCTTTCTGCACGGACAAAAAGAAAAGTTTCCGACCGCTGAGATGAGAATGTGACACTCATTGGAGTTGGGCTGATGTGATCAGCAGTAATTAATAGAGGGCCTGAACATAACAAACGGCACCAATTCCTATGAAATGCTATTGTCAAATACCTGCGGGCATTTGGCTGCGCTGTAGCAGTCCCCAGCGGTGGCGTAAGGAACAGGTCGTCCATCATGTGTCTGTGCGAACTGTAAATCGGTCGCTGTGGAGAAGAGTTGGTGAATAACGCGGAAAGAAAGATGCAGGGAGAGAGACAAAATAAATGTAAACATACTCCGCTAGTGTTTAAATTCACTAAAGCTGGTTTCATACATTAATCTTGAGAGTCAAAACCTCATCTGTTGGATTTTTAATATAAAATCCCCAATTCATCCCACATGTGACTCTCAGTATGTGAGCACTGAATTTAACAGGGCGCTCACACGCTCAACATTTACAGCTCGGTACATTGGTGATTTAGGGCCTAGGTATAAATCACAACAAAACTCGAACCCACGGGTTTTATTTCTCTATCAGAAAACGCCCCACTTCCAGGAACGCCACGGGACCTCCTAAATCCCCCTTTTAAAAAAAGGCAAACAACCACCTCTGTGCTCTCCTGGCTGCCCAGCCCAGGGGTCGGGGTTTCAAAGGCAATCAGGATATTTTGCTCTGGAGGGATCTGAAGTACCCAAGGCTCATTTAGATGGGGATGTGAGATAGCTCCAACCTACCAACGGAGGTAGGTGCCCAGCTCCTTTTGAAATTCAAAGGGAGCTGGTATCAAATTCCCCGAGGGTAGTTCCTTTGGGAGCTTTACCTAGGAGCTTTTACAGACTATTAGTAGCTTTTTGCAGATTGATAGACTGGGAGGAATCATGGCTTGAAAATTAAGTGATAAAAAATGCTATCAGATAAAGAGGCATTTTACAAGGAAGGATTTTGATTTGCTAAAAAAATCTCTGCTATTTACTGCATGACCCCCCAACAATATGCTGTGTTTGTAAAACATTTGCTGGAAACTGACAGCATCCCTGGAGTCAAAGGGGCTGAAACCGTAACCCTATGAGATGCTGTGGGCTCTCCGGGGGCGGGATGGCTCCCAGCTCCCATGGATGACAAAAGAGACCAGGTATCGCTTACACGGCACAGCTACAGCCCTCTCCTCCCCTGCAAATCCACGGCCCCACCTCCATCACTCTCAGCACAAATTATTTCCCCATGGTCTGGTTCTGCCAAGAGCCTCCTCCACCCCGGCCCTGAGGGAGCAGCATCCCCGACCCCAGCGGAGACCCTGCCCTGGGATCTCCTGACACGTCTGTGTGTAAAATGGGGCCCAGCTCCTCCCTGGCTAAGCTTTCTGTCTGAGTCCCGTCTGAAAATAGGAGATCAAATGAAATAAAATCCTTCAGAAAATACACTGGCCTGCCGGGAGCATGCAAAGACTCATTCCGCATAGCAGATGCCCCAGCGACTATCTTAATATTTTCCCATATAACAGAGAAATAGTGTGAGCATCTCTGATGGACTCAAGTTGCAATCTCCAAGTGTAAAGCAGCCTTTAACAGGAATATTGCTCACTAGAGTACTACTGCTTGTTTGTAGTTACAGCTATATTTGTGTAAAATAAACATTTTTTTTTTAATGGCAAGGCCCTGTTTTTACTCACTTATTATTTGCATAGTGTTCAGGTCCAGCCTTACTTTGCTGAAGGTGGAAAACCCAGCTGCTGTGTAATCTTTCCTACACTGGCAGTCTTCTCGTCTGCTCCCGTTATACGGACATTCAGTCGGGTTATGCAATCTAAATCAAAAGAAAACCCTTTCTACTCATGACCGGAAAATATTGCCGTGGAAAACAAAAATACCGCAAAGCTCAGGATTAAGGGATTTCTTACCTGTATCCATACACTTCTGAAAAATTCTCTGCATCCCCATTTACCAGGGTGACGTACTCCTTTGGGCTGTCAGTCTGCATCCCAGAGCAATACACCTGAGAGAGAGAAGCCAGAATTTTGTCAGGTATCACGTGCAGAGGGATGGCCGAGAAAACTGAAGGTAGAGAACGCAAGAGTGGAAGCGAAGAGCACACGCAGGGTCCTCTTGCACCTTCGGAAAATGCATTAACTATCAGTCTGTTGCTGAAATGCACCTTTAACGTCTTTCCTTTGACTTGGAGGAAATATTCGCCATCTTCAGTGACACCTTTGAGATGTTTAACGTCTTTGCAACTCCTTGGTAATTCACCTGAAACAAAACAGAAATGCTTGTGGTCACTGAGCAACCGTACGTCAACATTTCTTTTGTAACACTGTGAAGCATCTAAAGCATCAAAGCGCCCTGTTTATTTTTAAGAGGTCTCCCTGAAGTGCCTTAGTGCTTTGTTGGATGGCTCCCAATGCTTGGAAGTACCGCACATCCCTAGGAATTTGATAGGAACAGATGCTGAAGCCACGAGAAAGGCAAAGGAAGGTGCAAATCTGCAGACTTACAGTCATGGACGTTATGACATGTCCTCCTCTCTTCGGGTTTCAGATCCGCATGGCACAAGCTGCTGACCTGGTCGTTGTTTGTCAAACACTGCACCGACCGGTGCATGACTCCCACTCCACAGGTGACGGAGCACTGCAAGACAGAAGCAGCGATTCGTATTTTATCTCAAGGGTTTCTGGGCTCCGGAGTGTTCAAACACGGGCTTAATTTTAATCAAAGAAGTAATCCCTTTGATTATTAATCCCTTCATTATTATCATCATCACTGTTTCAAGAAGACTACTGAACTTCACTCAGCACTTAAACGCTTTGTGGGATGAGGCAGTATTGGTTAAGGTGAACCATGCGCTCACGTGAAATTGTTGATTTTTCACACTAGGAAGGTTGTGCAAGAGAGAAATGTTCACCAGGAGACCTGAACGGTAGAAATCCTCTCCTGGTGGCTGGGAGACATTGCCTGGGACGCTGATAGGGGCCTCTGAACAAACAAGACATGGGTGGTTGTTTTCTAACCAAATTGCACAAAAAAAACCCACAGCCTCCAAACCCTCTGTCCCCTCGCCCTCTGGAAAAATGCCTAAATCTGCGCAAACACAGGATTACCATCCTCAAATGGCCCAAATCAAGGGCAATCTTAAGGATGAGATTGCAGTTTACTGGAGCTACCGAGCAGCAGCTTGTCGGGGCTGGCTGATGCTGAGCATGGGTGACGGGCGGAGGGAGCATCTTGCTCCTCCTCCGCAATTTGTTCTTTCAGTACTTGAGAACTGTTAATCAGCTCTTTCTACAGGTACCAGGTCAGGCTGCCGGGTATGAGGATGGTATGAGGATGGTATGAGGATGCTCATCCCTTTAGAAATGCTTAGTCTAAGGAGCGCACCATGAAGGAGATGGTCTTCAACAGCTCATGGTATTTGCAACTTGGTGTTTACTCTTTTATCTGGTCCAAATCTGTAAAATTTAACTACAGAGCTGAGCAGGATTCTCTGTGTCCATCAAAGATGGTAGTATTTTACATTATTTTACATTAAATCCCTTTGAAAATCAGAGATGAGAAGGGTCATGGCACTGGAGAAGGATCACTGGGACGTTCAGCAGCCCAAAGCGAGGAGAAAGGTCTTGCTCTCTGAAATGGATACTCTTTGGAATGAAGCTGTACTAACGAATTGGACATTTTGCACTGAAATTCTGGGGGAAAATACCAATTAATTGAGGCTGAGCTCTTTGCTGTAACTCCTCTGCCCTGACTCACAGGGAGGATCTGAGGCTTCCTATGGGGCAGGAGAACTTCGGTTTCAAACGGCTCTGCCATTTACTGTGACAACTTCTGCTACATTTTGCTTGACTTGACCCTCGTTGCCTTGTAAAGGTTTGAGAAATACCTACAAATGCCTGAGCTGCGTTAATAAATCAAATTTATGGGAGAAACACCACATTTCAAAGAATGTCAGAAGCCCAAAGAAGTAAAATGTTATGACCTTAACTAAAATTCGATCTTGTAGTTCAGGCCCCAGAAAAGGCTCGACACAAATAACTTTAGCAGAACAGCGAAGTTCTTTCCCCTGCCCTGTCCCAGCATTTGTAAGAAGGAGGGGGAAGGGAAAGAAAAAGAAAGAAAAATCCTTTTAAGGCTGCAGTTACCAGTGTTTCGGCCTATTGGGGGTTCCCAAGTCTCGCTCACATGTGTGGGTGAGTGGGATCAAACCCAGCTGCCAACTACCTGTCACTGCCCCTACTCCAGCCCAAGGCTTTCAAACCCCTTGTTTTCTGGCAGTGACCCCACTTTCTGACTAAAAATTCAACGTGACCCTCAACACTGCCACAAATTCTGGCTACAATCAAATTTTCACAGAGATCGTGACTCCGCTCGTGGCTGCTGGGACTCCCCGACACGGTGGGGTTCAGTCCGGAGCAGGAGCCCTACACACACCGGGGCTGCCGCTGCACGAGGGTATGCTCTGCGTTAATTTATGCATGTCTTAAGCATTTCCCTGCCAAACCTTGGGATTGCGTCCCCTGTGTAAAGAAAAATAAGTTTGCTCCAATTTTTTCAGTTAAAAAAATGAAGTTTGCCAAACTTACGCTTCCCCAGTTGCCGACGCGCCAGGACGCCGAGACGGGGCACTCCCCGAGGTAGCAGGGCTGGATGTTGGGCGGCTGCGTGCCAGGGCAGTTGACCGTGTTCTGGTACCCGTACTCGTAGTGGTCCTTCCCGGTGTAAATCTCGCTGCAGGACACCAGGCGCTGCCTGTATCCCTTCCCGCAGGTGACGGAGCACTGCGGGCAGAGGAAGCGCCTGTCAGCACCGCACGCTTTGGGAAGGCTGCCCAAAATGAGGAGGAAAAGCAGCCTTACCAGCTTTTAACATGGCAAGCTGCTCTGAGGAACCACTAGTAACTATTTAAGACAGCCACGGGTATTGTGAGTGGCTAGAAGCGGGCTGGCGCCCAACACTGTCTTTGAGAACCCAATTCCTCCCTGTGCTGCCCTACAGCTGGTCCAGGACCCGCTGCTCCAGGTTGGCTCCTGGACACAAGTTATCCCTCCCCAAGGGCCAATAAAGGAACAGAAGATCCTTGGGAACTCAGAAACGCCTCTATTAATTGGGTTTTCTTCCCCCCCCCCCCCTTTTTTTTTTTTTTCCCATGGGATGCACAGAGGAAAGAAAACGGTCAAGATTGACCCTGAATTGCGGGTACTCGGCAGCAACGGGAAGAAAGGGAAGGTTTTCCTTGTAATTAGAGGACAAAGTGCTTCTGCCCTCCTCACCAAAAGGCTGAGTGGGAGCTGGGGCGACCTGAGCTCCAGCCCCACGAGCTCTCGCCCACCTCCTCGTCTTCATGGGTCCGAGTGCTCCCAGGGGGTCACAGGCGGTGGGAGCGGGTAGAGGGTGTCTGGACAAGGGGCAGCCAGGGCTCCAGCTTCACAGGCACCCTAATGTTTCTCTTCGGACACTACCCAGGAGACCAGGCTGCTCCGAGAAATTCTCATCTCTCCACGTTTCTCCCTCCTGCACTATCTCGGGTGGCTTCTCTCTCCTCCCCCTCAATCCTCGCATGTTTTCCTTTTTCCCTTTTCGTGTTCTTTCTTTTTAATCAGCGCTGCGTCAGCAGCTGCCTCGTCATTTCCCTCCGCTGTTCCTCCAAGTGGAAAGTGATCCTTCTGCAGATTCGCTGCAGAAGGAAACAGGCTGAGATTAGCCCAGGTCCTCCCGCATGCAGCGCTTGCTGCAAAGAAAACTCATCTATTTTCCTTTCCGCCCAGCCACGAGGGCAAACTTGCTGCCTTTGCTCACACCGGGTCCTCGCTCTTGCCAAAGACGGCACCGAGGAAGGACGTGTCCCCACGGTCACACCCAGGCTCGCCTTTCCCCTAAGGATGCTCACCCGGACCCTTGTGCAGCTCGTGGGGCCCCGTAGCTCCTTGGGAGGGGATGGGAATAAAACAAAAGAAATAAATAGATGAAATAAAACGGCACAAACCCAAAGAGGGTGCCTGCTGCACGCCATGTGCTTTGGAAGAAAATTGCCTCTAGATATTAGCTAGGGCTCTGAGCACGCTGGCGTTTAGTCTTTAATATCCTGGTCTTCTCCCACAGCCCTGCGTCTCTCTCTCCAGCAGGGAAATTGCACACAGAAACAACCCAAAAAATGGTAATTAAACCTCACAGCACTGCCCTGCCGCTGTCGATTTGGGTTGCAATATCTCAGCGAGGCCGGCGGTGAGAGGAGGAGAGGGTGGCCGGTGGCACGGTCCCTGTGCGGGGATGGGGATGGGGACTCACCTCCGACCACTCCCCGGTGATCCAGACGTACTCGCAGGGCGGCAGCCCGCAGCTCTCGATTTCGGGGGGCCGTTTGCTGGCCTCGCAGTAGCCGCTGTTCTGCACCCGCTTGTTCTCATCCACGCACACCACTTTGCGGTACCGAGACGCCTCCCCGCACGTCTTCATGCACTGTTTGCGAGAAACAACAGCTCATGCAACTCCCGAGGGACTTCAGCATATTAATCCGCCCCTGCAAAGCGAGCGAGCCCTCCTCCCAGCAGCCCCAGTGAGTTGGTGGCTCCGTACCCCATGTTTGGCATCCCTCACTGGTGTCACCTGGGGGCAAATTTGAGACTGGAGCCTCGCTGCGCCAGGCGCTGCGGGAGCATCCAGTGACAAATTTACCCATCCTCTGGAGGTAGCAAGCCAAAACACAGGCGCAGGGAGAGAGGAGAAGCCATGGGATGGGGTGGATGTGGGGTCCAGCTGTGATGGGACCAGGAGATGCAGGGGTGGGCCAGGAGATGGGGCAAAGAAAGGGGCCAACCCCCATCATTTCAGCCCCTAGTAAACACAGCTGCGTGGAGAACGACAACCCAGCCATCCCCCCTTCCAAAATATGCACCTTTAGCAGTGGCTCGCCTGGGGGGAGCAGGGATCCCCGGTCCCCGCCAGCAGCGAGCAGCAGCGCTCTGCCCCGGCACGGCGTGGGGACACATTTCTGCAACCGCTGCAGCGCAGGGGGCCCTACGGGTTTAATTCTCTTTTAAAAACTGCCCTGCCCGATATTAAGAGTAGCACCCGCTAGCCGAGCACAACTGCTCCCCGGGGGGCTTCTGGAGACTTTAAGGACTCGGTTCTTTCTCTGCTCGACCTGGAAAAACCAGCCCGGCTGCGAGGCTGCGCTCCCGGGATTGGGTCTGCGCTCGGAGCCCATCTTACAAAACACGCGTAAAACAAAATAAATCAGCGTAAGAACATCTGTCTGGGTACAACCCCATTTTCTTGAATTTATCGCCTGTAATGGACTTCTAACACTTTCAACTAACTGGATTAACAGGGAGGAAAATGCATGAAAATAATCATTTTATATAACGTGCAGGAAATGTCTTCCCCTAAGGAAACGGATAAAACATTCAATCAGACCATCCCTATCTGTACAGAAGCACCGTTTGAAGTCACCTGGGCTCGGAGGACCGTGCCAGTCTAATCCAGTTAGAGTCTCACCCTCTGAACATTGTTTCCAGCCTCCCCGAAGCAGCTCCTGCTCTCCTGGCTGGCCCACAGTTAGCGAGATCTTGGTGGGTTCACCTAATTGTGAAACGCGGGCACTGTCAGGCCCCCATTTCTGTAATTAGCTGTCAGAACCGAGATTGCAAATTAAGTGAGAACTCTGAAAAATCAGATCAACCCGTGGCAGGAGCATCAAACTAGGAGGGCCGCGGCGAGCTCAACGTCGCGTTCATCGTAAATATTTAGTAATGGAGCAAAGTGGAGGGGGCCGGGGAAGGAGAGGCGGCCCCACAAAGCAGCATTTATTCCGAAGGAATAACTTAGGAGCTCTTAGGCAACAGTCAACATTGCAAAATCCGCAGTCTGCCAAAAGACCCCAAGGGCTTCGTGTGCTTTCAACCTTATTTACTCTCTTGCTTTAAGTCCTCGGAGTGGAAGCGCCTTCTAGGTCTGTGCCAAAACACAGCGATCCTATGGGGGCTGGAGGAATTTGCTGGAGTGTGATTTTCCCCAGGGAGCAAACCAACTGTGCTGTATTTGCCCTTCTCTGATATATCCCCGTTACATAAGTAAAATCTGAAAGGGGGTTATTGCGTGTGAATAAGGCATCACGAGCTCTCCATCATCTCGTAGCTTCCCTGAGCGGTACCTTTCAGGGGCGGCGTGAACCTCAACATTCCTGCTGCCTTCTAATGAGGGACTCTCCAGCGCAGTGGGACTGGGGCCATGGGATGCTCAAAGCTCCCTTGTCCCAGTTTGGCGTACGCCAGCCCAGCACGTGGTCACCAGTGCAGGGTGAATCGTTCCAGCCCTCCGCCCCTCACGGCCAGAGGAGGCCCCGTGCAAGGAGTGGGAAGAATCATGGAATGGTTTAGGTTGGAAGGGACCTTGAAGATCACCTAGTTCCAACCCCCCTGCCCTGGGCAGGGCCACCTCCCCCCAGCCCAGGGTGCTCCCAGCCCCGTCCAACCCGGCCTTGAACACCTCCAGGGATGGGGCAGCCACAGCTCCTCGGGGCACCCGGCGCCAGGGGCTCACCGCCCTCACAGGGAAAAATTCCTTCCTAATATCTGATCTAAATCTCCCTTCTTCCAGTTTGAAGCCATTCCCCCTCATCCTATCAAAGAAACACGGCTGATTTTGTCTCCTCCCCTTAGTGCATATTTAAGCTTAAATTTGCAAAGTACACTGGCTGACGCTTAATTTTAGGAGGGTGAACAATCTTGATGCCACCAATGCATCTTCTGACATTGGCTGTGAAGAGCCATCATAGCAAAACCCCATCCTCATTTAAAATCGTTAGTGGCCGATGAGAGATTGATACTCTCAGACCCATGCCAGCCTGCTCTGGGCTTCTCTGCAAATAACGGATGTACGGCCAAATAAACCCCAGCCAGCTCTGTGCGTTTTGTCATCATCAGTAAATTAAAGTTTGATTATTTGTATTCTCGGGGATAACTGGCAATTAAAATAATCCCACCGAGTTATTAAATACGGCTCAGAGACAGTGAGACCATCATAAAACAAACCAGAGAGAAACACTGCAGAGCTTCCAATCAGCCACCCCAAGGTTATAAAATGTTATTCACATAGAAAGTGGACAGCTCAGCTAGCATGAAAAGGCTATTTTTCATTTTAATACGGTGATAGATTTTGTATGAAATCTCATGTTCGCGACTGATCTAAATCTCACATAAAAAAGCAGGGCCAGGGGATAACAGCCATTAATAGCAAGAGCTGAAAAACAGGTCAGGCATTTGACAATATTTGTCTCTTTTGCCTCATTTCCCAAATTTTGAACTATTTTCCCGGCAGTTCAAATTAAGGACCATTTCAAGCATTTCTGCAAATGTAATAATAACAATTAAAAAAACCCCAAAGGCATTGCTTTGTGAAAGCATTCATTGTTTTCTTTCTTTTCTTTACAAATCAAAACCTGACAGAGAGATGAAACGAAACTGCACACCACAAACACTTCAAACATGCCTTGGGTAATCCAAATCAGGCAAGGACGGCACGATTTTCCCCCAGATGGCAAATGTCAAAGATTCAAGAATTGCATTGCAGCTTCCAGAGCTCTGCATTGTCCTTTCACAGAGGTTCATATTAAAAAAACCCCACAACCCTTCTCTCTCCCAATTTGTCTTTTTTATTTGTGGCCCTGGTCTGAGTTTTACTTCGACGTTAGCAGGGCCCTTTCTATTGACTTTCTTCCCCCCGGTGTGGCCACTGAAAACAGCTAATTAATGGTAATACACCAACCGAGCGATAAACGGTTTCCAATAAGTTCCCTATTCCTTTTCATTGGCAAGACCAACTTTTTTTCTAAACAACAAAAAAGCAACAATTAAAAAAAAAAAAACCCTCTCGACGGATTCCCTTTAAAGATAAGAAATCAAGAACAAGACAGCGCTGGGATGTTATTTTACATCCCGCCTTTCATGGCGATTAGGGTTCACTGCTCAGAGAATACTAATGCAATCTGGGCCTCTTCACTATAAATGACACGCAGCCAGTACTTCCAGCTGGCGGGGAGGTGCTATTACTTTTTTTCATTGGGTGCATCAGAACAAAATAAGAAGTGCTCAGAAGAAGAACCGCTTGGAGTCAGCCAAAGGGGCGAGTTCACATTAGGCACCTCCTGCGTGTTTCTACTAGCGGTTACTTATAGGTGAGGAAACTTTCAGCCCACCCCTTAGCAAAGCTCCCCTGGGGAAAAAAAAATAAAATCTCCGTAACACATTAGAAATTTCCCCAGTGCGATGGGAAGCCCTGGAAAACATTGGAAAACATCAGCTTCCACCTCCCGCCAAGGGCTTGGCAGGGTGGGAGCAGCAGGGGCCTTTCGCCACTGGTTCGAAAAGCTGCAAAAATAAGGGAAAGAGGGTGAAAGGATGGGGCAGGAGCTGAGGCTTTTCTGGGTTAATTACACCGTTGGGTAAGGACTGCAACTGCATGCTGTTTGGTGACCTACTTTGCCGCCTGTAAATTTATTAGCTGAAGAAATTGAAAAAGCTCTGTAAAAGCAAAAGTTCATTGCAAGGAATTTGCTAGAGCCCCCTCAGCTGTTTCAGCGTCGCTTTTCCAGGCTGGGATGTTTCCGTCGGGTACCACTGCGCGCTCCGCTCGGCTCTGCCTCCTGCTGCTCCCCATCACGCCTCGGCAGGTGGGAATGGGGCACCGTCCCCTCCGGCCTCTTGTACTCGTGGCCACGTTACAGAGGATTATAAACCCATCACAACTTCCCGGCACCACCGAGACTGGGGGAATGAAGCTAAACTGGTTTGTACCATCCCCGGCAGGCTGAGGTACGATGGGCAGGGGGATCTTAGGTGATGCCACATCCCCGGTTGCCTGCAGTCTGGGGTGCTCCGTGCAGTCACGAGCCGAGGACGAGCTCGTAGGGGAGGAAAGATGAGAAGAAAGCACACGCTGCCTTAACCTTGAATTTTTTCTTGCTGTAGCGGAAAAGTTGCACAGCCTCTGCACGCGTGAGATGTTTTTTCCTCTCATCAGTAAATTTGCTTTTCCTATGCCCACCCTTTTTCTCTTTCTTTTTGTCTTTTTTTTTTTTTTAGTGACACAATAAAGGCAGGCTCTGGAAGCATCTGCAAACACCAAGGCTTTGAGCAGGAAGCCGGCGTCGCCGCTCCATCTTTTGTTAGCGCAGCAGGAGGCCCCGTTTCGCACTTACACCACAGCCTCTTCACTGTCTCCGCAGGGGAAGGGACCTCGACCCATTTTGTCCCCCTTCAAGACCTCCCTGGGCCAGGCAGGAGCAATATAAAGGCAGCCTGACTGCCAAAGAAAGCCGGGCCCCCATTTGATTAATATTTCTCCTGTTCCCCGGAGCTACACACTGCAGGCATCAAGGTGACCAGGATCACGCACCTCCAAAGTCAGGGAGACTTCTGCTGCTCAAAGGGAGCAGAACGGAGCCCCTGCTGCCCTGTCACTGGCGCCACCAAGGGTTTGGCAGGGAGGCTGATGGACCTGGGGGGGGGGAGGTCTTCTGCCCCTCTCCATCCCCTGCATCCCCACGGAGGGCCCATGATGGGCAATCTCCTTCTCCCTGGGTGACAAGGACATCCTCTCCATAGGAGCGGTGGCCTCTCCCGCGGGCTGTGCGACTCAGCAGTCGGCTCCCCCGAGCTGGCGGCTCCATCGCCTTTCCCATTTCCAAGGCTGGCAGTCCCTGCGCTGCCGGGAAGGGCCTGGGACAGCGGGACAGGCACGGAGGAGAACTGGGGCAGGACTCTTTCACCCAGGGATAGCAAAAAAAGGAGCAAAACCACACTGAAAATAATCATTTTGGTGCCTGGTCTGAACTCTCTCTGCCAAAACCTGTTGTGCGCTCGAAGCGTGCCACAGCACCCTGCGGGCAGCCCACGGGAGGGTCCTTCTGGACCCCTTCCTCCTGCCCAGAGTCCCCTTGTCCTCCTGCCACCCACTCGCCACTCCAGGCGAGTTGGGGTCGCTCCCTGAACCACTGGAGCGGCAGCTTTATTCCCCCACTCCAGCCTAAGGGGATGAATTTGCTGGGGACCGAGCCTGGTCCCTCAGAAGAGCACCATCTCCCACGGGAGGTCTCATGTCAGCGCTGCTCGTGGCTTGCCAAAAAGCATGGACGGGGAGCCCAGTGGAAAGAGAGAGCTCTCAGAAGGAGCTGGGGTAATGGGGCAGGAAAGGGGGCCATTACTGATGTTCCCCAGTTCCCCCAAACCGGCAGACACTGGGCTCGCCGCCGGAGCAGCGCGGCAGGGCTCAGCCTCCGGGAACAGACCCAAATCCCCACTACCCAAAACCTGCTCAATATTTGCATAGCTCCCAGCCACACACCGGGCAGCACAAAGCAATAAATTAACCCTACGGAGGTATTTGTCAGCTCCTCCTTCCAGCCACCGCATACGAGCGTTTCTTTTGCCTTTTTTTTTTTTTTTTTTCCCTCTTGCAAAGCCGGGTTGTAACCCCAAAACCCCACTCGGCGGAAACCCCGACCCTCCGGCAGCCATCTCCGGCCCCAGCATCATCCCGTTCTGCGCGCTTGAGAGCACAAGTGACGTGACCCCCGGGGAAGGG
Source organism: Vanellus vanellus (assembly GCF_965231255.1). Taxonomy (NCBI): domain Eukaryota; kingdom Metazoa; phylum Chordata; class Aves; order Charadriiformes; family Charadriidae; genus Vanellus; species Vanellus vanellus. Next base: position 2,604,771 of record NC_138914.1, read on the forward strand.
CGGAGAGGGGGGTCCCCGCTTACCGCTTGCCATTCGCCGGCTGCCCAGCGGTGCGTGGGGCACTCGGGGAGGTGGCAGTCCCGCTGCGCAGGGGGACGGCCGGCCGGGTCACACTCTGCCTCCTCGGCTGCCTTCGGGGTGCCGCTGTGGCAGTGCACGGCGCGGCGCTGGACGCCCCGGCCGCAGGACACCGAGCACTGGAGGAAGGGACAGAAGGTGAGTGGCGGTCCCCGTCGCAGCCCTCACGGTAAGTTCCCGGGGTTCGCCCTCTGCTCTGGGCTCAACGGCAGCGATAGCGATAGCGATGCTCTAACGCCGGCGTTCAAACGTCCAGGTGAGGCTTTTCATTGCACGAGGGGAAAATTTTGCAAGGGCAGAGCAGACGGGCTGAAATCCCCGCTCCGCTGAAGCCAGCGGGAAGTTTTGCCGTTGGCTTCAGCGGGGTCAGGATTTCCCCGACGGGATTTATCTTGCAAAAACCTCTGGAGAAAGCGGCACCGCTAAACCACCGCAACGCGCCAGAGGCGGCAAGGCTCTGCCTATTACTTCTCAGGCACTCGGCTCAAAAAAGTTATAGTTCAAAATATATCAAATGCCACAAGTGTCACTGGAGTGGACTTTAATGAAAAGCAAACTTGAATTATATAGAAGAAAGTCTGTGGCAGTAGAGAGGGAAAGGTACGATACAGCTGGGATTCCTTTCAGCACGCATCTAAACATGCACGTGCACACAAGCCAGGGCGTGCTGTTAGTTTGCGAAAATAAATGCCTTTTTTAAATTAAGTGCGTTTCACATTTCCTTCGTTACACTGTGGGCGCATTTCTCCCCACTTCCAGGCAGAGCAAGAAAAGCCTGAATTTCTCTGTTTCCCAGACACCTTCAAATTATTATCTACACTGCGATGCTTTTAACAGTTTGCTTTTTCTTTCACGCAACATTTCTTATTGTTGTGACTGCACGCTGTAATATGTTTAGCAGTACTTAATGTCCCTCCGGTATGGATTTTTCCTTGCTAGATCTTAAAGTATATGATATAGATTTGGCATAAAAAGAATTTGCATTTGCAGAAGAAAGCATGTAAAAACCAAAGGTATGCGTTTAAAACACAGCTATTACGATTAGCCATTCGCTCCGCTAACAATTAATATTAGTGACCTTATTAATACATCGGGAACTAAGAAAACAGATGTACAGCCCGTTATTGCGATACCCGTAAAACGAGCCTTCTTAGGGCAGGGAATTAAGTGGCGCCTAACGGGGAAGAAATTCTCTCTTCTGCAGAGCATTCCTCCGTAATGCTCCATTTGCTTTACTCTCCGAAGATCCCATAAAGCCAAGGGGACCAAAGAAAAGCTGACTGTGAATATTTAGCTTCAGCTATTTGTAAGAGGGTGGGGTGTTTTGTTTTTTTTTTTTTTGGTTTTTTTTTTTTTTGTGTAAGTTTTGAAAGTGGCAGTGAGATTTCTGTCACTGGTGATGCAAATGTTTCCCATATGCTGCGCGCTGCCTCCCTGTGATTAATAGCGCTGTTTGTCCTACGCATTCCATAGGGGACAGTTAAACTGAATAATGGCAACAAACTTGGAGAAACATATACACCAGGATGCATACCATGCTCTAAAATGCCTTTTGGTTTGCACTTATCACCCACCCAAAAAGCACATGCCCGGGAATGTTACGACAAGGGAGAGCAAGCCGTGCCACGGCTCTTTCCCGGGGGGGCTGTGCTGCCTGTGACACCCCGGCAGAGTGGCTCCGGGGAGGAGGACGCTGGTCCCTGGCCGTGCCGGGCCACCGGGCAAAGCTGGAGGCTCATTTCACTGCGTGCCTGGGCCAAAACTTTGCCCCTGCATAAGCCCACGAGGATAAATGCCGCACCCGACTGAATCCGTGGGAGCGCTCCCAGGGAGGATTCATCACAGGACGAAGGTGGGAGGATTCGCCGGCTCGGGCGAAGGTTGGGGAGTTGGGGACGTGGGATTTTTCCCAGCGGATCGAGGCATCTCCTTCTAGGGGGTGCTTCCTGCCACTGCCTGCACTGCGGCATCAGTCTGGCTGCGGCTCCGGCCGGATTTACGGCTTGCTTCAAAATAACACCATCACGCTCTATTACAGGGGCAAGAAAAGGTGGGGTTTTTACCCCATTTTCATCCCGGCTATTTTAATCCAGAATACCCGTCAGCCAAGCTGTGTCTACCTTAGCGAAGTACTGTAGCTGGCTGACAGACACTCAGTTTTGGGACAGCCAACTTTTGCTGTACTTATATATTCCCCCGTGGGATGCCCCGAGCCAGGCAGCCTGTTTGCCCTTTCTATAGCCCCTATACGTTTGCCAAGGAGCGCTGCTTTCTCCACTGAGAAAGTCAGTCACCGAACTGCCGAGTGCCAGCTCGGCTATGGAGAAGCTCTACCTGCTGCTCTTCCCGTGTTTTTACACGGGGCTGGATTTCAGCCTGTAGCTGAAATATGTTAAATACCAGACAGCAGAATAAATATTGGTGTTTTTGCTAAGTGAAAGGTAAACGGCCATAATTGATACTACTTAGGAGATGCAAACACATTAAATCTGACATTTCAGTGCAGACACAAGCACATTTAAAACTTGGAGAAAAAGCCTTTTTTCTTCCCTTCTGATTATTACAGATACATTAAGAATGCTTTGCTGCAGGAAAGTGGATTCATAACAATCTAGAAAAGAATTACTCGGCCTCTGAATACAAAACATCCAGAGAGAAAAAACCCTGGGAGCGGAACAGCAGCTTAGCCAGCTGCCCACTGGGATGCATTTTTAACCATTCCTGTATTTTTTAATCCCGATTTTTTTAATCATGCCTTTTTCCTAAAAGAAAAAGAAGAAAAAACCTAAAGGCACACGCAAGGGGTCCTGCGCGTATATTGTGACGGAGGATGCGCTTTTATGGGGAAACCTTGCCTTATTTCTGACGCGGACTTTTGCTGGTTTACCCGAGGCAGCCAGCTCACGGCAGCTCAGCTTTGGGATTGTCTTTTGGAGGCAATTAGACTTCCAGAAAGCTTTTTTGATAGCATCTAAGCGCAAGCCGATGGTGGCTCCCTAGTTTCAACAGTGCCACCGGTGTCGGGGAAGGTGGCAGGGAGTTTCCATGCCCATTTAGCTCCCGACCTCTGGGTATCCTGCGTGCCAAACCCCTGCCTGTTTCACCGTCCGAATGAGAAGTTCAGCACCTAAATCCGCCTCTGCTCTGAGACGTTCCGTCTTCTGCAAAGCCGTGCGAGCCCGCTGGCAGGGACGGCCCCGGCGCTGCTCCGAACTTCCACAGCCCTGCTTTTTCGCCTGCCGCCGGCAAAGAACTGCTTGCCAGCACCAGTGAGGCTCAGGACGCAAGGAAGCCACGCCAGAGCATTTCACGTGGCTTTGGAAAGCCCGGGTTGATACGGCAGAATGGGTGTTTCTACCCCTTTATTTTTGACCCAAGCAAGACGCCGGCCGGCTGAGCCCCCAGAGCATCAGGGACCCGGCTGGGGAGCCACCCCGCGCGCGGGAAACGCGCTGCCTTTCCTTAGTCTTATCATTAGCGTACAAATATCCCGTAATTGCCTAGTCACCAGAGATTACCTCAGGCCATAAATCACCTCATCCTCCTATTAACTTGGGTTTCTTTCTCCGCTTGCGTAAAATTAACTCCGTCCATGCGGTGGAATGTCGGGAATTTTAAAACGCTTACTTTTATCAATTAACATTGGCGTATTTTAACGCAATCGACAGACCATTACATGATTATGTTTACAATTATTAGCTGTAAAAAATTGCTTTCAGGAGCAGTCGCTTTAAATAAGGCGCAAATCAGATATGACAAGACTATCTAATGGCCTGGCGTTTCTTTTCAGCCCGGCTTCCCGTATAAAATTGAGGGTTCAGCCCTGCAGGCAATAAAGGTAAAAATATTGATTTAATTTCCAAAATGGGAGCAGTACTGGGCGTTTCACAGGGCTATGCAGGGCTACCTGGGCGCTCCCAGCCATCCTTCGGGTAAAGGGCCCCGACCTCAGCACCTTTAAACACGTAATGGCAAATACTGCTATCCTACTAATCCAAAGGGAAGCATTAAAAAAAAAATAAAAATGCAAGTCTGAAAACAATCATAGATCATCAATGGGTTTATTGTCTTTTTTAATAGTCGACATTAAACAAGAGTGTGCTGTCCTGCTCCTAAGAGTTGCATGGGTGCCTGTAGCAATGTTAATGGTTTATCTTTCAGGGAACCCGCACACAGTGCGAGTCGGTGTTTTGTACCTTAATTTGGACGACAGACCGCAAGAGAACACGATGTTTTACAAGTAACAGTTCATTTAGTCTGGGATTTTCGACAATTCTGCTGATTAGCACACTAATGAGGTAGAGGGAAAAGCGAGGTTCAGAGATAAAAATTTGATGCGGCAGATTCAAGGTGATGACAAAGACATTATTTTCAGGAAAACAAGGATTCAAGCTATGCTTTCAGCAAACAAGATGCTTAATAACTCCAAGCACTTTCACATTTCCAGCAGCCTCTGCTCTATGCATCAGTGTCTGACTTTTTAATGAAGCAAAATTAACTGATGAGCTTGTTAAGAAACAAAAGGTAGCGAAAAGCATTTTTAATCAACAGCTCGGATTGTTCTTTAGGCTTTCTCAGGAAGCTGATAATAAAATTAATTTCAGATTTTGCAAAACTAAGGAAGATTGTGCCTGGGATGTGACGTATTTAAATAATAACAATATTGAAAACATGAATAAATTGCAGATTCTCTTCAATCTTATATACTAAGGAATGTGCTTTCCGTCAGATACTAAAAGCGAGTTGCCATGTTTTCAGCTGGTACGAATCAGTGCTGCTCCGGGAAGCTGCACTGTTTTCCGCCACCTGAGGACCTGGCCCAAAACTTTTACCCTGGATGAATTCAAGAGGGCAGAAGTGATGGGAAAACCAGCTTCTAGCCAATTGGATGGAGGAAGAAGATCAAAGGGTGCAAAAGGGTATACAACGCGTCTCACCTGTCCCCAATCTCCTGCTTTCCACTTCGGACATCTGCCCCCTCTGCATTTCTTTTGCACATTGGGCTTAGCAAGGTGCTTGCAATAATCTTCTTCTACATGCCTCCCTTCCTTTGACAAACAGTACACATTGCGGTGCTTTTGGCCCCTTCCACAGGAGACAGAACACTGTAAATATAAAGTAACAACAGATCAGCTTTCACGCAGGGCCATCTGCACGGTTATACACGGGCCATGGCTACCCCGGGCATTTTCTTTTAACTGGCCCAAAAGGCACATCCCCAGGGCTCCGACAGCCGACGCAGAGCCTGAGGGGGAGAGGGAAGGGCAGAATCCAACCGCTGGAAACGTTCCCATTTGCACTTAATATTGCACGATACTCTTGGACGAAGCCCCCCCCTTCCCCCCCCCCCCCCCCAAAATGCCAATATCAAAACAGAGAAAGCAGCTGACATTCGGCAGGGGTAACAGGCTGGATTCCTGGCATTGCTCCACTGGTTTCAAAGGAGCAGACCCACCTTACAGGGATCAAGGCAGGAGCCCTCAGTATCTACTTAGAAGAACTTGAAAGGAACCATTTCCATTTACCTCGGTACAAAGGGAGGTCAAATGTTGGTAAATCAGGAGAGTAAAGCGCTATATACACCTTCACAGAGGGAAATAACGGCACAAGGGAGAAGGCAGAAGAGAAAAATGCAGTCCGTGTCCTCGGTGTTAAAGCTCACGTTTGTTTTACCAGTGCAGACCGATTTACTTTTTTTTTTTTTTTTTTTTTTTTAACTAAACAGACTGAAACCAGGACATGCTCATCCTTAAGATTTATGCATTTTGAAAACAACTCAGAAGGTGGCAAGAAGGCAGAGCCTGAAGAATCAAAGCAAAAAGCAAATCAGCAGGTATGTTAGCTGGAAGCTTTGTAGTGAAGCAACTAATTTCAACCTCCCTCTGCAGGTTCACTGAACTTTTTCAAATGTGACCACTTCTGGCATGCAAACCCCAAGCAACTTCACTTTGATTTCAGATTAGTCTCCTCCAAAAGATTTAGGAATCAAAGGGCTTTGGAATCACGACAAGAATTTAATATGACAGTTTCGTGTAGAACAAGCCTCTTACTCAGCATGATGCACCCAGAGACTCAGCTTCAATTTCTTCATTACATGTTATGCAAGTCATTACATGCTATGTCACAAGCATCCTGGTTTAATCCTGGAGCACAAACACACTGGTTCGACCATCTCTCAATATAAAATGTTCTGCTTTCTTTTCACAGTGCAGCAAACACGCAGAGATGAGGCTTCTTCCTTCATTTTGGAGCCACCCCATCAGTATATTTCCTAAGAAATAAAGCACAGCCCAAGCTCTTCCCAGTCTATGAATACATTTGAAACCTAAAAAACTACAATTTATATATGTAGCAGCTCTGGAAGATCCATTAGAATAGAAATTGGCGTATGCATTGACAGCTGTGATTATTTTAAATTACAGCACTACTTCCAACTCACTCAGCCCCTATGGTGTTAAGAGGCACACAAAGAACCAGCCGGAGAGCAGTAACTTGCTCCGAAATGGAAAAGTTCAGACCGACGTGGGGAGGAATGGACGCAACTCATAAGATCGGATGTTGCCGCTTAAAAGCTTCGTATAAGCGATGTGCCCAAAAAGGCTGCTTTCCTGCTGCAAGACCACGGCAGGTTGACAAAAGGTAGCTGAGGTCCCTTGTGATCAATAGGGCTTAAGGGCCGCTAATGCAGCTCCTCTGCGAGAGGCAGGAAGCCAGGCGAGCCCGCAGCAGGGATGGCCGCCTCCGAGTTTTCCCGAGCCCGGCCCCAATTTCAAGATAGGCCCCAAACCCCAAAAAGCAACGTTCAGCCTTGCACTGAGGACCCGAAGAAAGGCTGTGCCTCGGTCTAAGGTAAGACTCTCCCGAGTTACCGAGATTCATGCACTTCACTTTTTTTTTCTTTAGTATCAACAGAAAAAGGATTGAGTTAATGTTATCCTATTTTTATAAGCCTTCACATTTCATCAGAAGTTCATTTTTTCATTCTTTCTACATCTCTCCCCAGGCAATGAACGTCAGCGGCAAGAAGGAAATGTCAAATCCTACCAAACCCGGTTGTAAAATTCTAATACTTTCATCCATTTACTATCTTTGGACTAAATGGCAACGCTCGTACTTTCGCAAAAATCCGAGTGCTCCTCAGTAAGTGCTCTCCATGCAGGTTGATGCCACTTTACTGTGACAGCCAAAGCTAAAGAGTAAATTCACAGGCTCGATGAGGACGCTTTCCTGCCCCACATCCCGAGCCAGTACAGCCACGTGCGTCTTTGCTCTAATTTCAAAACTACATTGGATCCGCTACTCATTCTAAAGGAGGAATAACCACATTGCACAACAGCGCGAGGACGTTTCTGGGGACCTGAAGTCGGTTGATCTCACAATAATGTATCTGATCTCACAACCACTATAGTGCTAGTCATTTCCGAAACTGTTATCCCCCTCCTACAAATTGCTTAACTTTGGCGTGGAGCCCTGTTCTGACATTTATCTTGCCATCCCATGATCAAAGAAGATGACTGCGTGCATACCTTGATGCACTCAGAGGTTGAGGTATAATTTGCCTAATTTTGTTAATACTTAAATGTAATTCCCAAGGTGCTGGAATTAATCATTTCTACGTCTGTCTTTAATATAAATCAAAGTTAGGCAGCTGTGCGTTTTTAGATCTAAACCACCCATTTGCTTTCATGCACATGTGAGTTATGATCTCATTTGCACTGACAGAAAAGAGAGGTTGAATAATCTCATGTAACCGAGTATCAGAGACTGAAAATTCCTTTGCAAAGCGCCTACTTCGTAACTGCCTTCTAATTCGTCTCAGGTATTTCCAACTTTCATTTGGCGCGTAGATTGTGAGCATATGTGAGCCACATGCAGAAAATAATTCAATAGTGGGTTTCACCTCAACGCCACGTGACTTAGGGAAGCAATACACCTGGCTGCTGCCATCAGCCTCATCATTTATTTCGGGCCCTGGAGAAACTGCATGTCATTAGCAGGACTCTTCGTCGCCGCAAACGCTGCCGCCCGCTTACAGTACCTACCCACAACAGTGCCACAGTGAGGTAAGCTTTGACCTCGCCGTCCTTAAAACATGTGAGCAGCACAGACAAAAATCACTCCTTTCATATTTCTCTTTCTTTTTCTTTATTTCTTTCCTATCCCCCACCCTGCCGTAGAAAACACTTCCAAGCACTGGGGATGGAGGGGTGGCTTTCTGCGGAACAGCAGCCTCATCCAAGGCTCTGTGAAGTCAACAGAAAGATTTCTACTGCTTTTAATTGCCTCTGGACCCAGCCCCGAAGGTGTAGCCAAGGTATTGTATTGACTTTTTTCACTCACCAGCTTCCTACAGTCGAGAATCACGGGCACTTCTGCGTGCCCGCGGTCTGCCCGCCTCCGCCTCCCCTCAAGTGCTTGAAAACGTTGCTCCGAAATGCTGTCTCCAGCCTGCGGTAGAGGCACGGCCACAAATAGCACCCCTGGGTGAACCCGGGAGGGCAGCCAGGCATGGAGGATGGTGTGAAAACAACACATTGTGGTGTTTCTTAAAAAAAACCAAGGCGATTGTGGCACATAAAATAGTAGAGAAGTACTATTTCAAAAATCAGCTATAGCCATTACGCTAAAGGCTCTAGTAAACCTTCCTCTTGTTACTATCTTTATTATCTCCTACAACCACCGCAGTCGCACCTGGTGCTTTACCCAGAGAATAAGAACAAAAGGACTTTCCCGATGGCATTAGGATCAAAGCATTTGAGCACAGATTTAAGGGTATTATGGTTATTGCATGATTAGTTTTGTCAACATGCCAACAACCGGGGATTGGCATGCTGCTGATTTTTTCTAATAAATATACTGCCTAGCTTAAATAAATGCAAGGAAAAAAAGTTCAAATAAATACAACAAAAATATTTCCATATCAACTGTTTCCAGAAAGGTCAGCACACGATGCTAAATCTCTCCTGCAATGCCTCGCTCTGCTCCAGCGCCGCGGCAAGCTTGTGTTTTTGTTTCCACAGAAATTTGTTTTCTGTTTCAGAGTTCGGGGAATGACGAAGATCATTCTGTTTTACCAAGAACGCGCAAAGTACTTTAAACTAACCCTTGCTGCGTCGCCTACTGCGGCATTCTGGAAGGTGAGGGGACACCTCGTTCCTTAAGAGCTCTCTAACGTAGGAAGGCTGCTACTTGATTCACCGGGCTGGTAGCAGGTAAAAAGTAGAACACGTACCCCAAAAGCTCTTAAAAATTTGTATAAGATATCTGGCTGCTTGGGCCCGGGTTCTGACCCCCCTGCGGGAGGCTGTGACTTCCTCTTCTGCCCCCGGGAGCTGTGTCACGGCCGTGCCGCTGCCAGGCTGGGGGCTGGCAACAAGCTCGGGCTGGCACGGCAAGGACTCAGTAGCCCTGGGCACAAATAAGCAAATCTTGGTGAAAAGAAAGAGGCAGCACCCAGCAGTCCAGAGCTACGGAGCGGCTCTACTTCTCCTTAACTTTCTGCACCGAACAGGCAGATCAACACGGTGCAGAAAAGCCAACCACCAGCCAGAATGTGAGGGCATTCTCCCCCGAAAGTGAAACGTTTCAGAAAATGCTGTCAGACCGCTTTTCCAGGCCCTCCGTGCATCAGCCGACGATTTGGGAGGTATCTGAGATAATGAATGCAAGCTGCGGTGATCACCAAATGAATTCCGAGAGATAGGTATGCTCCGATAGCTCACCAAGGGCAGGGCTAGAGGCTGGGAAGCATTAGACTGAAAACGGCTTTATCAGATTCCGCCAGGAGCAACTTTGCGGAGGAAATTAAAATCAATCCTTGTAGGTTTAGATTTCCACACATTAAGGATTATGGGGAAAGCAAGCTCTCTTAAGTAAGCCCTCGTTCATCCTTTCCAACAATCTGAGCTGAAACATGTGCTAGATGAAACAAAACAGAGAAACGACGGAGCCCCGCAATGCTTTGCGCACCCTTCCCGTGAGGGACCGTGCTCCTGGACGTCAGCAAACATCTCCAGCTACAAGCAGAGCCCCACCACGCACCCTCCGAGTTACGCTTCAGCACCCTCTTAACCCACGTCAGCTCTTGCTATAACTCCCGCTGCCGCTATCGGATGCTGGTAACTCCGCAATCACAGCCCTGTGACTTCTGTACGTCCGAAGCTTCTCAAGCGCAAAGGACATGAGAAGACACACCGCCAAGAAAAGCCTGGATCGTTCCTCGCCAACTGAACCCCTCCTGGAAGGCTGAAAATGCCTGAGCCTTTGCCTGTTCTCCAGCAACAGAGGCTCTTTGGCATCCAAACTAACTTAATTAGCTTCACAACAGCAAGGCATTCTAGCAGGTAACTCCCTCAGCTTCAGCGAGACAAGCAACAGCGTTAAAACAAGGGCGCAGCTCCATGCTGCGGTTTCTGCAGTGGCCGCAGCGCTTGAGAAGACGTTTAGGAAATATTTGTTGCTGGTCTGAAACCCCGTTCTTCCACCGATCGGCTTTAGCGTGGTCCCACACCCGGCCGCGTCGGCACAGCGAGAAGTGCGTGGCCGTGGGGTGGGAGGGCGGTAGGCTGGGCAGGATTCCCCCCGCCGAGCTTCCCTTTCCTCTCCTGCAAAACTGTAAGAGGGAGCCATACCATAACACGCAGGGCATGTGGTCACGCTGATTTTAGCTGGGACAAAGCCAGAAAACACATCTGATTTTTGTACCTTTAAAAGGGGAGAGTGGTCTCTGCTTTCAAGGGGGGGCGACTAGACCAGAGCCCTGGGCGAAACACACCAAAGCACTGCCCTGCCGTCTGGGAGAGGCTTTAGAAACCCACTGTCCAGAAATCCCATGCGGAAACATGCCGAGGAGCCCTCCCGGAGCCCAGGGCAGCCCTCGGTGCGCACAAGAGCAGGCTTTGCCCCCGTGCCCCCCAGCAGCACCCGGGCATGGGCGAGAGGGGACGCCCGTGCCGGCTCCCAGCGCACTGCACGGGGGGTCTCCGTCCTCCGGCTGCTCTGCTCTCAGCTCTGCAGCACAGGCACACAGTTTCCCAAGTGATTATTTGCAAAAGGGAGAAATAAAACAATCCACTAAGGCTTCACCTTCCTGCTGCCAAACCAAGATGCAGATGATGTCTCATAACAGGTTAAAAAAAAAAAAAAAAACAAAAATAAAACCAAAAAAAGAGGAATTTTTGAAAGAAAAAGTTACAACTCGATGTGCTGCTGCAGCAGAGGGAAGAGACCGGTGTGTCTGGAGCCCATTCCTCTGTCACCACAGACCGCCCCAGAGGAAAGGATGCTCCTGGGCTCTTCCAAGTCCCGCAAGGTTTAAGGCCCTGAGCACTGAAGTCAATACAGTAATTTCCCCGAGCTGGGAAACCTCACGCGGTATGTAGGAGAAAAGCAGGTAACTGCAGCAGGAGGAGAAGCCACGCACCTCCTCTTCTGTGGTGTCCACCCAGTAAGTAGCACCTTCTCCCACTCTTTCCCCCCACCCTCTTGTTCCGTCCCGTACAAAGATTCACCGCGGGCAGAAACCAGCAGGGCCGCGAACACGCAAAACTACCTTAAAAGCGGCATCCCTGCCCTGCTCCACACCATTTAACCTGAACAACAAACAAGCAAAAGCCCCCAAATAGCCACCGCAGGTGTCTCCAGGGGGGGAGGCATTAGATGGCATTGCCTCAACTTAGGAGGAGACGTGTGAGCTACCCAAGGACGCCAGTACAATGGGATGTGGAAGGCACTGATGAAGCATATTTGTCATGCTGTGGTACTTTTAAGAAAGCAGCAAGCAGCCCAGACTAACTGACCCTTCATATTTTTAGCGAACAGTTGCATTATAATACCATGTAGAAGTTCCATTCAAAAATAGGACTCCTCCGTGTCGGATGGAGCGAAGCACAAAGCAAAGAGCTCTCCAAGGAACATCAGCCCTATTTCACAGGTGTGCATCGCACGGGGGGTTTGTGGGAGCACTGGGCTGCTTCTTGCTCCCTGGTTTTATAAAGAAAAATCTTGGCTTAATGCAGTAGGGATGAAATACTGTTTGTCAGCCTGCATACGGTCTGCGGCATCAGACAGATTTTCATCCGTGCTGCTGGCTCACCGGCCTCCCCTGTGAGCTAGCGAAAATTAAAACATGACTAGAGCATTAAGCGCCTTTGGAACAAGATTGACTACATCGTTTTTCCTTAATGACTGCACAAATCAGTCACCAGGAAAGTTAGAAACACAGTAAATGTCTTTGTGCTTAGTGCCCCTCATCGTCACACGTCCTCGTTTCTAAATGCTGCAATCCCTAGGATCTGAGCAACAGCAAATATTGCAGTGCGGGGTACGCAGTGGGAATACGGAATATGGGCAAAACCGCACGCAGACCTCCCAACGCCCCGCGCAGGGGTCTGCTTGAAGATGCTGAACCTCACAGCTCATCCTTGCAAGCGTGTTACTGCGCTAACGCACCTCCTCCTGCGGTCTAATGCGTATTTCAGTTACCGCACTCAAAGCCGGTGCTTTGGGAGACAAACATTCCCAACAATCGCCCTTTTATTTATTGCTTTATTTGTCCTGTGTGTGTGAGCGTGTGCATACACGCACACGTATAGGAGCTCTGCAGACTTTACGAAGCCAGCAGCCACGGACGGGCCAACTGCGACACGAAGGCTGAAGGCAGCCAGGGCTGAACAGCAGTCCCACCACTTGTTGAAGTTGAGGCCAACTGTGCACAGCTTAGAAAATGGCCATCTGATTGAGAAAGCGTGTAAGAGGGAAGGCGTAAAAGGGCAACCACAGAGGAGCACCAAATGCAGCCACACAGCCCCTGCACTTCTTTGGGAGGAGAAAGGCAAGTATTTTGCAGTAAGTTAGGAGAGAAGCATGGGTTGGACTATCACACGGTGAGAACCACCAGTGAATACTAATGGAGTTACCTGCTCTGACTGGGAAGGTGCACTGAGGAACTTGGGAACATCAGGGGGTGGGGGGAAAAGTTTCAAGATACAAGAAAATAACCTTCCTGAGTCCAACCACTGGTCCAGCTCGCTTCTGTCCTGGCAGTGGCAGTAGGAGAGGCTATGGAAGGAGAGCAGACGAGACCGGCCCTTTTCTGCAGCTCATTGCCCCGGCACGTCCCCACTTCCCCCGCATTCTGGCACTGCATTCGGGAGGTTAGAGGGGACGCTCCTGCCCAGTCCTTTTCCTTCTCCATCAGACTAAAAGACACTAGATTTAACCACCGGGTCAGATCGCGAGGGGTGCGGAGCCTAAGGCACGCCTGCAAGGGAGGACTGGGGATCGCGACAGCTGAGCATTGAAGTTGCAGGAAATCAGCGCTTTGCTGGATCAGCTCCTCGCAGGGCTGAAGTGCAGCTCAGCGTTAAGCACGCAGCGCCGCAGGGTGGTCCCTCACCTGCAGGGTAGCAGACGGGTGTCGATGGTTGTTTTCCTGCCCACGGAGCACCAACGCTAGCAAACAGGAGACAGCAGAACCGAGAGCAAAAGTATACCTATATAGTTCTCCTTACTTAAGGAGAAACAGGAGTGGCAACGAGAGATGTTTGGCGATGACAGGCACACAACAAAAATGGAAAGGAAAATAAAGATTGGAGATTTTAGAGTAGCAAAAGAGGAATAAAGTGATGTTCCTCTACCAGGCAGCTGGGTACCACTGGCCTCACCCACCTGTAACCAGCTTAGAGCCCCCAGCTGTGGCTCTGAGCCTGGGCAGGGACAGCGGGCACTGAGCTGAGAAAGAGCCGCAGGAGCATCCATCACCGCTGCCCCGGAGGAGCAACAGGCTGAAAATCTTCAAACGAAAACCCCAACTGCATTTACCCTCTGGGACCAGCTCTGAGAGGGCACGAGGCAGCGAATAGGTGGACGGTAAGAGAGCCGGCACGGCTCTGCCCACCCCAGCTATCACCCAGGGACGTGCAGTTTCGGAGGGCGGCTGAAGCTGGGCACTGCCGGTGGGATGCTCTGGGTGGGTGACACACAGCAGGGAGCACAGGGAAGGGCTGAAATGTGTCTGGTTTGCCTTTTTTTTTTTTTTTTTTTTAAACAAAAGCAAAGAGGTCTGCACTCTCAAAGGCCTTTTTCTGACTGGGGAACCAAAGCAGACAACTTCTTGCCTTTCATCAACACACCGAACCGGCAGTGCCTGGAGTCAGTCGGTCTGACTGCTCCTGGAGGGGAGACAGCCAGGCGCCCCAGAGGGACAGCAGCCTTGGCGGGCCAGCCTGAGCGCCCAGCGAACAGCCCCGACACACAGACAGCTTCCGACACACGGCTGGGGATACCCACGGGCTACCAAGTTCTCATTTTGGTCTGGATCAGCTTTAGTCAGTCCTCACTGAAGCATCTATTTCTATATGTTTTTCTAAAGGCGTGCAAGCCACCCAGTGCATCCCTCTGCCTGGGATGCGGGTGCTGGGACCGTACGTGCAGCCCTCCTCTGCTGCGGCAACATTTGTCCTTCCCCAACAGGCTCTCGCGGGAAGGATTGTTTTTATTAGTTTTCTGATAATACCTGGCACTACAGAGAAATACGGACTGGCTGTCGCAGTCTCGGAGCCTGAGCCAACATCTATGAATGAAGGACAGAAAAAGCAACGTGAATCACTGAGTGACTGGAGAGTTCAGCGTGCCTATCACTTCATTTTCAAAGATGGCTTTGTTATTGCAAAAACACGTGTAAAGACTCATACAGCAGCTCAGTAATGCTGCTGTCACAGCAAATTCATTTTCTGCAGAAGAGAGGAAGAGAACAGCAGAGTTATATACACTTGCAACCAAATCTGCCCCTGGTTATCGCTTCTGCCTTAGCAAGAGCTGACATCCTGCCTGCTAAGAGTATTATCAGAACAACGACATGGAGAATATTGCTGTTGAACAGCCTATTTTCAGCCAGCTTCACGGGGAGGGCATTTTATAAACAACGTGTTGGGGCTTTGACAGAATTAAATACAAATAACCTGCACTTTCCATTGACACCAGTTTTAAGATTAAAATTCCTGAGCGCCAGCTCCCTGACACGGGTGTTGGCCAGGCAGTTCTCCCGCTTCCCACCGAGTCCAGAGCCCCTTCCCCGCTACCCACATCCCTGCCTGCAGCCGAAGAGCCCTGCAAAGCCCTCAATGCCACCAGCTTCCAGCTCTGGCTAAGGGGATACGGCATCAATGTCCTAACCCAGACCTGAATTCACACGGACAGTAACGGGGTTGGGCGCTTAGCCAGTTAATATCCTAACTGTTTTACGCTAAGCTTCCAATTCTTCATTGTTAGATCAAAAGGCCCTCAAAGACTGCGATACCGGCATTACTGCCGCTTTGAGAAAGAGCTGGGAAGCACACACCGCCGTTTCGCGGGCACCGAGAGCTACACAACCACTGCGTTAGCAGCTACAGCTTTCGACACCCGAGAGCGATAAGTACTTCACAAAGATTACTTTTAAAATTATAATCTTTTTTAGGAAAAAAAAAAAACAAACAAAAAAAACCCCAAAAACCCCAACAAAACCCAACCACCAAACAAAAAACAAATCCAACCCCCCACCCGCCCATTCTCTACAGGTCAAATCCAAATGGTTACTGTGCCAGCGCAGTGAAGCTCAAATGTCTCACCCGACTGAACCAGGACACGGCGCTGTGAGACATAACAGTTTTACCTTATATCTGCGCCTGCTCCCTAACTCGGAAAGAACGACAAGCCCACCATAAGCGAATTCAGCATTATTCATAAATTCAGGATACAGCTGTATATTATGGTAAACTCTACAGCACCAAAATTTCACGGAGATTATTACAAGGAGCAGATCTGCTCTGTGAGAAGTGGGTTCAGTCTCGGGTGTTAAGTCAAGCGACGGATAATACTCTTTGTGAGCATCTCCCTCGTTCTGGAGAACATGGTGAGATTTCCTCTCGGTGTTCGAGAGGGCGTATGGAGATCTGCATTCATACCATAAGGCACTCAGAGGAGAAAAAACACTCTCTGTATCCTGGTGACAGTCTCTGCATGTTTTCTAAAGCGTTGTTTTAATAAAAAGGTCAGGTCTATCACATGGCGTACAAATTCTGCGGTGTTTAAATACATGTTCTTAAATAAGCAAGGAAATAAAAAGCGTCACCTCCTCTTAGTCCTCTTTGAACGTACATTATAATGACAAGGTATCTCACCAGTCTCCCGTTATAAAATTATCATTTACATACAGAATCTGTTTATTCATTTAATTATCTCTTTAAAACCTGGATTTAACCATCCAGATAAAAATCACTTGTTTACTCTATAAAATCCCAGTGGAATTTCGCCTGAGGACTGCGGGTTGGACTCTTCAGACTCTCTCAGCTTTAATTTGTACGCATTTCACAGCACTAATTTCACTGAAACTTGAGTAAAGCTAAGCCAATCGGCTGGCAAGAAATTAGTTATCCAAACTTCGTAATTCATACACTTTTAACTGTGTTTGTTTAATTATTGAGAACGACAGTTTCTGTTGGAGAACAAAGCAAGTAAAAGAAAAGCGAGTCAGAAGACGGAACGTTGCAGCACCATTTCCGAAAATTTAGTAAAAGATACCAAAACTAAGTATATGATCTTAATTTAGCAAAAGACTCAAGAAATCATTATACAAATTCATTTTATGATTACATTCTACTTGTCTTTAATTTTCACTGTTCAACATTAACATTAAACATCGTAAATGTATGCAATATTTATATAAAATTAAATAACAATATTGGAAAAATAAATACACTTTTACATAAATACATAAATCCATACCGCTGAAAAGTTTCAGCTAATACTATACTCTTGTTTCAAAAGTGACCAAAAAAATATGGTAGTGACACTCCATCCCAACAGATGAAGTATGTACAGCTACAGAATGATGTTTGCAACCGATGACAGAGCTAAAGCAAACCCAGGTGATACCACACTGAAGAAAAAAACAATTTGGATGTTACTACCTACAGTAGTAGCACGAGGTAGACATACAACGTGGAGTATTTCGCAGGAGGGACACGAGGCCCTGTTGACCCCAGAGACACAATTCAGTCTTCAAACAGCTCTGGGGTCCCCTACGTCAGAGCCAAAGGACACCTCTGTAAAAAGACCTGAAAAATCCCGTCGTTTTGAGGCTCCGCAGCCCCTTCCCCGGCGGGAGGCCGGGGGGCTGCCGGGAGGAGATGCCCCTCGCCCTCTGCCTGTTTGCTCGACATCCCGCCCCCTCCCAGGAGACCGAGCAAGGACAACCCACCAAGGGTAATAATACGACTTAAGTAGAGTCGAGGGAATTGTTCCTGGGTGGGGAAAAAAAAAAAATCCAACCCAAAACCCCACCGCAGACCAGAAGGCAGGACTGCGGCCTGCATTTCCAAGGGAGGGGCGCAGACGCGGCCCCGCAGCCCGCTCCTCGACGGCTGTGGAGAGGCTGAACGCTGAGCGACACCAAAACGCACCACAACTCTGGCCCACGCCTTCGGTTCTTGCCAACGGTCCGGCACAAAGGTTGGCAGCGGCTCCCAGCCGGTAACTCCGTGCGGGGAAGGCGCCGCGCGGGCTGCCGGCTCTGCTTAGCTCACCTCGCTCGTTTTTAGCACCAACTATATCAGCGCACAAGTGATCCATTAGCACCTCAAAGGAAATATTTCGTATCGCTGTCCCTTGTACTGGTGAAGCACCGTAGGAACACCAGTTCAGAAGTTTTATGGCTATTGCATCACTCACTGAGGTATGGTAAAAAAATATCGAAGGCGTCCGCGGCACTGAAAGCACCCGCAGAAACCAAACCAGAGCGCGGTTACATTTTAGCAAGATGACTTTTCAAACCATGACAATTACGGAAATCCGATGCATTACAAACAGGCCTCTCTTTTTTTTCTTTTCCTATAAAGTGCTTTTGAGTCAGATTAATTCTTTTTTTTTTTTTTTTCTTTTTTTTTTTGGTTTTAAATCGTCTTCAAACGCTTTTATATCAAAACACGCAACAAAGATCAACGTTTGTTTGCAGGCCGCTCCAAAACCGGCAGGGTCCGTGGTTTCCAGCGTGCCAGAAGCGCCCCAGGCGATGCTCGCCTTGGCACAGCGGGGCTCCGCGCGGAGCAGAAGGTGCTGCTCTGGGCAGGGAGAGTTTCAAAGCCGTGAGACCCAAAACCAGCATCCCAGCATCCCAGCCCCCCGGCTCAGGGCTGCTCCGCCATGGCAAAGCATCTCTGCAGCAGATTCCTCCAGCGGCAAAGGAGCAGCGTAAAACAACGCTGCTCCAAACGCTGCTTTGTTATTAGAAAACTCCCAGCGTTTTAAGCCTTCCACCGCCTTGCTGGTGCCTTGCTGACTTAACGGTATCTAGAGCAGCAGCTGGAGATCAGGCCAGGCAATAACTCTCCAGAACCAGAGCGCCGCAGGAGGACGGCTTACAGGTGCCTTTGCACAGTACAACACACTCATATTATATACACACGGGAACAGAAATAGAGCGTTCACACGGGTGTGAAGGCACACGTGTTTCTATATAGCTGTGTGCGGGGGCAGGTAGGGACACGCACACACGTCTGTACTCACTGGTACACACTTGGGATTTGATGCCATTTAGTACACGTTTTCCCCTGTCGTCTCGCTTCTGGCAGAGAACGCGTGACTGGTAAACCAGTAGGTGCACAGTGCAGTATTACCATTAAACGTCAGAACAATTTAACTTCAATGGAAATGTACTGCTTAAATGTCAGCTTTAAATCCATATGCAAAGAACTCAGTCAGAACCAAGACTCGTAATGCACAGCGCTCGCAGAGTGTAATAAAACGGACAAAGGTGGCTACTTAGCAGAAAGTGCCTTTTAAATTAAAGGACTCGAGCTCCCCTAATGTAAGCCCTTCCTGAACAGGTGTTATTCTGAATATATTGTCAATAATCCTCTTTAAGTGCAGCTTTAAGACACGAAGCATTAGCACCTTGGTTTGAAGCAAATTAAATCTGTTGCTATGGGATATCCACAAAACGGTTCACAAAGAGAAAGTTTATGGTCGTACCGAGCTCCAAGGACCAGCGCTCCAGGCAGCATCTCTAGGACAGTCCTGCACATTGCACTGCTCTCTGTCCGGCGGCTTGTCAAGGATTTCACAGCTCAGATCCGTAAACCTTTCTCCATTAGGGCGCTGGCACACCACCAGCCGCGTTCTTGTCCCTGCCCCGCATGGCTTCGTGCACTGGAAGTCAGCAGAGGACAGAGCAATCACCGTCTGGGCAGCGAAAATACTGCCGACCGCTCGCTCAAAGCACTAGCACCTCTCGAGACCCGACGGCTGTTTCTGTTCCCAACCAACCCACTCCGGCCAAATCCCCCCCCAAACGCTGCATGAGCCTCAGACGGGGCATCAGCCCCTTCAGCTTCTTGCTTCCCAAAGCCGTTCAATGCTGCTTCACAGGGATATCGCCAGACCCAATGCGATACTGGAGGTTAGCGTCTCTAATTGCTCGTCTCAGATGAATTTGCAGAACGGAGCAGTGTTTTTATTATGAGAAAAGGCCTTCAGTTAAACTAGACTTCTCAAAGAAAAAAAAAAATATCTCAATTTTTGTAGAATTTGCTTTTGCCTGGGAAGAAAATTTTCCCGTGACAAATGGAAAAGAAAACACCACCAAGCAGTTGCTAGGGTTCACTCATTTATCACAGGCTGCCTTTCACGCTCCAGTCTTTCTAATGAATGTCACTGCAATATCCCTCTCCCATTTTTCAACCACCTGCTAATGAAAGCCTTCCCCTGCGCAGGGAGCCCGGGATGAACGGTGCACTCACCTCTCCCCAGTTGCCATAAGCCCACTGAGGACAGGGGCCAGATTCGCACGATCTCTGCTCCACGGGTTTGCTTTTCTCATCGCAGTTATTTGCGGTGTATCCGTTTTCATCCTGGCACACCACGACCCGCCGCTGGAACCCCCCCGCACACGTGCTAGAGCACTGGAAGACACAATTGCCCACAGCTTCGTTGAGTCCAGGAATAATTTTGCGTTCCCAGCTCCTTCCCAGCGCCTTGCACCGTGGGAATGCACAGCTAAGAAATTTAATACAGCTAACAGGCACTATTAACTTCAAACCCCAGCTATTACTAATAGCAGGGCAATGACTTAGGTGTTGACTAAGCAAAGAAAATAACCACAAGCCTAGTCTTAAGCAGGTGAGTAATCCCCATCGCCCTTAATGCAGTGCTTGACATCCCATTTGTGCTTAAGTCCCTTTAGGGACTTCCATGATAAAGCGCTGCAAACTGGTTGGAGTGAGAGGAGCTGGCATCAAATCTCTGCTGTGCTTTGGCAACAGCTCCGCACAGCTGTAAATGTCCCGGGAGACGGCCAAGAAGCAGAGGTTGGCCTTTGCATCATGGAAAATGATGCCGGCGGCATTCTGCCTGGAGAGCCTCGGAGACAGGAGGTGTGAGAGGCTGAGAAGCGATGCCTGCGCCCTACTGCAACGCTCGCTCGTGTGAGCAGAGAGCAGAACGCGGGGAGAGAAGGGTCTCCCTTTCGCCTGAGTGGTGGTGTTAAGAAAAACCTGGATTAGCCCAGGGAGAATAAAAAAACCCAACAAAACCCAAAGCAGGAATAAGAAAATCAGGGCACTTACAGCACCCCAGGGGCCAATCCTCCACTGATTGCCTCCTGGTACGTGTGCACGGTTGCGGTTCGGGCTGCCTCCGGGGTGCAGTTTCAGGCGATGATCCGGATAGAGGAAAGGGTGGATGGGCCTGCCGTAGTCATGGCTGTTTGGATGACAAGGAGACATGGAGCAGTCTTGCTCGGTGGCAGGGAGGTCGTCTGGATCGCACTCGCTCCTATCCACCAGCTGGTCACTGTAATTGATGCAGATCACTTGTCGCGTTGCCTTACCTTGACCACAAGTCACCGAGCACTGCATTACAGTGGGAAAAGGAGACACAGTCACATTTCCAGCCTTGAAAATCAGGCAGACAGCTATTGCTAATAACGAACAGCAGAAAACCTTAATCTCCCCAGTTATAAAAGAGCAAGCGTGACAGATTAACGAAACACATTTCCAGCAACGAGGTCTATAAGGCTCTCCTGCAAGAGACGGCGCGATGCTTACAGAGCTCCACTCCAAGGCCTTCCACTGCCCGCAGGGCGTCACGGTGCACATTTCCGTGGCTGACGGCTTCGGCAGGTGGAAACAGGCTGACTCGTCGGCCACCGAGCCCTGGTCATCCCGACAGCTGACATATCTCATCCGGGTACCCTTCCCGCACGTTGCGGAGCACTGGGGAAGAGCAACAAGCACTCCACTAGAAAGTTTCCTGATTTATATTACTCAAGGGCTTTGGACAAGAAGTTGGTCAAACGCACTTAAAAATATCACGTTGTCTACTGTAAAATAATCCTGAAAGTATTACGATACACGCTTACCGGTGTCCAGGATCCAAATCTCCACTGAGTCCTGTGAATGCCTGATATGGATCTTTTGGCTTCGGGACTATTTGGATGGGGAGGACATGCTGCTATTTCACAGTCCTGTACATGAAATACATGAGGGAAAAGAAGGAAATAAAGAATTTGCAGATGTTTCAGTTAAACCACCTCCTCTTCAATGTAATTAGCAACCACCCACAACATCTTGAAAATCCGTGACCTGCACGCTTGTGCGTTGGCAGGCTTTCTCCTTGTGTCCTCTTGGTGAATCGGCAAAATTTGGTACCAATACCCCGAGGGCTTCCTAAGCAGAACCTCGGTGGACTTTTGACTTCTTTGGAACTCTACAGTAGGGATCCCCATAACCATGTGCCATCTCCATGCATTAGAACCAGATGGTTTTGAGGCAAAAGATGAAAGTTCATTAAGAGAGTTCTGGTACGAACTCAACTTTATCTCCCTTCAAAGCTCCCTTCCTTCAGCACGAGACCTACAGCCCACTTAATAAAGGTAACGCTGCTGAGCTGATTGCAGCCCTTTGATTCCCTCCAGCCCGGCAGACCACCTGTATCCATGTGCTGATCTCCACCACACGCTAAGCTTGGAAGTTTTGGGGACAGGCGTGTCGTTCTGCTCAGCCTTGGTACGGTGCCTAACAGGAGGGCTCTGGTCCTGTCTGGACCTCCTGGGAGGTCTGGCAACAGAAATGATGAATAGCCATGACTTTACTCCATGAGCCTACGAGTAGTCGTTGCCAAAAAGGAAATTAATACTGATCGTCACTGCGAGGGAGAGAGCGGCTCTTGACAAATGGCACAAGTGATTTCCGCATTGCTGTGATTTTACTTACACTGGAGACGCGCGTGCCAAGCGATGCCTGATGACAAGTGGGTTTGTTTCCCCTTGACTATAGTGCAATTGGTCTCCATACATGGGAAAAAGCCCCTTTCCTAAATGTCGTGGCCTTAGTTAAACTCTGTGAAGTCATGCTGGACTGAAGCTGGGCAGGGCGTCAGCACTACAACTCTCCTAGATGACAGATAGATGGTAATGTTCTGTTTTATTCAATTCCTTCAGACGCCCTGGACACATCCTCTGCTTGAAATGGGAATTTACACGTTTGCTTCTAAGTACCAGCGACACAGCACGGAAAGCCTCTTCAGCAAATCTGCAAAGGGTGTGCAGCATTTCTCAATTTATCCGGCTGGGGGGGATGCATCTGGACCCGTGGCTGGCGCACACACTATATTGTCACGTGCAGCAGACAAGAAACGACGGTCCCTAGTTGTTGTTTGTACCACGCAGCACCGGTCCTGCAGCCAAGTGAGCCCAGACCGCAGCCAGGCATCCCAGACCCCGCGCAAGCCAAAGTACTCTTCTACTCTCTGGTTGTTTTCCAATATTCATCTGCTACTGCTTCTTCAGCTCGTGAGCTCTTAGAGGACCAAGATACTGCTCTGCGTGGGCTGGCATCCGGGAAAAGCGTTTGCCGCAGCAAGACATCCCCTGACGCTGCAGCCTGGATGCCTCCGTACACACGCTGGCAAAAGATGGAGACAGGACAGGAGGATTTACCTGGGTATCTGTTGGCCTGGTTGCAGCATTACACTCGTTATCATCCACCACTGACATGTAGGTGCCCACGACACACTTCACCGCTCTCATCTGGTAGCCTTGGCCACAGGTCATTGTGCACTGGGAGAGGACAGATAGGAGAAAAACGTGCTGGGTCTGAGTAGCCGCTGCCCTTAGAAAGTATTAATCAGCCCCGCCTGCGCTGAGGCACTCAGCGTGAGCAGCAAAAATAAAGCCCCGCTTCCCTTCTGGTGTCTCTCCACTTCATGCATTTCAGCTCTAAATTAAGCCAAAGTTTTAATTCACTGCGCCCACCAGAGCCTCACACGCTTCACTTGCTTGCCCAGGAACGAAGGTGCAAGCAGTTAGATGATTTACTTCGCTGCCCACAGTAAACCGCAGTCTGGCGGAACCGGCATCATATCCTCCCTTAACACAGGCTGTTCGGCCCCACGGTAGCCCGAGCAGCTAGTGAATAATTTTGCTGATGGGAAGTAAGTCTGACTGGGACAACTGGTCTGGGTTTGTTGCTGTTTTTTAAAGGCAAGAGCTAACAGCTTTGTGGAAAAGGAGATGCCAGAACACTCTGGGAGAAATGAGCAACTTGTATTTTAACAGAAAAAAAGCCCTCACCAACCCAGAAACTGGAAAACATTAAAAGCAACAACAGCTATTCAACGGGAGCAACGTTCCTGTGAAAATTAGGCCGTGTATTTATGTGCCTAAATATGGATTTAGGAGCGTAACCTCGGAAACCCCTTTTTTGGAAAATCACGGCCAATTTAGAATGACACAGATTAAATTTAGCACAAAGGGCAGGTACTGTTATTGCTGCCCATCCGCTGAACCCAAGCGAGCAGAGGGCTGCTTTGGCGTGCGAATCAATTAACGCAGTTACGCGGCTGAACTTGGACGAAAGGGTATCACCCAGCCTCGGCCCCCAGCACCCGGCACCCGCTGGCTGGGAGCCCCGTGGCAGCTCCGCGGTACCTGGCCCCACGGCCCCACTTGCCACGAAGCACACTCCTGCTGCTGGCACGTCTGCACCGACTCCGGCTTCGTTTCGGGATCGCAAAACCTGTCGTTCAGTCGATCTTCTCCAAACTGGCACCAGGTCTGGCGGTGTTTGTGCCCTTTCCCGCAGGTGACCAGGCACTGCCAGGAGAAAAACGCGAAAGCTCAGGCGGTGCCGGCGATGCGCTGCCAGCTCAGCACCTGCCCCGGCGCTGAAAAATAAACCTGGAGACCCGCTGCAACCACTGCTTAAAAACCAGTGCCGAGAGGCGGCTCTTTAGCTAACGACCACGCGTGCTGGGAAAAACTGGAGCATCTTGCAGTGAGATGGGACTGCTCCCAGGAGCAGAGGCCGGAGAGCGGAGAGCGCAGCCGGGCTGGGACCCCTCAGCACGGGCAAAGCGAGCCCATGAAGGCTCTTTCCTTCCAGCAGCTGTAAGCCATAGGGCAAAGCCACATCACCGCCCGACGGTGGACAACGGGGTGCCAAAGGCTGGCAAAAAACTTGCTGGGCTCTGAGTGTGCACGTTAAGGGTCTGGGTTCCTGCGAGCTGTGCGCACCTCTTCCACCACCCCGGCGTGGCTGGGGCTGCCAGCAGCTCCACCCAGAAGACAGGTATTTTACAGAGAACTATCCCTGTTCCCACTTAATCGCTTTTGTTACGTCCTAAGAGAACGTGATACGCAGAAATGAGAGCTATTTGGCCACGAAAGTGATGAGCAGCCTTTGAAGACTGTTCTCCGGCATCCCCAGCCCTGCTGCAGGGAAAAGCCTATGGAGACACAGTTTGGTTGCATTGCGAAGGACACCAGCAGCCGTGGAAGAGGTAATGGTAATAAATAGCAGGGAGAGGGCTGAGCAAGACATTAGCAGGGCGAAATCCTGCCCTCCAGCGACAGCCAGAGCTGCCAGGGCTCGTGGGGACAACCTCAAGGGAAAACGAGGGCAGAAGTATTTTTCTTTCCAAAGCTGCAGAGGAACCGTGGAAAAACTGGGGAGAAATTACTGCAGGACTGGAGAGGAATTAACCCCCTGTGGTTTTGCAGGGAGGGAAACGGCCGCTTGACCAGTGGTGACAAGGCCAGTGGCTTTGCTGCCTGTGCCGAGCTCCCTGGGCACAGGCACGGGGAGACCTCCCGCAGGAGGCACGGTGCCACTGCGCCCCGGGGCACAAACGAAACACCAGGGATGAGCAGGGACAGGAGCCACCTCTGTGCAGGCACCAGCCCCGCAGGGTGGAGGACCAGCAGGTGAGCCCAGCCTGGTGACCAGCTCCTACCTCGGACCAGTCGCCAGTTTTCCACTGGGGGCACAAGAAGTCGCTGCACCGCTGCACCGTCAGCTTCTCCTGCTGACTGCACTTGCTGTCGTCCAGGACGTCGTTGTAGGTGTTCACGCACATGGCTCGCCGCCGCCGCGTGCCCCCGCCGCAGCTCTTGGAGCACTGGGAAGGAGAGAGACTGCGTAAATACTTTCTGCCACTCTATTACGAGCCAAGGGCTCGTGTATTGCCTTCTCCCTCTTTGCAGTCAGGGCTGTGAAGAGACTGCAGAAAACCTCCGGAAGACCAATTTGTACTTTAAGTAATGGGCTGTTACTTTATATATTCCTTTAAAAAAACAATCTGGCTAAGCTTAATAAAATCTGGAGGCAACGAGTTTCACAAATTCATTTCGGGTTATAACCCCATTATTACTTTTACAAGTGTTGCCTTTCAGTTCTCCCCAACGGCTGTTGCTCGTTCTCGTTTTAGGAGAGATTAATCCCCTCTAACCAGCCAGCCCCCCTTCACTGTGCCCTCCCTGGAAACTCCCAAGCTCGTCATTCTCTTGGTGCCAGGCCTGCATTCAGGAACTTTCTTGTGCATGGAAAAGCTAAAAAGTGTAAAGGAAACAAATTTCAGAAGTCCTCTGCTGATGGCAACATGTCCTCCCCAGCTCCTGGCAGCGGTGCTGGCGTTGATAGGAGAGGACAGCCAGCATTGCTTAGGGTAACGAAGACAGACCTTGGGATTAATTAATAAATTAATTGCAGTGGAAAATAAGGAGTACCAGGTTGATTTGGACTGCAGTGCCCTCCAGAAAAAGCAATGGAAGCGGAAGCAGTGGCCAACCTTTATACATGTGCTGTTAGCAAATTAACAGCCTGACACAGCCCTGCGCAAGGAGGAGACAGCGCCCGCCGTACCACCGAGCATCCCTTACCTCGGTCCAGGCCGAGTACCGCCACCCTCCCACGTTACAGTCTCCAGTGCACTTCTCCCTGGTGCTCGGCTTGGGCTGGCTGCTGCAGAAGCGGTCGTCGACCTTCTCTATCTTCCCCTCCAGCCTGCTGTACTTGGAGCAGTAGATCTCCAGCGTGCGGTACCCCAGCCCGCACTGCGCCGTGCACTCGCTCTTCCTCGCGATGTGCCACCTGAGCCCAGGAAAGCAAACGTCAGCCCTGCTGCGGCAAAACCCCACGACCCCGCGCAGAGGTACCTCTCCTCCTGGAGAGGATCAGGAGAGGCAGAAGGAGCTGTGGGGCTCTGGGACTCTGCAGGTCACATGCTCAGGGGTGTTTGACACGAATAAGGAATATACACTCTTGAACCGGAAGTTTTGGCTCTTTACAACACTTCCCAATGCTTTGTGGCTTCCAAAAACCTGAGGCAATTAATCCCGGCATTGCTCCTTGGGGGGAAGGAACTGTCACCAGCTCCCTCGTACGGGCAGCAAAGCCACGCTGAGACCCTGCAGGACCACGCAGGGCGGTGGGGGGAGTCCGGGGCCAAGCAAGGAGCAGTGCTTTGAAGGCTTTCTGCCCCACGTTCCCCTGCGGGAGTGCCACCTCGGCCTCTATAAACAAAAAGCTGAGAAATGTGGCATCAGAAAATGACCCGCACAGGCTTGAAAGGTGCGGCAAGGCATTCCACAAGGCAGGATGCCTGCAAAACAGTTTCAGCCCTCCAAAGCGCGAGTGCATTACTTGCTTGCGGACACACGAGCCCCAGAGGTGTCAGCCGGGATTGTTCCCCCTGGATGGACGGACTCCCACCCTGGTGCCTCCTTCCTGAGACGGGCAGCAAGGGCTGGTGCTGGTGGCCCTCAAGGACCCACCTGGGGATACAGCCCAGCTTTTCCACCAGCTCTGGTGAGAGACGCTGGACACAAAGCCTGATCCAGGGATACGTCGGAGACCCTGGAGCCAACAGGAGACTGCCCCCGGCGCCTTGCAGGGGTGGCTCCCGGGGAAGGAGGCAGTGATGTCCCCTGCGGGTCCTGGAGCCCCCCGGGCTGATCAAGCGCCTGTGCCCAGAGCGGGGAGCACTGAGCTCCCAAGAGAGAGAGCAAACTTCAGCACAGCCAGGGGAAGAATAAGATCAAGGGGATTTGGAGTCAATAGCTCCTGAATGGCGGGGCGCTGGCATCCCTGCCTGCTTTTCAAAAACTCCTGCATTTGCCCTTCTCAAGTTTCCAACCTGTTGCAATGGCAACAGCTGTTACCGCGACAACCCGACCTACAGCCCCTATACAGCCCCTATACATCCCATGGTTTAACACAGCCAGAGAAGCCCCTCGGGAAAGGCGGCCGTCTGAATTGCTTCACCGGCAGCCGTTTAATGCCACCATATTTAAGCTCCAGAAAGGAAAACAGATTGCTTTTTAAAGGAAAACGGGTTGCAATGATTTAGGCCATGCTCCATCAATTCCCGCTCGCCAGGAGTTGTCTGGGGACGGCCCCAAACCCACTCTCCGCTTAAGCCTATTCTTTGCTTTAAGCAAATGATGATAAATCCAAGTCTTAGTTACTCTTTTGCTTTGAGCATATGTTTTTCCCTCTTTACAGGCTGTTTGTAGGATGGTGCTGATCATTTCTGATCCAGGCAGATGCGAATTTTGGGCACTGTATTGCACGGGGAGATTTTTCTACGTTAGATGAGTTTTGGTTTGTTTTGTTTTGTTTTTTTTTTTTTATAGTTAGCACTAATTTAATCCAACAAGAGAAATGTGAAAATGTAGAAAAGTGCCTCTCAAAACACAGCCGGTGGATGTCAATCCCTCTTGGTTGACAAAGAGGCAGCCGCTAATCCTTTCCTTTTTTTAAATCTAGTATAGGCTGGTGAGAAAAGGAATTATGGCGAGAGGTGAAAGGAACGGGGAGTAAACAGTAAATATACGATGCAATGTATACACACGGCTGAGCAGAGTGCACCTTAATTCACATTCTGTGCCACAAGGCTCAGCGATGGGGTCAGGCTGCGGAATTCGATCACATCGCTGGTCCGACACCGTGAGCTGATCCGACTCTCTCGTACACACGGGTTTCCTTTTTCGTTCTCCTACACAGAAAAAAAAAACAAAAAACCATGCATTGTTTAAGTCATACAGGAAAGCGATCAAATCAGTTATTTCTCTTACTCTTTTTATAGCAGCAATTAAGAGACATGTAATTATACTTTTGAAATCTCTTTCAGAAAGAGGGAGGGGGTTAAGACTCTCTAAGAAGAGCAGAAGGGGCTTAACGCGGGCAGAGCTGCAGCACACGCCTGCACGGACGGGCTCTGCGCGGTTAGCAGGGCCAGCGCTGGCCGGTGGCAACGACCGGCGCCAGACCCAAACCAGACACCGACGATGCCTCTCGCAGCCTTCGGCAATGCCACGTAACCTTCCCTGCGCTTGAGCTCCCTCCGCCTGCAAAGCAGGTTGCGCGGCTGACCTGGCTCGAGCGGCTGCGGCGGCGCCCTGCTCTGAAACCGCGACGCAGCGCAGCGGCGCTACACCTCGTGCGATATCGTCTGCCACGACAGCCCCGGGCAACAATCACGCCCTTAACGTGAGAATCCCAGAGAAAGCCAACGGAGAGGGATTCCGCGGCACTGCCCGGATCCCCGATGAATCCAGGACAAAACCGCGCCTTCTTCAAAGCCTCCCCAAGCACCCACCTTGGCAGAGCTTACTGCAGGGCTGCCACGGGCCGTACGCATTCCAGTAAAACTGCTGAGGTTTGTCCTCAATGGGGATATTAAACGTGTAACGAACATCGGGATTGTACAAATTGCCCACTGATAAAACCTGAAGGGGAAAAAGAGATGAAGCAGAGTAAACTAACAGACTTCGCTGCCCACTGCTTTCATTCCAATAATGCTGGTCAGACTTTTCCACACGCACGACATATACTTCACCTGAAGCGTTATTTCTTGCTCAATCCGATCTGTAGAATTAATCCTTTCAATAGTATTATCCGATCCGCTGTATTCGATCACAGCATTCCCAACTTTGATTTCCCTTTTAAACATACTGACGACAAAGTCTCCATTTAATATAAAGTCTCCTTGACTGTTAGATAAGGCTGCATAGGTGCAAAAAACAAGAACTAAAGACGCAGAATTAACTCATACGTACATAATAACGTGGGTCATGCGCTCTCGGGGCTCCCTTTCATCGGGGTGGGAGGAAAAGCCCACTGGCACTCTCAAACAGAAAGGATGTAAGGAGAGCAGCAGAGCTCTTACAGACATCGCGCCTTCTCCTTTTTCCACTGGAGAGCCTCATTAAGACGAAGGCTGAACGCCTGGAGTGGTTGCTAAATAATTCCCGCATAACCCCGGGCAGAGAGACACCCAAAAGGCAGTGGGGGCGGCTGCTGTCCGCGGCGCGCGCAGCCTGTACCCCCGCGTCTGCCGCAGCAATAACCCTGCCCAAAGCTTTCTGTGAGCCACGCAGGTAGGGTGGCTTCCCTGTCGTTTCCAGGTGTGTTCTCAGGGTAAATGCACGTACCCTAATTACCCTAATTGCCCAAGCGTCGGTTTCTAGTAGATAATTACAGGGAGTTTGGTCAGTATCTCCCCCTTCTCCCCCCCCCCCCCCCCCCACCTCCCCCCGTACTTTTTATTATTCCAAATCTTAAGGTATGTGAAAGCACCGAAGGCTTAAAGCCTAAATGCTTTATAAAAGGAACAGTTTCCTGAAAACAGCAGTCTGCTGCACAACTTCACACTAATGCGATTATGTAGCTAATTTCCTAAGTTAGTTTCCCCACCATTTCACCCATCACAGCTACATTACTACAAAGCCTCTGTACTGAAAAATCTAAACTTAACACCAAAACACTAAAGGGAAGGTTTTTACACCGAATGAGGAGAGATAATGAAGCAAAACTCTGCTTGGTAGCAAACAGACATAGATGGAGAAAAACTCACAAAGCAGATGCTATACTCAACCAAATTCCACACTTTGGAGGCTTTAATGTCATTAGGCAGTAGTAAAACTCATTAAAGGATTCCTTCCCGTTTACTGTATCTCCTACAACAGTAGGTACACGTCTTGGACTTGATGACAACATCAAATTCCTCCTAAATTGTTAAGCAACTACAAGGTTCACAGTACTGAGGGCCCAAGATTTCACACCCAGTGAGCTGCAAAATAAGTGGACACATGCACACTTCTCATTTGCTTCTAGTCAGGCCTAATGTGAAGAGATGCTTTCCCAGCAATATTAAAGCAACATTAAAGAAGATTTGACTTCATTGCTTCCCAAGAAGATTAAGGGCCCTCCAAGAAGAGCTGAGAAGTTCTTTGGGGCTCCTTCTGGGTTGAACCAGTTTGAATAAGCACAACGCAGGGCGGATTGTTTTTCTCAAAAAGATGAATAATGAAATGCATCTCCCCCCCCCACCCCGGATGGAAAACTATCACACTTTGGTAAGGTTTTCTAGGTATTGAAGTGCATTCGTGCTGCACCATCTCATTTCATTGCTGTGAACGTGCAGAAACGATGCAAGGCGGCTGTAAGGAACGGCCGCTGCACGCAGGGACGGAGAGCCTTGTGTGACCCCAGTCTGGGAATGGGGACAGGGAGGACCCGCTCAGATTTTTGCCTAAAAGGGTCCAGCCACATGGATGGCATTTCAGAGCCACAGCCAAAGCTGTCAGCACCGCTTTCCTTTGGTGCACAATAGTTTCCTCTACTCATTTCTCGAGCGACATAAAGAAATGAGTTTCTTTACTGTCAGTGGGGGAGGAACCACCAGCCCCGTCCCGTCAGCCAAATACACTGAGCACTTGGGCTAGGCCCCGTATTTTGCAAAAATGCTCAACAAGTCAGGGATTCTGCAAGCTGAAACGAGATGAAGTGCCCTGCTCGGAGATGTAAACATGGCATCCCGCGCTACCGGAGCGCAGCCGGCAGTGCCGGGCACGGGGCGCGCAGAAGAGAAGGGACAGAGTGGGGAGAGCAGCCATCTCCCCGGGACTGGGGGGGGTGGGGGGGGCACAGCCGGACTCCCTGCTCCGTCAGCGGCCTGAACGCGCTCCGAGGGACACAAACAGGGCTCAACGGCAAAACCAGCCTTCGACTGCCAGGTCTAACATCAGTCGTAATGTGTGGTTGTGTTACCTCCACTATTGGAGAAATGGCCTCAAGTTATTATGCCAGGGGATATTGGATATTTAGAAAAATTTCTTCACTGAAAGGATTATCAAGGACTGGAACAGGCTGCCCAGGGAAGCGGTGGAATCGCCATCCCTGGAGGTATTTAAAAGACGGGCAGACGTGGTGCTGAGGGACATGGGTTAGTGCTGGTTTTGGCAGTGTCAGGTTGACGGTTGGACTCGATGATCTGAAAGGTAGAGATGATTCCGTGATTCTATGATTGAACCCAAACAGAACTCACTATGGGATGAATTAGCGATTAGCATGGTAAAAAAAAAAAAAAAAAAAAAAAAAAGACACATGGCGATGCTAAAAGCGTATGTGTGTGCAGCAGACTGGTCTAACACAGCACCGCAAGCATTTTCATCTGGCTCTAGACACAGGCGCACAGCTTAGAGAAAACAGCGACTATGAACGTCCAACAGCCAAAGGCCAAGTTATCGTTAGGTTTAACCAACGTCTTTGGCACAGTGTATTTCATCACAGTTACATAGCGTTGCCAGGCAGGGACAAGAAGGGCTCAGTCTAAGTGAAACCAGAATTATTATTCTCAGGGCAATAGAAAATAATTTCTGTTCGGATTTGTTTGTACACACGTCATTCAGGGTATGGCATATTTACTCTCCGGCCAAGGCACGGTGACAGCAGAGAAGTGTTAAGTTGAGATGAGGAGACTCCGGCAGAGCTCCGAAGCTTGTTTGGTTCCCAGCTTAGAGCCTCAGCTCTCATCCATGGCCCGGGCTCGATACCCCTTCCCAGCCCCAGAGATACTCTGAGGGGATATTTCTTATAATCTAAGAGCCTCCAAAACTCTGAATCAAGGGTGGCACGAACAAAAAGAAGGAGTAAGATAAGGCTGAATGTTTGGTAGACGTATGAGAGAAATTCTCAAAAAGAAAACATCTCCTTTAAACGCATTCTTCATCCTCCGTAGCAGAGAGCAGCCGGTAGAGATATCACCGCAACCAGACAATAAAGCAGAATTCTGCGCTGAAACAGGGACTGCAACTCACCCAGGTAGTTGTCATCCTCTGGTTTCCCTGAGTAACTGTGCTGACGCACATCAATATTAGTTGCACCAGCTGGGATGCGGACCACAACGTTATAGCCTGGAAAAGATTTAACAGAAAGTCAAGGCTATTACACAGACATTTCATTTGCTTTTTACGGGGGGAAGGGAAATGAGCAAAATTACCTCACATTACACAAGCCGATACTTTTCATTTAGGGATAGCATAAATAGTTATGGAATATGCTATAGCTAGAAGGATTTTGCATTTTACATCAGTGTTTTTGTAGATTAAGTGCGGTAACGGCTTTTATAGACCCGCATTTTTCACTATAAAGTTTTTAACAACAGATTCTTACCATAATGCACCGTGTTAAATGTGCCTGCAATAGTTTTGCATGAAGAATTATCCCCACCGCAAACACCACATTTATCTCTTCTTGCTTTTGAATTCAGCACATGATCGCATCCAGCTTGCTTTAAGAGAAAAATTGAAAAAACTAGATTGAGCAAATACAGCCCAGAAGAGCATTTCCTAACCGCCCAATCAAGGCACACAAAAGCTTTGTATGCAAAAGGCTGCCGCGAGACAAATTGTTTCGCTTCCCCACATTTCTCTGCTGATTTACAGTGTGGCCATCCCACACCATGTTCAAACAAAAGGCTTTCTCACGAAGCGAGAATCAGAACTGCCATTTGCACCAGGCGATGTCTTCGCTGGAGAAAATTCTGGCGTGGATTGCTCCCAGAGAGAAAAGTGTGAAAAAAATAATTGTGAATGGAAACGTAAAGCGCTCCGGGGTCTGACCGGGAAGAACTGGAGCAGAGCACTGAAGGAAGCGGCATTTGGATTCAGGCTCAGACCTCCACAGCCCTCGGTAACTTTGGGCAGACGTACCAACACCCTCTTCTGCAAACCTGGAGGTTGCCCCAGGCTCCAGCGGGGGCTCGTGGAGCCTTCGGATGCCGCCGGTAGCCCCCGAGGGAAGAGGGCACGCCACCTGCCGGGTGGAGCAAGATGCTGAAGCGCCATCCTGCCACGCAAAACTGCAGCCGCCCGCGCTAAAGAGAAGGGAAAAAAAACGCTTACCCGGCAAAGGCCCTGCACGCAGATGTCATTGGTGTCGGGGCCGCAGGGCGTCCCGTCGATGACGCGATCCCGCAGCTGGTAATAGGCCGTGTTTCCCGCCACCCGGCAGAACAACTTGCACCGATCCTTCATCAGGACTGGGGGATGGGAGGGAGGAAAACCGGGAGCGCGTTAGCCGAATGCCCTCGCCCCGAGGCGGCGAGGCAGGATCTGCACCCCCCCCCCACCCCAGCACTTACTGCCGCTGTATTTGGGAACCCAGCGCACGTTCGTGGGCAGCCCGTTGATGTTAAAGTGCTTCCCGTCGAAGTCGGCGCACTGCTCGTCACGGAAATCCTTCTTCAGCTTCGAGCACGGTTCGGTGTTGCAGGATTTAAACTTCATGCGACGACCCACGCAGTATTTCCCTCCGTTTTTAGGCCTGCAGAAACAAGACAGAGAAGCCGGCTGGGATCACGGAATCATGGAGTTTCAGAGTTGGAAGGGACCTCTAGGATCATCCGGCCCCACTCCCCTGCCAAAGCAGGATTGCCCGGAGCACATCCCTCAGGACTGCATCCAGGCGGGTCTTGAAAACCTCCAGAGAAGGGGACTCCCCCCCTCCCTGGGCAGCCTGTGCCGGTGCTCTGTCACCCGAACCATAAAGAAGTGTTTCCGTGTATTTGAACGGAACTTCCTGTGTTCCAACTTGTGCCCATTGCCCCTCGTCCTGTCACTGGGAACCATTGAAAAGAGCCTGGCTCCATCCTCCTTCAACCCACCCTTTAGATACTTGTACGCCATAATAAGGTCTCCCCTCAGCCTTCTCTTCTCCAGGAAAGGGCTGGAAAGGAGATGCAATTGCAGTTCTGCAACCTGTTCAGCACGGTTGGTATTTGCAACACCATTTTGATGGCTCTGTCTACGTCTATGCATGTCTTTAATTAAATATCCCAGGCTGACAAGCGGGAAAGATGATGTAGGTGTCTAATAAAAAAAGGCCATACGTGCGATGCTAAAAAGGGATGAAAAAAGGAATACTCGCTCTCCGATGAACGCAGCGGTAGTGAGAGAAGCCAGAGAGGAAGAGCAACATCTTCCTCCCCATCTGAGGATTTAGTTTCACACTGAGGGATCCCATACGGGGGGACCATCCCTCCACAACCCCATTGGTCCTACGGATTTGCGGCAAATAACCAAACATCACGGCAGAAAGCAGAGAGGGCTCCCCTGCGGAGGCGGAAAGGCCAGGCAGGACTTAGTCCTTCAGGATTTCCAGCCCAAAATGGCAGAAACGGTAACGCTAGACACTTTTAAACAACTTTATCTACATGTATTCCAGAAAGCACTGAAGACGGCCAATAAATACTTTACCCCCATTTTATAGTAGGATGACTCTGGTATAAACTGGAGAGCGCGATATCATCCAAGCCACACAAAAGCCGGCAGATAAGCCTAGGAGAAATTGTCATTTTGAATTTCCCGAGTCCCAGATTCAGGGCTGTAGTCATAAAACTATTTTTGTCCTCGTATGTAGATGAAGCCTTTGCCAGATAACAGCTCACTTCGGGGACCGAAAAAGCCTCTCCCCCTCCAGCCGCTGTCAGCAGCGGTGCGGGAACGAGCTGCATGCGGATGGCATCGGAGGGGCCCAGCAGAAGGCACTTGTCTGGTGAGGACTCGTTTTCAGCTATGGTAGTGCTGTGAGGGAAGTACCCCTGGGATACAAGCTATCCTATTCGCTGTCTGCTCAACGGACATTCATTCTAGGAACCTGGGTAAGATTTCATACGCCCATCTATGTGCAGCCTTCTCTGTATATAATGAATTGGAATAATAAAACAAAAAAGGATGCACCGTGCTTTAAGTGTTCCAGAAAACCCCCACTGTCTCTGCTGCTGTCTCCTGAAAGTTTAAATGAAACTGGGAGGGCACGGCGGAGGCTTCTACAAGCTACCGCCATTAACATGCATCATAAAAACCGCAGCACCACCCAGGCAGCTTCGCTCTTCCCTGGTCTTACAGAAGGAGCGATATTGCCACCCGGATGAAAGGTTGGCAGGGTCAACTGGGGCAAAGCTGTAATTATCCCAAAGGGAAAAATTACACCAGCTAGGACCTGCGCTGAGGGGAGATGAAGTTAACGGGCATCCCGGCCATCAGCATGGGAAAGCCTCCACAGGCTGAGGTCAGCCCCAGCCTCTCCCTCTAACAGACCGTTTCAGAGGGGTCAGCAGAGGGCAGGAGCATCCGGACCAGATGCCCGTCGGTGCCGCAGGGACGCTGGCAGAGCGCATCTTCCCATTGAGCCTCCTTGGGAAGGAAGACGGTTTGCATACTTGGGAGACCCTCCAAAACGTGAGCTAATGAATGATAAATAGGAATCACCCCTGTCCTTAGCAGGGAGATGCCCACTGTAAGCTCTCCACATTGCATGCAGCCAGCGTCTCCTAACGCAACAGACGGAAACCCCCTGCACATGTATGAGGGTCTCTGCACACAGTGAGTCAACAAATTCTTACAGCTGAACACAATTTTTTTAGCACCTCTGCACATCAACCACCTAGGAAGCCCAGCGGTGCTTTTGCTCCCACAAATAACAATTTTTCACTCTTACATTTGAGAACTACTTTGTGACTCAAGTAGCAGAGTTCCTGTGAAACAAGCGGGGAGACAGAGGCACAGAGCAGCCTGCGCTTGCCGAAAGATTACCTGCCAAGCAGGGAAGGGCAGGCAGACTCCCCACCACCCCGTCAGCACACCACACTAGGGATGCTCCCAGGTTTGACAGAAGGATTTGCCTCCTCCAGCAGCCGGCAGCAAGACGCAGAGCGCCACCAGCAGCTACACACACGGGATTTTTCCTGCCGGCATCCTCTCCTCGCTGAGATACGCACTGCCACGGTGCAGACCCCTCAAGTCCCACCCTAAATGCCGAGGGGTACGATTTGTCTTTCGGCACAACCCGGAGCGATAGCTGGTAACATCAGCTCTACCTGCTCCGGGGGCAGCTCTCACATGCCAACTGGAAACTAAACAGGTCTCACTTGCAAAGGTTTCTGGTGCTCGCAATTAAGCAAGCACCAGTGATGATAAAAAGCCCAAGCAACCGCACAGCACCCAGTGCAGATTCTTGTTTACAGACTGATTTTACACCAGTTACTAATGGAGCAAGTCTAAACCTGGTTTCTACCGACTGAGTCTATTCTCCACTTTGGTATGACAAACAATTTGAATTAATTTAACTGATTACGCTCCAGAGCTAACCCAGTGCAGCAGCCCCCGTGGACGCACCCTGCACTCCTCCAGCCACAACGGTGCTTTCTGGGGGGTTCCCACCACCGGAGCCCTTCCCGCAGACTATTCCCACCCGGGCACATTATCTACCTTCAGCTACAAAGGAACATCTCGACCATCTCACTACACAGCACAGGGGGAACCTTCTTAGCTGTGGCAGCAGCACACTCCAGACCTCAGTGAGCCCGAATCGTTCACGGGGGAGTTAACAGGATTCACCATTTTCACTTTGAAAGCATTTATACCACAGCAGGGCCAGCGCAGTTTGACAAAGGCTCTAAATTACGCAAACCTCTAAGAGGGCATTTCTTTAAAAAAAAAAAAAAAAAAAAAAAAAAAAAGGCAATTACAACATTTTTATGGTAACCACATTGCTTCCAATATAAATCAGTTTCATTAAAATTAGACTTTTAAATATTAAGTTTGTTAAGAAGAATGTGCAGAAGCCTTTTTTTTTTTTTAAAAAAAAAAAGGTTATGTCTAACAAAATCCAAAGATCCCAAGCTACTGTATAGTTTCCTTTTCTCTAGACATGACCAGCGAGATTGAGATGACATTGAACACATGGACACACCACAAACTGAGGGATGCTAAAAGTTGCCATCGTGTTGCAAACTGTCAGCCTTGTAACTGTGGCAGTAAATCTCCCTGCAGCCAGTGTCTGGGGCTGAAGGACACTCACATTTCTGACATTTCGAAACAGTCCCAAACCACCCTGACAGTTTTAGGGTGTTTTTAAACCAGCATTGCTTTGCACGCAGTCTGAGTAAACAGAAAGAGCTGACCCTGAAAAATAAGTCAGCCTCATATAACATCGATTTTCAGTGTCACGAAGAATACTTCACATTAAGAATACGGGATACTTCACACTACGTAATACTTTTATGGATAATCATCAATGCTGTACTGCAGGGAGAGAAGGGAACGCAGCGCATGCATAGAAACCTCCTTCTTGTCCCTCGATTTCCCTTCTCTCTGAACCATCTATTTGATCAACTAACGGCTGGTGTGGACCCACTTTCAACGTAGCATACTTCCCCTTCGGAGCTCCTGCGCACACCCCGGCTTCGCTGCATTCCTCCCAGCGACATCAGAAACTCTCAGGACACAGCAGACAGCCCTGGGGAACAGCGGGGTCTTATCCCCGCTCCCACCCCAACAGGTCTTAAATATAAAACGCTTAATGCATCATCTGCAGTCACTAACCTTGAACGTTTTCACTTGCAGACCCTGAGACAGCGCCCAACTCTCAGCGGTCCCGGAGCACCAGGTACAGGCACCTCGCTGAGAAGCGCTGTTTTGGGGGTGCTTTGCATGTGCTCAGCCCCATGCTGCTGTTCCCCGGGCTGCCGCAACGGAAGGACCCCGGAGGCCGACTGCGGGGCACGTGTGTCCATCTGCACGTCTGCCTGTGTGGCTGCGCTCATGCAACGACCGCAGAAAAAAAATCTGTGAAGCTCTAGCGTGCGCAGATCAGTGCAAGATCTCCTTCGCAGCATCCCGGGAAGCCCTGGGACCGGGAATCGGTACGTGTGCTGCCAGTGGTCAGCACAGTTATCTACAGATGTGTTTACACGTCAAGCTCAGACAGCTTTCAGCACAGGTGGGTACTTTTGTGATGGACTAAAACATAGACGTGATCTGTCCCGCCTCCAGAGATAACACTGCCCCATCCAGAAAGCCATTCCTGAAAACAGGGCTCCTGGTATCGACATCGTATGAAATATGCCTTTCCCCCCTAATTCCGCAGCTGCGCCTTGCTTTGAAAACCCGGGCTTGCACCACGGACCCTCTGCGTGACGTGCCGCAGCCGGGGGCTTTGTCTGTACCAGCCAGCCTCGAATTCCCAAGTGGGCAGTCTTGGTGGGAAGGGTCTGGTCTGGTGAGCTAATACATTCCTTCAGCGTATGTCAAAACACAATCTGCTGCCATTTCAGAGGCTTACGGCTTCCTACAGCCCTGCGAGATACTCGTCCACGTAGGTGTCGGAGCACATTCCAAACAGAGGCAGGAGCTGCAGCAGTATTTTCTGTACTGTGGCAGAGGGGGTTCCTTTTCAATGCCAGATTTAACATAATATTGTATTAGCGTGCAAGGTACCACCCCAGATCTTCATGCACCAAAAAAACCCCAATAAATCTTAATAAGTTAAACTGGTTTTGAATATAAAAGACTTAACGAAAACTATTTCAGATGTTACTCAAGGTATCTGGGTTGGTTTTGCTGCCTTTTATGACAGAGGAGAAACAGAGACTACACCTATTCTGTATATTTTTGAAGTACTTTGGAAAGTGGGAGAGGCAGAAGAGGACCCAGCGGCGTCTCATCCACTCGCATCGTTTTAGCAGCCCCACAATTACAGGGACGCAGACGGCAGTCGCGCTACAATGTCAAATTACGGGGACAAAACTACAGAGTCGGTGTGAAGCTCCGTGGCTGGTGCTCGGACAGACGACTCCCTGCGGAGACTTCACGAGGGGCTGCGGAAGAGGCCAACGCCGGCTACACGGCTCTCCAAAAGGGGCCCGGAAAATAACCACTACTAATGATAAACGCAGGGGATTGCACAGGCAGCTTGGTGCCTAGCGTATTTAGGTGCTTTTGCAAATCCCAGCCAAAGCAACGCGCCTCACAAAACACCACGATACAGAACGCAAGCTGTCAGAGAAGACGGAATTTAAAACCCCTTGACTAGCCTTTAGGATAAAGGAGATTTTCTATCACAAAAAAAGCTATCAGTCCAAAGAGATGCCTCTCCAGAAGATGGGAATACTTCTCACTGACAGCATCCAAAGGTCCAGCAGCACAGCTATTTTTGCGTGCGGAAAGACGTTTTATTTTTGTGTCTCCATGGCTACCGGAAGACCATACGGCGTGTGCTGAGTCAGCACAGTGAGACGAGAACTCCTTTGCGCTTGTGTGTTCCTCAGCATCATTTTAATTAACGCGCTGGTGTCCGACTCCCTTAGCCTCAACCCTTCCCTCCCCTTTCGACACCCGCCCGGCCGTGCTGAGCCAGCCTCTCCTGTCACTTCGCCGCCGCTGCCGCAGGTACAAGGTCTCCCTGCTCCCATTAGCAGTGATGAAACTGTCACCGGTGCATCACTAATGGCAATTTCCTTGGCAATAAGCCATCCGACGTCAACGACGAGAAAGCGGAACGAGCCTGCTCCGTGTTTTTAAGACCCCTTGGTCCGAGGAGCTCCGCACACCCCTCTCCTCTCCGTGTCCCAGTCCCAAATGAGAGCCGGGAAAGCATCCCGCCCACCCCCTTCTTGCTCTCGTGGGCCGAGAGGAGTCAGTTAAACACAAACCAGCACAGTTCACAATTTATGTAAACAGGCTGTTTTCATACCAGTTGCTCAACCTATTACTAATATTTTGCCAGCCACACATTCATCTCCTTAAAGCCCACGGCAAAATTCCCTGCCATTTCAAAGGGTGCAGGATTTTGCATTCCAGGCTGACGGCAAACATTTCTGAGTGCCACTTTTTAATGGGGCACAGATTTCTGCTGAGGTTTGGCTAGTCTGCACCAGCTGACATGTAACTGTATAAAGGATCAGCTGCAAAAGCAGCCAAAAGCTGAAAAACCAGCCAAAGCAGGAGTAAGACGGTAGAAAACTGTATAAAGGATCCGGCCTGTAGGAACAGCTGCAAAAGGAGCCAAAGCAGGGCTAAAATGCTGATAAATGGAGAAAAACATGGCTCCTTCCCTTCTCCCTCCTTTCTGATCCATAGATTTGGAGGAAGAAAAACACCTTGGGAAGTGGGACCCCAGCCGTGCCTCCCCAGGAAAATGGGGGCAATAAACCCATGCAGATATTGGCTTTTCCCTTCTCTCTCTGTTGAAGGGATCCCTTTTTAGTACACTTTACCCACAAATCCGAACCTGTGACCGGCTCCTCCCGGCTTCCTGTGCTGCCTCATCCATGCCAGGCAAAGCCACCGGTCCCCAGGGCGCCCACGAGCTGGGGACAGCCGAAGGGCATTTCAGCCCATTTGGGCAACCCAGCTGCTTTTCCCCATTTCACCCACCAGCAGCCTCCCCTCTGTGCACTTACTCGGGCCTGTTGCACTCTCGTATCGCCGTTTTTATGCCGCCGCCGCAGGTTCTCGAGCAGGTCCCGAATGGGCTCCACGTCCCCCACGCTCCATCTATCACCGGCGCCTCTCGCTCTTTGGGCACGCACATCCCAAACCGGCAGTGCTGCGTGCGAAGGAGAGAGACGGGAAAGGTGGGTTTGCATTGCTTCTGTATGACGAGCCCACCTCCAGCGACCAGTCTGGATGACCATACTCATACTCACTTATTTCTCATCCATTCACCAAATGCAATAAGGATTTTACAATCAAATAAAATTTAACTTCTTTCCTTTTTGTGTGTCACCCCCATAATTTTTTCTCTCTATGCCCTCAAATGAAGAAGCTGCAGAGTCCACTGCAGTGATTTACGGGAAAAAGGCTGAGGATGACAGCAACCACTGAATATCCCCTGTTTACTGGTGCCGAACAGCACGGCATCGCTCGTGGCGTTGCCTTTTCAAAAAGCTGCTTATCTGATTTCCTGGAGAGCAGCAGGAACCGCACCGCGCCAGAGACAGACAGTAGGGAAAAACACCAGGGAAAACTCAAACCTCCCCACAGCTGTACAAAGCCCAAGAACAGAAGAGTGAAAGGAAACTTCCAAAACCAAAGGGCAAATAAAATAGAAAAATTAATTCCTCAATCCAAAATTTTTTTGGTTTTGTTTTTTTTACTCAGCCATAACATGGGACTTGCCAAGGCCTGGTCTACACTTCTGTTTTCCAGCTATAACTCTTGTTTTCTTTTGGTTGGAAAAATGGTTTAAATTATCTTGGCAAGCCCCCGTCCCCCATTTTTATGGTATAAATTGTGTCCCTTTGCGGTGTGTTTGCTAGTTTGACTACAAAGACTTCTGGAGAGGTGAGATCGAGGGGACAGTCACCTTCTGGTCCCACCAGCGTGGATGGAGAAGTGTCCCCCCGACCCGTGAGAGCGGGGCTTCCTGCCCACTGAACAGTGCTCGCTAAAGCAGATTTAAACCCAGAGACGTGCTCATCTGCTGGCGGATGCCCAAATCTTTGCAATTATAGGAAGCCCAAACATTGCTGATTGCTCACAGATTAGAAGAGGTTACAGACTTAAAAGAAGAAAACATATAGTG
The DNA here is from genome assembly GCF_965231255.1 of Vanellus vanellus. Lineage (NCBI taxonomy): Eukaryota > Metazoa > Chordata > Aves > Charadriiformes > Charadriidae > Vanellus > Vanellus vanellus. The sequence goes on from NC_138914.1 coordinate 2,646,812, forward strand.
CATCATTAAAATATTCCCTTGCAATGTTTCTCGGCACCAGATGCTGTTCAGGCAGGGAAACACCTGACAATATTTATGGGAATGGGGTCGAATTTACCGACGTGCCACCTTTTTCCAACCTTTTCACTAAGAGTGGAACAAGGCTGTATCAAGGCACACCCACCACAAGCTCACCCCCCTTTTGAGACAGCCTTATGAGCTACCTGGGAAAACAGAGCCAAATCAAGCTTGTCATGGGGGTTGTGCACCCAGACGTAGGACACTGGGCTCTGCAGCACATGGAACACCTTTTGCCCACGCTGGCTGCCTTGTCGCATGGCTGCGCTGCTGAAGAACGCTGATCTCGGGTGCGTTTGCCTACAGGCACGGCCTGCAGGGCGGCTGAACAGCTCCTAGCTTGGGCCCTAAATGTGGTGTTCGCTCAGAGATGAATCCCAGATCGCTCAGGGTTGGAAGGGCCCTCTGGAGATCATCTAGTCCATTCCCCCCGCCAGAGCAGGGGCACCTCCAGCAGTGGCACAGGACACCTCCAGGCGGGTTTGGAATGGCTCCCGAGTGGGAGACTCCCCCCTCTCTGGGCAGCTGTGCCAGTGCTCTGCCGCCCGCACAGGAGAGAAGTCCCTCCTCAGGGTGAGATGGGACTGCCCATGGTCACGTTTGTGCCCGTTCCCTCTTGTCCTGTCACTGGCCACCACTGGAAACAGACTGTTCAGAGAGGCTGAAAGAGTTGGGGCTGTTCAGGCTGGAGAAGAGAAGGCTCTGGGGAGACCTTCTTGCGGCCTTCCAGTCCCTAAAGGGGCTACAGGAGAGCTGGGGAAGGGCTTTTTACTGGGGCATGTAGCGATAGGACGAGGGGGAATGGCTTTAAACTGGAAGAGGGCAGGTTCAGACTGAACCTTAGGAAGAAGTGTCTCCCTGTGAGGGTGGTGCGGCACTGGGACAGGTCGCCCAGAGAGGCTGTTGAGGCCCCATCCCTGGAGGTGTTCAAGGCCAGGCTGGAGGTGGCCTTGGGCAACCTGGGCTGGGGGGAGGTGTCCCTGCCCAGGGCAGGGGGGTGGAACGAGATGATCTTCCAGGTCCTTTCCAACCCAAACCATTCTGTGATTCTATGATTCTATGATCCCCCTGGCACCCTCCTTTTAAGTATTTATATTATTATTTCAGGATTATTATTAAAGTATTTATTATTATTATGAGCATGGTCTCTCAGCTGCCACATGCCCTGGATTTGCTTTCCTCTGAAGATTTGATTCCCCAGTGAGAAACTGGCAGGGAAATATCTGCTACAGTAAAGGACAAGACAAAAATAAGCTGAAATGCCTGTTTCTTTGCGGCAGGACAAACCCTCATGACGCACAACTCCTCCTGGCGTTTGGAGGCTTGAAAAACTGCAGGATGGGGACCCCTGCGCCAGTCCTGTACAAAGAGGTCCGACAGCTCTCGTCAACGTACAAAAATACACACCACCAATCCAACAGCGCTGTCCCGGTGGAGAACTTCTCGCAGCAATGTTGATGCTCACAGCTAAATATATAACCAGAGTCATGCTTGGCACCTCTGACCCATTGAAGAGGGCTGAATAGCTAACCAGTGAATGTACACAGCTAACAGACCGTGACGTGACCTATATGTCTCCCATCCGATGGTTGAGAATTAACCAGGAAATCACCTACATCCCTTGATTTTATTAAAAATTGAGGGTTTGGACTTGATGGTAAATCAAAAGGGGAAAATAAAATAATAAAAAAAAAAAGAGCAGCTGTTTTAAATAAACAGCAAGATTATTATCTTATGGAAACGCAATGGTGTTTCTTGGAACCACACTGTGAATAGTCTGGCTGTGCAACCTTCGTGCCTTTTGTATTTTAAAAATAATTTCTATGTTGAGTTAGAACAGAAAAACTAAAAAAGCCTGCCAGGATTCTCTTTCCTATGAGCTTACAGATCAGAGAATGGACGAGAATAATAGAGTTTTTGTCTGGAGCAAGTTCAAAATAACTCAGACACACAGTTGAGCAGGAGAGCAATGGCAGGGACGGGAGACACTACAACAGACTTTCCTTTCCTTTGTCTTGCCGCGGGAGTCCCAGATAATTCACCAAATCCAGCTCCCATCCTTGGGCTGACTTTGGCTGAATAGATTAGCAGGGGGCAGACAAGTGCTGTGAAGCCTCATGCATGCATAACATATACGCTACCTGCTGCCATATGGCAGGAGACAGAAACGATTACTATTCCTCTACTCTTCTTTTACCATTCTTTAAACAACCCTGAAAAGCGCAAGAGGTAGAGGCCCAAGTTTACGACTCTCTCTATTTTCTTTCAGTGATTTGTTTCCACCCGACAACGCGCTGGTGCTGTGAAACACCGTACACCATCACGACTGGTGCTGGCCCAGCAAAGGCCAAACTCTGGGCTGGGCTTATTACTTGATTTAGCGATATCAAATTCAGTGTCCTCACATGCAAAATATGCATAAGCTAACACTCCCGTGTTGTTTTAGTGTCTTCAATTTAAGAATAAATTTAGAGCCCGGTTAAACCTACATCCCCGTAATTTTAGCTAGCTGATTTTTCTCAGCTATTCAGGCTCCCTCGTTTCCAAAGATATCTCCATAAAAAATGGCATGGTATTTTCTCCATCTGCCAACCCATATATCACAGGCTTTAAACATGCAGACTTGAGGCAAGGCATTAGTCAGCAAGCAGCAGTTTGATGGGGCTCTTGGCCACAGCAGAGTACCAAAATAGTGATTTATTCCAACGAAAAGCACTCCAGACTCGCACCTCAGCATTTCACAAGCCCAAGTAAACACTGAGGAGAAGAGAGTTTACGATGATCCAAACCTTACGCTCGAATTAGACCGACAGACAGACGCAAGAATTACGCCGTAAAGCCTTTTTTTTTTTGTGAGAATACATTCAAATGCCTGAACACGAGTGGACTGCATTAGCTTTTCTTAAGAGCCCATCTGCTCTCAGCTGAGAAGTTCAGGTCACACTTGTCTAATTTGTCTAAACTTGTCAAATTGGCTAAATTTGTGAACCGAAATGTTTTTGCTTACACGGTCTTTATCAAGAGCCATGCAGCTGGACACTGCCTCTTGGATGACATGGTAACTCTGAGGAGGTGCTAATCTGCTCAACTGCAGTTGTTTGCACATCACCCTGGCCATATCCAAGGGTAACGGCAGGTTTGTCCGAACAAAATTGCAGCGCAGATTCCTTGGATTTCAAGAAAATAGTTATTTCCGAGTTTCCAGCAGTGAGCAGACCCCGAGCTCGCAAATGGAGAAGCTGAAGACACAAGGTCTCACGTCAAGGGGACTCCACAGATGCCTAAGCTTTATCCCGAGTCTCAGAAAAGGGAGGATTTTACATAAAAACATTAAATACCGGTGCACCCCTAGCTCCAAAGAATAGCACAGGAATAGGATTTCCAAGCACATCTCTAATGCACATTCTCAACAATAAAAACAAACGCGTTGACCGTGCTTTTCCCTAAGAAAGGAAGGCAAATTGATACATTACGCCCATTGTCTTGAAGGATATCAGTCAAGCATCACTGAATAATTGACTTTTCAGACACATGCAACAAAAGATTAATTACCAAGCCTTCATGGAAAATTATATCTAAAACAGAATCCAGATATTTTTATGAAAATATATTTGAAAGACTATGAATTAAATGTTGACTCTTCCTAAAGAAAGCTTTAACTATTGATCATTAATAGCCAGAAAAGCAAATTTTTAAGCTATACCTTGTAGAATAACATCACGCTTTTCTTACTAGGTCTAGGTGGAGAATATTTTTGTTCAGACAAAAATTATGAAAACCAGTTAGCATTTTTCTTCAAAAGCTTCAGTATCTCAATAAAAATCAAAATCTTCTCAATTATTTTCCCCCAGATCTGGACAACTAACACCTAAATACTTATTCTAGAAACCACAATGCTAGCTGGAAACTAACATCGCACATGGAAATTTAAAGCGTCTATGAATTACTGCCAAAACTGTTCCATACAGAAAACGTCAACCAGTTCTATATTTTACTCTGAAGTTGTAAAGATGAGAAGCCAGTTGGCAAGTTTATGTTACACCAGATTACTAATTGCTCACATCGCACAGGAAATTTCTAATAAAAGCCTGGGGAAGCTGTGCAAAAGTTTTGCTCAAGAGTTCACTCAAGGGCATTGATTTAAAAAGATAAGCACTCCAGAAGGAATACCTGCTTTAAAACAACGTTACGCCAAGCAGCTGATTTTAATCGCGTTATCTGGCACAGAGCTGACCCACACATACTGGGCTTAAAACACCCAGAGCTGCTTTGGGCTGCCACCCCTGCAGTCAGAAGCTGCGCCCCATGCAACGGGCCATTGGGATAGGATGATTTTGACTGATACGTTTAGCCTGAGCCCTGGGAAACACAGCTACGAGGCACGAACCACCAGGTATTACAGACCTTTCCGGGCTCACATTCTGTCCCATCGGCCCAAGGCGTGTGTTGGGTACGACATCCCTTGTGCGCGCCATCGATGTTAATACACCAAAGTCGCCGACACTGCATCTGCTTAAGTTATTGAAAAGATCAAAATATTAAATAAATATGTGCCACGTGCCTTACCAGGTAGATGATCCTTTATGAAATTATCCCCTTAGGATTTATCATTAGCTCGACAATAATTTGATGGCTGGTGAGCCTCCCATTCATCCAACCCCAGGAGGCCTTTATTTGCCATGGCAACACCAGGAAAACCAAGGTGTGGAATTTCACTTACCATATACGGGCACACTTGAGATCCGGGTCCAAAAATTAACTCACATTGTTTGTTGACGTCATAAATCAGCCCCGGGAGCTGCTGAGGCAACGTGTAAGTTCTTGATGAAGGTTCATCAAGCAAACACTCCCCATAACCAGTGCTACAACGCAAAGCAGAGAAATGGTGTTAAACAGGAGGTGATGCAACTAGAACCCGTTGGCGTTTTCCTGAGCCAGCCTCGGGGCAGACGTGCACCACCTTTGCCGTATTTAACAAGCACTAGAGCAGCTGCGGCAGACCCGAGCGCAGGAGGGTGCATTACCCATTCACCACCACCCCCGTGCTGTGCTAACCACCGTCCACCACCGTGCAAGCCAGCTACCCTGGCAAAAGCACTTCTGAGCACGCACAACCTGCACTTAGTTGCTGAATAAGCGCTGGTATATATTCAGAAAGAAAATCATCGATTAGCGGGAGCAGAGGGGGACTGAGCTTCTGGATTTGCCGGGACACCATCGTGGCTCTCGTTCTGCTCCCCATCACAACACATGGGAAGGCATCACGGCAAAACGGGTGATCCCTGCGCATCAAACTGACCCACGGGCTCCTGGAAGAGCGTTCCCACCATGGACTAGTGCCAGGGCTTTATCTTGACCTGTGGAGCAGAAAGGCAGATTCAATCTGCCTCCTAAATCGCGGCTCCGTATCTGGGCCACAGGGCTTGAAAAACTCACTCTTCAGGTTCAGAGGAGAACACGCATTCCTTAAAAGCAATATCCGTGGGGGAAGACTTATTCTTCCCCATAGAGAAGCCAGTCCTTGCCAGCTTATCACGAGGCTGAACTGGCAGGGACTGGATGCCAGGGGTGCGTTCCTGCTCTAGGTAAAGGATGCGTGCACACACAAATCCCTCCGATTTCCGCCAAAGGCTGCACACGAGGATTTCACATTCACTGGTGAACCCCGTGGGATGCGTGCAGGTGTAAAAACAGCCTAACACATGCACATGCAAGGCCTTACTCCAGAAATTCCGTGATGTATTTCCTACTGCATTTTGACCACATCCAGGGATTGGTGTAGAAGTTCAGCGTTGGCGCCATGACATGCTGTTGATTTTTACCTCCGTCTTCTTTGCACTTATGATTGTCATCATGCGGCATGTTAAATCTAAGAGAAACACAACAGCAAAAAGTACAGTCAGTTAAGTGGCAAATGTCAAGTACTTTGCACAGCAAGAGCAACAGTGTGAACTAAACGGAAGCAAACCCAAGAATTTTTCCTAGATATGCTACTGACAGATATTACAGAATAAAAGTATTAATATGCGCGTATTCATGAGTGTCAACAAGTGTTGCTCAGCTTGGGTTCCTCGCACTTGTCTGCAAAAAGCCACGCGGCACCTGGCAAGCTGTCCGCACCACGGCTGCACCCATTATGCCAGACAAGTCCTTGAGGGAGCCTGGAGCCAGACGCAATTTCAGCTGCAGTTTCCTTTGCAGCTGACGGTTGCGCTCCTGCGGGCAGGCTGGAGTCCAGCCCCACCTTCGTAAAAACGGAATTGAGCCAAAGAGCCAAGTTTCTGAAGGAGGTGAATGACTTGAGCCCACCGACCACCGGTGGCCGAAGTCCCCCGGGTACGCTGGCAGCACCCTGCGCCGGCTGCAAAATGTCTTCTAATGCCACCCTGGTCCTTCTTGCTGGTGCCTCAATAGGGCTGCAGCGGGGACAGACCGGGCTTCCATACTTTACGTGGCAGGTTTACAAAATGCCATCAAGCATCAGTATCAGCAGAAACCCACGCAAAGTTTGCAGCACATGACATATGGAAGAATGCGGCAAATTCGCTAACGGAGACAGAGTGGCTTAAAGCGCTTCGCCGTTTGAAGTGGAGAAGGGGAAATGACCCGGTGTGATCCTGCGTTCGAAGGCTGGGGAGTTTCTATCCCATTAAGATTACCTCCAGTGAACCACCTTTTCACTCGGCTCCCTGTAAAAGAGCAAAGGGGCGTTTCCTGCTCGGGAGCTCCTCTAACCCCTCCGGCAGCTCTGGGGCACCATTAGCCACGGAATTAGCCACTGGTTAGATGTGGGGAATGCCAAACCTTCGGGGACTTTCTCTCAGGAAATCTTATTTAAACAAATACTACTGTGGTTAAAAATAGAGCGTCTCAGCCAGCGCTCGGTGCAGAAAAAGGGAGTTTTTGAGAGAGCTGTTCCCATGTACTCGTCCATCCCACACCTACGGACCTCCACTGCAAACCAGGCGTGAGGTGGTTTGGGACTGAGTTTGACACTGAAGTGTCTCCTCCGAGACACTGTCCCTAGGGCCAGGTGAGACGTGCCCGTGCCCCTCACCCTGCTCCTCCCCGAGGCTCCCAGAACCTCCCAGCCCAGGCCAAAAAGTGGGCTAGTCCCAGTGGCTTGGCTGAGTCTGCTGGGGCAGATCCTGCTCACGCCCACATGCAGATGTGAGAAGATGCAGTAATTAGGGATGTTTTCTTAGCTCTCCTCCCTTGCTTAGGTGCTGCTTGGGGTACTCTGTCATTCACCCTCCCCAAAACGCGGGTCTGCTGGTTTTCCTGCTCTCAGATGGGCTCTGGAGCACCCCACCGCCTCCCGGAGTCACACCACAACCTAATCTTCCTCGGTGGTGCATCTTCTACACAAGTATATTTATCTCCTCTCAAATAATTAGGCTCAGCGGGTACCAAGCCCTAGTCTGGCTGGCAAGCCCTAGCTAGCATAAATCTTGGGTTATTTAAATGTAAATGTATTTACATAAAACATACACATGGCCAAGTTCATGTGCTATTGTGAAAGCCGTGCTCAGTCCGTTATCTTCACTAATTGAACAGCTCCTGTACGGGTCACAGACTGTGCCCAGCTCTGCCAGACCTAGGAGAGAACAAAGAGGTTTATGATAGAAAAAGAAACGTTGCCCACGGTTCAGCACAGGCAACTAACATTGTCACTACACAAAAAAGTTATTAAAAGACAAAGGAAAGTTTTTCCTTACCCAGAGTATCACATTTGTCGTGCGCTCTACAAATATCCTGTCTGAAAGCAGAACAGACCTGACACATTAATTTTCAATGCAGCAGTGAGTTATGGCACAAGCACAATAATAACACCACCCAAAAGCAATTCTTGGTCCTCCACCAGATGTTCTCACGCTGGCTGGCCACATGGTCCAGTCGGGGTCTGAACCAACTCCCTACCACAGTCGGAGCTTTTCATCTTATGTTGAACCCACGGGCAGACCTTGGGCGGCCCTGAATCTCTCAAAGTCATCTACTGGTATGGTGGAAACATTATCCCAGTTCTGCTCACAGTTACACTGCTCCCACAATTGCAATTGTCACTACACCCACATCAAAACCCGAACGTTTCCCGTAGCTGCGTACATGACATGCTCGCAGCCTCTGCCACACGACTGGCTGCGTTTCTCATGAGAATATTCACCATACCTGGTAACGAGCACGGCTGTGTCGTGTTGAAGGTGACTTCCTTCGGGGTGGTTCTGGGATTGCTGCCACTGGCAAAAGTTTTTTAATGTTGTCTGGGCATTGTAAGATATTGCAGGACCATCCTAATAAGCGACACACAATAAGCAGGTATTTCAATTATTCATTGCAATGCTCACTACAAATGCCAGTGTCAAACAGAAGGAGAAGAAAGCCACTGCCATTACCTGCTCATTATGTATCACGACCAATTTCACAATAACGATATTAATTAAATTTCCAATGCTTGGGTCTTTGTAGATAGAAGCCACCTGTTTCAGAAAGAAATATTCAGAATTATTGCTAACGTTGAAGGAAAAAAAACAATTAAGGCAACACACGCATGGTTTCCATTTTGCAACTGCTTCTCCTGAGCCGCTCTTCTGCCCACTCAGTGCTCTGGTGCTACTTGGAGAGACCTCCTGCCAGAAGCACAATTTTAGGATGAAACCAACCTGCCGCTACCGCAGAAAGCCAACACTTCCTTTTGCTTTAACACACATTTCACCAAATTACAGGATCGTTCTGCTCTGAGATACAATGACCACCGACCAAGACTGTCAAAAGCAACTTATTCTCTCAAGTGCCTCGTTTTGACGCGGACGTTTTTAGAGCTGCACTTCTGCCCTTAAATAGGACGAAAATCCCTCCAGTGAGAGAGCTATGCTGGATACTCGCTTCCAGTCAGGAGGCATCCCCAGAGCTGCCTGTCTGGGGACTGCACTGCTGCATCCCAGTGCCAGTAGCTACTGAAATGCTTGGAAAGCCAACCCTAGCGCTATGCTAAGGATCAAGGTGACCACAGGCTCCTCCTCCTCGCAACAGCAAGGGAAGTCATGCAACTGCATAACCAGGAGGCACCAGTCCCTTGGAAGGCACAGTCCCCGAAGGACCGTTTTAATTCAGCTGCTATTTCACGTGGACCTAAAGAAAAAGAAGAGTACAGCGCATGGACTAAAAGGGCAGTGACACTCCTCGTGCTGCCTGGGGTTTGAAAGGCTGGATGGAAGAGGTGCGGGAAGGGTCAGGAAAAGCGATGGGTCTGGGAAGGTGGAAGACTCCGACCAACGTTCCCCAGCCAAGTCGCATCAGGTTTTACTCTAACGCCACCCTTACCTCCGCGCCTGGCCGAGCCAAACTGAGGATACTGCATAAGAGCGCAGCAGAAGGGAGACACTGTGACCGCTAGAAAATGATTCGTGGATGAATCTACTCCTCGTAGTTGAATACTCACTATTGACATTAACGTTAAGACATAGTGCTGTAGATTAGCTCCATGGTAGGCGACCATCCTGCTGTCAGCCACCACCATCACTTCCACAAACCGAGGGTAGGAGAGAAACCGCTTTGTTCTTCTGTGGCTCTTCTTTTCACTCACGTTCCCAGTCTTGTTGCTATCCGCAGAAAACGAATTCACTTCCAGGCTGTGTTTTAACATCTCCACGTCAGACAATATGCTGCTTTCTGCCCACTGCCTTCTCCAGTGTTTCCGCTTGTTCTTTTTGTGACTGTGTTCGTGATCTGCGATTAAAAAGCAGACAAAAACATAAAGTACATTCTGGAGTGAACAGAGCTAGTACCACATGCGTGCTATGCCAAAATACCTGTTTGCTTCAACCAAGAGCTAGCAGGCTTGTTCCACACAGCTAACCGAAACACGGAAGCCCACCACGTAATCCCACACCTAAGGCCTTTTCTAATTTTTAAAGTAACCTTAGGGAAGCCAATGGCACGGAAAGGAGGACATTCACGTAAAGGCTTTCCTGCAGCGGAGCCGTCTCCTCACCCGCGCGGGAGGGACGGAGCCTGGGCGGCAGTTCCGTTTAACTCCATGTGAGCCCGGTGATGGTAATTAGCCACCGCAGCAGCAGCGTGAGGATTCCGGGCACGTCCAAGGTGGCCAGGAAACCACAGGAAACAAAGGTCCAAATCCTGTATTTCTAACTCGGGCATGAAGGACGGCAGGATTTGGCCTTCATAGCGAAGCAATTATATATGATTTATTTCTGTCTCTAACAATAACATGGCTGGGCTTCAATTCCCCCCCTCCCTTTATTATTCTGTGCTACGGGAATGGTAAAGGTCATCTAATAGCACAGCTGCCACTGGCTAAAGAATAGAATTCAGGAAGTTTCACATATACTGCTTTTGATATTCAATTAGGCCAAACATAAAAGCAGCCTGAAAATATACTCCACGCTGGTACAAAGACGACAAAGCGAAGAGGGAGAGCAGGCAAATAAAACATATGGAACGTGTACAATTAAGATTTACCATCCGATTAGTATGTAATTATAGCATTATTTAAATGTAAGAGCAAAATCAGTCTTATTTGATGCCACTTAATTTTTAATCAGTTCATCATAGGAAGTAGCTAATTGAATGTGATTCATCCATGAGAGACTGTTCGCTTCTGCATTTAATATAAAGCCAGATCTGAACTACTCATCTAAGACTCCAGGCTACAACCCTCACGCTCTTTGTAGCTTTAGTTTAATTTCGTCGTGGTGGTGAAAAATATCACGTTTCCTTATCTGACCTGCTGAGTAGGTTAGAGGAAGCATAATATTAGGGAACAAAGGAATATTCAATGCTCAAACAAGATTGAAATGATAGGAAACTTCTTAGCTATTTTTCCTGTGTAGTTTCCTTTTAGGATATTTTGTAATAATTTCCAAAAAAAGAAATATGAAATACATTTTCTAATGCCAAGACAGGCAAAGGGGTTTGGCCACCTTCTACCCATCTGGAAAATGCTATTTTTGTGCCCTATGTGTAAACAGCAATGTAGTATTTAAGAATTAAATTCCGTTTACTCTGCATTACCCAAGTCTTGCGAATTCCCCTGTCTTGATACAGTCCAGACCACCTTAATACAGCAGAGACTCCGCCGTTATTTGAGTAAGAATTCGAGAAAGCCAATGGCATTTGTGGTTATAATTGGATTGCCCTAGTTCCTCTGCACTAATCAATGCCCTTGTGTTGGCAAGGTTGTGCTCTCACGCTGGCACCGCTTCGTGGGCAACTGTGACATTATCCCGACTCGTTCGGTGCCAATCAGCGCGGGAAGCCAACTATGCATACAAATAACTTAAAGGTGAGCGGAGGACCAGATGGAGGAGAAAGTGCTAACCTCAGCCCCTCGGCCAGTTCCCCTCCCCTCTGCACCCTCAGCCGGTCACTTAAATCTCCTCTTCAAGCAACTAACTTCCACAGGAAGCAGGTGCTCAAGGAAAAACGCGTTAAGGATGGGGAGATGCTCAACAGGGCTCGAGCGGGGCTGAAGGCAAGGCGGCGGTGCGAAGGCAGAGCTCTGCACCATCCACCGCCACAGCTCCGCAAAGCCCCAGACAGGACCACGGGGCTCCGGCGGCTTCTCCTTCAGCCAGCCTCAGGGGGAGGTTAGATGGCAAACGGAGGAGGAAACGCAAAGGATTCTTCGAAGGGACAACTGTTATACAGGCAATGTTTAAAAGAAGTTAATTGACATTCACCAGGCTCGCACTGAAATCCTGCAGCCGGTATCGTCACACGCTCCAAAAAAAAAAAAATACCACCCCAAAACCAGAGAGGGCCACAGGAAACGCCAGGTCTGGTTCGGAGAGCCCCGACCTGACCCACCACGCGGGAGAACCAGAGCCCAACACAGCCGGGTACACCCAGCACAAAGGAAAAACGACCTTGCTTTCTGTTGCAGAGATCTGGCACAGTGTCCCAGAATCATTTAGGTTGGGAAAGACCCTTAACATCATGGAATCCAATCATTAACCTAACACTGCCAAGTCTCGCTACAGCATCAGTGCACTTCCCCCGTCCGGCACAGAAACTACAGTCAGCCACATCATCCCTTCAAAAGCCAACATATTTTTTTCCCGGTATGATGTCACTCCAACAGTTACTGCGTGCTATTTGGACAAGTCGCAAATAGTATGTTTGCCAGCCTAGTTACTGTAAAACCACGCAGAAGAGAGTGGGGATGCCTCGCACGTAAAGCCAGTCCTGGACTTTGATAGTAGTGAACTGTTATCTTCACCCCATCGTTCTCGCGCATAACTACACTCAGAGATGGCGCACATGCACCTGTCAAAAATTAAACGCTAATGGCAGTGCCCTGCTCTCAACCCCTCCATAAAACCCCCGCCGGCGTCGAGGGGAGTTGCACAGAGGCACTGCCGGTACTCCCCGCGCCTGATGCTCTTGATATCTCGCTTGCTCCGTTACGACGGACACAACGGAAAGGCTCTGACGGAACAGCGCAGCGTACTGCCGTTTAATCAAGCAGAAGTGAAAAATCTCTCCCATTACACAAGAAAAATGCCATTTTACAGCAACAGCTTCCTACTGCCGCACACAACACCAAAAAAGGGTCTGATATTTTTCCACCTGGTTTTGCTTTTATTTTCCCCCCCCTATTGTGTTAATATACTAACAGAAATCAGTAAGGAAAACGGTTTGCTTGGCAAGCTCTCACTCTTTGCAAATGACCTGAAAAACATCTACCTACACACGGCAGCAATTGGATAGGTTTAAGTAACAAAATATTTTCTTTAATTTGCAGAAAAAAAAAACCCACAAACCCCAATGAGCAGACAAAAACTTTCAAACCACGCAAACCCCAGATCAATAATTCAAGTACCAGGAGAGCCTATGCACTGACTCAACAGTTAATATTAATTTAAGAGGTGGCTAAAAGGCTGCTGGAAAAATGTCCATTCTACCGCTTGCTTTACCAAGACTGTGTTTGCACTGTCTTTTGACAGACCTGGAGGTGTATATTCATTTTTTTCCCCGCTTGGTTTTTCCTTTGTTATGTGGGACTTAAAAAGGAGACCCAATCCTGTGACGGGGATATTCCTCCCCGATGGCATCTTCCCGCCCGTGCCATTTATTTCAGCTTGCACGAGAAGCCTCAACCCAGAGCCCATTGAGCTGATTTATGGATGATTCCCGCCGATTAATGGACTTTGGACCTATCCCAAGGGAGAGAGCAGGGGAGACTCAGGCCCTACACCAGTACTTTGCCGGCACGGAAGGGCGACAGGGCAGAGCCAGGGACTGCTTTTGAAATAGCAGCTATTGTTATGCTAAAACCAAAAATTAAAAGAAAGAGCGATCGCTTATCCCAACAGTTCTAATCCTTTCCATTTCTACATTAACCCGTCCTTGGAATAGAAAGCAATTTGCACAATTAAATACGACACGTGACAATGCAAGCATGTCCAGTTCAGCTCCAAGTTCACGGGAGCTCACATAGCGGGGGGGGGGGAGCAGTAAAAGAGAGGGAGCACGAGAGGGGAAGAAACAATCTATTTCTCGAGCTAATAACAGTCACAACTCTCCCTGCTAAAAAGGGGGCACGGTCCTTTCAAACCAACCTACTAACAGACATTTTCTGAATGCGTGACCCAGGGTTTTTAACACAAAGTTTGCTCCTCGGTGGTTGGTCCGTCTCACTCCCAGACCTGCTCCGATCCAGCTGCGCAGATGATAAAACTATGGTTTGGAAGTTAATTATTTATTGCACACCTCCATAAAGCAGATCCGAATGCAGCTGAGCTCCCTCCGGGCAGTCGGTTGGTGTGTGACCTGTCTCCACTGACTCCGGCAAGAGCCACGGCAGCAAACCCTGCCCAAATGGTTCGGCACAACCTCCGGCTGCAGTCGGCGGGCCCGAATTTGCTGCCTGTAGCTGGTACAACAGCGGCCACCAAAGTGACTGCCATCACTTGGAAACGAGAGGCAAGAGGCAAAATGGATTTTCTTCACGCAGAGGTCAGACCAGCTGAAATGAAGCCACGTTTTTAGGCTCTTCTTGTCAAGATATGGGATGGAAACTGCCTCCTCTTTAGGACCTAAACAGGTCCTAAGCTGGACCAAAGGATTTTTCTAGCTCTGGGTCTGTTTCAATTCCATATCAATACATTTTATATCTCTATCTACCTTTCAATATATCTACAGATATATCTCGGATGAATTTGCATGAGGCCAAATTCTCCCCTCTGATACTGTGAGTGTGCTGTTGTGGCCAGCATAAACCCAGAGCTGAACACCCCTTCGCTGCCGGCAGCTTCTCGCCCTGCTCGGACAACAGCCAGGGCTGCTAACGTAAGGGGGGGCAGTGATGCCTTGCTCCGGACCACACCGAGATGAGCAGTCCCGTGAGCAGGACCAACCCTGCCTTCCCTCTGGATAACTCCTCGGCTATGCAACCAGAGCTGCGGCTACAGCTAGAATGGGAAAATAGGCTTTATTGATGGAGGTGAGATCAATGACCTGCATCGGAAGGGAAATGAAGGATCCAAAGAGAAAGGTATTCCGTGCTAAGGGTGAAAATGAAAGTTTGCTCGATTTTTCTAATCTGCAAACCAGAAAATTTTCAAATGCAAATCAATCTGAATTCACATAACTGACAGAGGTCAACTGGCATGTCAACCTTCATTGGCAAGAGCTGGACAAAACTGCAGAGATCAAACTTTTGTGGTTGGAACTATTGAAAATGCAGTAAAATATCAGACCTTTCACAGGTGCCACTATTAGAGCAACGCAAAGGAGGGAAACTTAAATTTTCCCTGTGTTGTTCATACTTCCCTTTGAATTAGGAAGCAATCTGGGCTCAAGAGTTCCCTCCCAAGCTGTTCCAGGAGAATCAAAGTATTGGGCTTCTACAAAAAAGTTTTCTTTGCTATTAAGAGAAATGTTTGCACGAACGGCTCATAGGCCCTCATGACCCAGCACACCCGCGTGTCAATTTTCTCGCCTTCCTCCACTTTGAATTTTGCACATCCACTTTACTAAGTGGCTTCCCACACGAACGACTGGAGCAACGGTCAGAGGTCCGCGTCCAGGAGCGGCTGCTGCTGGAGTCAGCCCCCGCCTCAAGCCCAGGGCCTGGCATTTGCCTTTGTAACACGTGAAAACACTCTAAGGCCAGCAAGCAACGCTACAGAGCCACCAGCAGTTTAGACTGGCACGAAGCATCACCGATACAAAAATCAGCAGTCCCACCGCCAGTCACCCACTGTGGCCTGTGGTGGCTTTGGCTACAGAGACTCCAGCCGTGGAGATGCCAAAGCTTAAGGTGACGCTGAACCCAGCTATGTCTCTCGGGGCGATCCTGCCTTTCTTCCTGCGGCTTGAACCAGAACGCTTGAGAACCACAGACTTGCAGTTGGCACCAACCAGCTTCCCTTAGTATGAAAATATTCTGGTTTTCCACCATGCAGAGACCTAAGACCACACATACTCTACACGTTTCGTTTCCTGATGATGAATGTGAGGATGCATTCCAGCCTTACCGAACCTTTTTCCTGCCTAAGGTAAAAAGTTGTACGTGAAAGCTATTAATTTTACACAGCAGACAGAAACTAGATTAATGAACAAAACAATAAAGTGCCTCTTTAAGAGAGCAGATAGTAACATGCGAGTTGAGCGTGTGGTGGAAAATGATTCAAGATCACCTTACAGACAAAATAAGTAAATAACTGCATTTAACAACTGCAAGACACAAAAGCACCTTTGAATTGGTACAAAATCGGTTTAACGCACGGCTGACAGAAAGTTACAGTGCTGAAGATCACTGATACCAGTTCCACAATCCACTGGTTCAGAAAGAAAAATAAACTATCCCTGTGGAATGACTTAAAAAACCACGGCAAATTACCCTTGAAACCCACCCTGACACTGCAAGGGGCCGGGCGGGCGGGTTGCTAAAGCACATCCCGGTGTTTCACCTAAGAGTAGACACACATCTGAGCCAGGTATGAGTATACCACAGGCACACTGACATGCACCGGTGGCATTCCAGCACGCCAGGAAAACAGCCAGGGCTGCTGCCTTCGGTGCTGCCTGGGCTCACGGAAGCCATTTGCCTGCAGAGCTCTACTGGTTGTGCTTGCTGAACCTGACTTCTGCCTTGCAAGCCACCTGAGCGCCCAAACTGCTTGTTTGCTTCCTCTTAATGCAACTTTCAATGCATAACAGCCGCAAGTACGGCAACATGTTATCCGCACTCGTGTCTAGTGATACCTATGAGGCACCACGGCAACAAGAACAAGGCCGAGATCACCACATCTTTGTACCGACACTCGGTGAAAGATGAGAAAAAAATATCCCATTAGAAAGAAACTTTGCCTAGCAATTGGCTGCGGGGATGCTGGTACTGACAATACGGGCACGTGGGAAGAAAGTCACAGAATCATAGAATCACAGAATGGTTTAGGTTGGAAGGGACCTTGAAGACCATCGAGTTCCCACCCCCCTGCCCTGGGCAGGGACACCTCCCCCCAGCCCAGGTAGCCCAAGGCCACGTCCAGCCTGGCCTTGAACACCTCCAGGGATGGGCCTCAACAGCCTCTCTGGGCGACCTGTCCCAGTGCCGCACCACCCTCACAGGGAAACACTTCTTCCTAAGGTTCAATCTGAACCTGCCCTCTTCCAGTTTAAAGCCATTCCCCCTCGTCCTATCGCTACACGCCCCAGTAAAAAGCCCTTCCCCAGCTCTCCCGTAGGCCCCCTTGTCTAGAGGAGTCACAGAAGAGTCAGCCTGTTTATTTTCCTTAGTCTATACCACGGGGTAGAGATGGAAAGTATCAAAGCAGTACCTCCTCTCTTCTTCCACCTGCCCTTCTTCAGCAGACGTCCACACAGATGATGTAAAAGTAGATGCAAAACTGCAAATACGTCCAATTTGATTCCAGGAGAGTAATTTAACTCTGTTCACTTACCATGTCTGAGTTGCAAAACAATAACCAATCGATAACCATTTGTTCAGCCACAATCTTGGTCTTCCATTGTTAAGGAATTAACTTTCTTGCCAGACACACGCTTGATACATTTTCAATACTAACAACAACAAAATGTGTGCACCTTACAACTCACATCGAGACATTTTCACACAAAACCGCAATTATGGGATCTGTATCATTGGCTGCAATCAATTTTTTTAACTGAAGTCAGTCTAATACCTTTATTTCACTTGCCAATACCACTGCAAGATAGCACAAACATTACAGCCTGATCCCTTTCCCAACGCCGTATGGGAAAAGCTCGTATTTGACATCCCAAGCCCATTTGACCAAGTCGGCTGTTGGCTGTTACTGTGCTATTACCTCAATAGGAAGCCAGAAATAGAATTAATTACATTAGCATATGGGACTTGTGACGTAACTCTCTCGTTTGCTGTTTTTGGGAGGGAAGGAAACCTGAAATAATTACTATCTGACTATAAATTACAATTCAGTTCCTTAAGATGAGAAACTTTTCTGAGGGAACGAACGAAGTCAATGTTTTAGCCTGAGGCCAAAAGCAAAGCTGACAGTTTAAACAGACTTTTGAAAGAACTCAAGGATTGCTCAACCTGGAAGCAAAGGCTTAGGAAAACCTCCCTGCAGATCTTCTGCGACCCCACGGTTACACGAGACCCAGCAGCACAGAATTTGCCCGAAGACCTGCCTGGAAACCAGACACCTAGGACATGAAATTCTGCTGGACGAAGGAGTTGAAAACCAAAATAAGGTCACAGCTGGAAGCAAGACAAAGAGTCCAAAAGAAATAGCAAACACAGAAAAAAGGCTCAAGACCAACAGCTTGACTGCAAAGGATCTGGGATTTCACCACGGACCACTCACAAGAGGACAAACATCGAGTCCTGTGGAAAAGGCGTTCAAAGTTTCTGCCTCAAAACTGCTATAAAATAAGAATGTAACACATATAAACGGTCTGTGGAACACGTGTGAAATTTGCTACCTCCGGCCTCTTTGGCCCTGTTCCCCACCGTTGCCAGTTCTAACACTGGGTATACACCTCCAACCAGAGCTCAGGCAGGAGCAAGAGCTCACCACCTACCTGCACCAGCGCGGGACCACGCTACATGGAAAGGGACAATGCCAGATGCCCAACACACCCTCCCCCAGGTCACCTCCCCACTGATGACACGTTAACAAACTCACACCCTGGCAACCTCAACCTGGCCACCCCTTCCCAAGCTCATGGGAACGCGGTGGCAGGACCATCTCCTGCTTGAGTGGTGCGTTCACCAATGACTTCCCGTGCAGCTGGGTGGCACGGAAGAGAGAGGACAACCACTTGGAAGGGCTGAGCGGGCTGCTGTTAATTACCGCGTGGGAACAGGATCGCAATCATCGAGCTGGCGGCACCGAGCATTTCCTTGCTCAAGACACAGGGCAGCACTCCTCTGCTCTGGTGGCTCCCCAGCATCACGTTCAGTGGGGAAGGTCGTTAAAGGTACTCTGAAAGGCTAATCTATTACAAATTACTCATTAATGCAACTGAAAAATCAGTGACATATTACTGATTATGCCTGTCACGCGAGCTTGCTTCGTGCTGCCACGACTTGGTTCACGCTGCCGATTCGTCTTGTGCTTTTTATAGCCACCTTCTCAACGCAACTTACACGCATAGAGCTTCTTTTCTCCTCCTGGCCCGGACGAGTACACGGGCCGTGCCTTTTCGGAGCCGCTGTGCCTGGCCACACACGTGCCACCTCCTGAGCAGTACAACTGCTTTAACGCCTTGCAACTTAAATACCCAGTTGGAAATTTGGGACCCTTCTGCGTCCGTATCTGGCAGGTAGCGGGACGCGCCTAAGGCTGTCCCCAGCAGCCATCTGTGCTGGTAACGCTTGGTGGTTTTTGGAAAGCAACCTCAGCAGCTGAGTCACTGGGCTTTCCCACCTCCGCCGGCAGCGGCTGGGGGCACAGCCAGCTCCGCGCAGGTAAGATCTGCTCTGTCCTGAGAGCGCCGATCTGAGAGCGCTGATCTGAGAGCACAAGATCTGAGCCCACTTCCAAAATCTCACCACCGCGGCGCAAGTTGCTGGAAGGCCCCTTTGCCTGGCTACAGCCCCTTGGCTCCCCTCCAGAAACAGAAAAAGCTCTAATCATCTTCCTACTAGTTTGGCACCATCAGAGCGTTGTTGCTGCTTCTGCATGAGGAGTTTCGCCCGTGGCGGATATTCCTGCTTTAAGCGCTCTCGTTAAGGAGCCAGGACTTTGTGCAAGGTCCTCGCACGTGGCTCCAGAGCCCACGTCTAACACCAGCCTCAGGATGGGCACGGCTGACCAGCAGCAAGTCATGGCAACAGCTAGGGCTCGCTATATATTCAGTCCCCGATTTATTCATCTCAGCCACTTGAATATAAAAGAATTATGAACAACAAGGCAGGAACAGGGAGTTATTTAACTAACGAAGCTGGGAAGGAAGGGGAAAGCACAGATCGGGAGAACAAAGTGAACGCAGTGGGAACGAAGGAGGAGCTGCCCGAAAGAGTTCATTCGGGAGCCCTGCACCAGGGTCACAGCAAAAGCTGCAAGGAACTGGCGAAGTGCGGAGCAATAAATAGCTGAACACGCAGCACAAGTGGGGAGACAAGAGCGCCCAACTCTTGCACTTGTACTCATGGCCACAGGGCAATTGTGGCTTAGTGCCACCAGGCGGGTGGAGGCCACGTCTGCCTCTGAACAAGGGGTGGGCAACAGGCAGAGCGACTGGGCAAGATGCAGAAAAAGGCTAAAGCAGTCACAAACCCCCAAAAAACTGGAAGAGAAGAGCTCTGGAGAAGCCAACAACCAAAATATATGTATAAATGCATCATTTACATAAAACGTGGGAAACATGAGAGAAAGGAGAGGCAACAGAAAGGGACATGAGACACAGAGCAAGAGGTGCCCTGCAGTGCTTATTTAGGTGATAGCAGTGTCCTGTTGGCATCTGGAGCTGGGCATCTCTCTGCAAGACCCGACCTTCGGGGTTTCACGTGGAAACTGGTGGGTAGGGCTGGCTGGTCTGCTCCTGGCGGGAGGTCAGACTGGATGGGGGGGGGGGGAGGGTGTCGGAGAGCTGCTGCCGGTCTCCCGAAGCCGGCCGGCACGGCGGACACAGCACCGCGTGGCACCGCAGGATGCAGCTCCGTGCCTTTTATCATCGGAGTCAGATTGTTCCTCCGTGGGGCGCAGGAAAGCTCCGCTCTCCAGCTTCGCAACGAGCCACTTCCTTTTTTTCTTTTTTTAGGGTCAGAATTTCTTTTCTCTTCCTCCTCCACCTCAAAAAAGCGGATATTTAATAATTTGGATCGGAAGAGCTTGCTATCGTGAAGCGATGGGTGGTAGCGGCGCTGCACCTAGTGACATCACGCTGTCAGCCTGGCCAAGTCTTCATCCCGTCAGGGCTATTCAGTAAAACACAACTAATTATTCTGCCAGATCCTCCACCAGATGACAAATTGATTCACGGTACTAACTAAAAGAAAGGAAGGAGGAGAAATTGCACCATTTCCTATGACTGAAACTACATTAACCTGTTACCCCAAGGAGAACTTTGTCAAAAGTTTTTATTGTGGCGGTTGAGCTATACGCCAGACGGCTGAAGAGCACTGCCAGGAGACCCCGGTGGTGTGCTATGAAAGTTCATACGCAGAGCACAGTTCGCATTCGATATCCATCAGCGTTCAGAGGAGAAAGATCTTTTTTTCAGAACATCTGCAGAGTATCTCATATGTCAGAGGACCTAAAACCCTTATCAGAAACTGCTAATTAAAACTTACCAAAATCAAGCGCCTGTTTTTCTAAGCTGACCTGAGGACAGTGAAAACTAAAAGTAACAGCAGGGAGACTGCTGCAAATGAAAGCTTTCGCTCAATCTATCAGTCGACCCACATGGGAAACTTTTCCTGGATACTGCAAGAAGTCTATAATTACATCATCATGGCAAGGGCACACCAGTATGTTGCTTATTAATCATTTCCAGGAAGAAGACTATCAGAAAGCCATTCTTAACAGCACCACTACCCGGCAAGGCGGGCTCCCTTGCTCACTGCAGGGTGGCTACTCAAGATTTCCCTCGCAATCATGTCCTCTTTGAGCAAATTGCAATCCCTGCCAGAAGCCTGCAACGCAAACGCACTTTCTCACACGTTCTTCTGACAAAAGACTGGATTCACACACAACACCCAACACCTATAACAAACTCCCAAACTCTCATGAAACCATTCTTCTCTGGTAGCCGTGACAGATGCACCCCAAAACAATGAGTGCTGCTGGATTTTGCATCTTCCCGCTCTGCTCCAAAGACACGTGAGAAACCAGACATAACCACCAGACACACCCCAGGGGCAACGCCACGGTTCAGCACTGCCCGAGCTGCCCTGCCCTGGCTCCTTAAATGAAGCGACCAAGACTTGTTCACCAAATGCGTTTTACCAAAGCATCGTTCCCTTTCAAAAACTTGGACAACAGTAAAAGGGAGAGAGAGACATGGAGGGGAAGAGGACAGGAGGACAAGTAAGGCTGTCACACCTATCTGGAACCCTTAAGCCTGTATTCGAGAGGCGAGACGTCCTCCCTCTACTACTCAAAGCCACTGAGAAGAGCAAGAAAGAAACCAAGACAAGCAAGAGGTAAAGCATGCTGGAGAAGAGGACAAAGAGATACACCATGGAGGTAATACCACAGACGGAGTATTATTCTTGTGAATCACGATCCAGAAGAATAATACCCTACGCGGAAGCTATGATACAGTGGGGTGAAACACAGCAGACCATTATAATGGCACAGAATAAAGTCCGCAAGCGAATGTCAGAGCCCTCCCAGCTACCTTTGATTCAATGAGTCCTGTGATCTGCTGCTCCATTTCCTCCAAGGGCTACTGATGCAATGTGCCAGATTCCGTGTTTCTTTCCAACTGTTCTGAGTCTCCTGCATCTGATCTCAAAGAAGGGAGCAGAAACAGCTGGAAGAGAGAAACCAGAATGGCATAGTCCAGCAGCAACCCTTGGAAGAACACACAACGACAGCCTTGGGAGAGGTACCGCCGTCCCCCAGCACGTACGTTTGCGCGTGGACATGTATCCACGTCTTCTAGAAGAAACACACCTTGCTAGTGCCTCAGCTCTGACTGGTCACAGAGCACCAGAGCATCTTCTGCCTTAGCACGCGACCGGTGCAAAGCTGAACAGACCGACAGCTCAACAGGCACGGCCGCGATCCACAGTTACGGGTGCCAAACGAGTCACGCGTGCTAAATGCAGCCCAAGTTTGGCACCACGCTTCTCCTCCAGCGCTACCTTTACTCCCTCAGCAACTCCACCTACTTTGCAGCACACGAGCGGCTCGCTGCCCGCGCAAGGGAAGCCGGTCGAGGTCTACTCTGTTTAGGCTTTAAAGCTCCTGTAGATCTAGCTGCGGGCCAAAGGAGAAGGGCAAAACAGCAGGTGAAGCAGGAGACCGAAGGAACAAGCTTCTTCAGAGAGAACTTAGGTATTTGCTGCCAAAGGAGAGGATTAGTTGTGAAAATCAGGAAGTCAACGAAGCAGAGAGCAGCAGGAGGCCGCTGCAGATAATAGGGACAGTAGGAGCGAGGCTATTGCTCACCGAGGCACGTGAAGGGGAGATAAAAAGGCTTGTGCTCTTTCATATGTGCAGAGACCAGAAAGAGGGAGCGAGGAGGTCAGGGAGATGGTGCTGGTGGAGGAAGGGCCACGAGAGAAAAAAAAGCCTTTGAAAATGAACCATAGAAAAGCGATTAATAAGGGAAGAAGTGTCAGGGTTGCTGTTAGGACCTTCTTTCTCATTTCCACTAGAAAGACACAAGACATTGTAACTCACAACCAAATTTGGGGAGGGAAGACCAGGAGCACAGCCAGACCACGACAGAAGGATGTCATTTAAAGGACAGAAACAGAATTTCAGACAGAGAGAAAATCAGATTAGGATGGTTAGGAATTACACGTAGGAGAGGACAGAAAGCAAGTTTAAAGGCTCGTGGGATATTTAAGGCAAGACAGCCCAAAGGATCTCTTGCCAGCCTTACAGCAGGGATGAAATGGAAACCGTAAGATTTTTCCTGACCACAACTTCCTTACAACCGATTACTAGAAAGCACAGGCACACCACATCTCTTCAGGACAGCAGTACCACCGCAAGCCCAGTCCTAGCGCACACGGTACCATTTCTAGAGGGGTCCCTCAACTCCGCAGCCCTTCTGCCCCAGACAAACCTACTAATTACTACAAATCAGTTCCCTTTCCTAAGTGCCAAGTCATCAAGGGCAGTAAGAAAACGAATACCTGGAGTATCGCAAGTCTGCCTGTCCCCTGAAGAGTTGGTTGGAGGTGTCCGGTGCCTGTAGACTAGATGCGGCTTATTGTGCTCTTCTTCATACTCCTGTTCTTCCAGCGACAGCAGCGGCTCTACGAAATAGTCCCCATCGTCAGACTTGAATGTGCCTAGCTGAGAGAGACCAGAGAGGAACAGGCGGTCAGCTTCGGGTGATGACAAACCATGGAGCAGGACTACCCAACAAAATGAGCAGTTAACGAGGGAGCTGCATGAGTGCCCGGTTCTGCAGCGACCCCTGCGAAAGCTCCAGCTCCCATCGCACCCATGCCGGGCTGCACTGCTCCCCACAGCCATCCCACTGGAACTTATGGAAAGCAGGTTACTGATCCGTAGGCAGGGAGTACGAGAGGGGGGACATCTGCCAGACCCCGTCCCTATGCCAGTGACATTGACCCAAGCCACCCCTGCCCAGGGGGAGACGGTGCTGCAGCGTGCTGGAGGCCTCAGTGCAACCCCATCACGTTGTGCTGGTTTCATAGAGCAGCTCTCCCCAAGACAAGCTTTAAACCCATGTGTAAAGACTGGAGGGAGGTGGCCAGCCAGTGAAATCCCTGCTTACAAGAAGACACCGACACTCCTAGTCGCACACGACTATGAACTGGGGATTCGGTGGGTAAATAAAAGATATCCACGATAAAAAACATCCTGCGGCCATCCTAGCCTGGGAAGCACGACTGGTAACTAGGAGGAAGACCTGCTCAGCCACACACGGGCACTGACCACACTCACCCAGGAGAGCTCCTGGACCAGGCAGAGGCCAGCAGGGACCTCCCGGGGACCACCTGGGACAGGCACCCCGGGGTGCACGAAGGCACCAGGGCCGATGGAAGGGTCAGCCCTGCTTGGGAGCCTCTGCTCATCCCTTTGCCAATATCCCCCCGCCCCCCGCCCCCCCCCCCCCCCCCCCCGAAGGTCACCAGGGTGGCAGGAGGGGCTGCCAGGAAGGCTGCCTTCAGCTCTCCTCGGGCCATGCCCCTGCCCCGGGGTGCAGGACGGCGCTGCTGGGGACCCCCCAGTCATCCTTTTGCAGCCCTCGTCGGCACCCTGGGGGGCAGGAGGGTGTGGGTGCCCGGGGTCTGCGCCCGCTGGGTGGCACTTTTTCCCCCCTAAAACCCGCGGAGCAGGAGGGGTCCCCCCCGACCACCTCCCTCCACTGCCGGAACCCGACGGAATAATAAAAGCGGGGTGGGAGAAACCCCCGACCGGGGCGAGCCGGAGCCGCCAGCCCCATCCCGCAGCCGCGGGGCGGGGGGAAGGGGCCGTCCCCGTCCCTCTGCCCACCCTCCCTCGCCCTGCTCCTCCTTCTCCTCCTCCTCCTCCTCCTCCTCCGCCGCCGCGCTTCCGCCCCACCGCTGGGCGCCCGGCGGGGCCGGGACCGGGGCCGGGGGTCTCACCATCCCGGAGCAGAGGCTGATGACGGCGGTGTGCCGCGGGCGGGCGTTGACGTGCCCCCGGTAGAAGCAGTGCTTCACGTCGGCGTCGGCCGCCTCGGCGTAGAGGCGCCGCTGGTCGGCGGCGGGCTCTCCCAGGAGGCTGACGGTGAAGAGCGGGGCGATGAAGGCCGAGCTGGCCGTCAGGTTGAAGAGGAACTGCTGCCCGAAGGCGGAGAGCCTGTAGTGAGCCTTGGGGGAGGCGGCGGCGGCGGCCGTCCAGGCGTCGGGGGCAGCGCTGGTGCTCCGCCGCCGCCGCCTGAAGTGGACATCGGTGGGGAAGGGCTCGCCAAACTCATTCACCCGGGTAGGAGTCACGATCTCGTACTCGCTGAGCTTCTCCAGCAGCTTGGCTACAAGGGAGGAGAAGCACATGCCCCTGAGCGGGGAGGCCGAGCCCCCCCCCCCCCCCCCCAACACCCCCCGGAGAGGGGGAGGGGGGTGGCGGCGGGCGGCAGCCCAGCGTCCCCCCCGGCCTCCCCCCCTGCCCCCCTCCCCGGGCACCCCCTTACCTTGCCTGGGGTGCAGCTTCTGCCTCCTCGCTCCTATCCTCAAGCCGTCGATGAAGAGCGTGGTGAGTGCCAGCGCCAGCGGCGCCAGCTGCATGGTGCTGCGCGCTGTCCTCAGAGGAGAGCAGCCTTCCCCCGCTTTCCTCAGGCTCTTCTTTTCCTCCTCCTTTTCCCCCTTTTCTTTATTTGTTTTTTCCTCTTTTTTCTTTTTTCTTCCCCTTTCTCCCCGCCGCCCCCCGGTGCGCTGCCGGGGGGAAGGCGCCGGAGCCGGGCGGCGTTAGGGGCGGGCGGGCCGGCGGGGCGCGGGGCGCCGGGGGCCGCGCATGGTGCGCGGGGGCGGACGGGCCGGGACCGACGGGACGGGCCGGGACCGACGGGACGGACGAGCCGGCCGCCCGCCCGCCTTGCCTGCCTGCTCTCCCCTCGCTTTCCGCCTCTCCCCCCGTCGGGCTGGTGGACGGGGCGCTCCCGGGAGCCAATTTAAGGGGGCGGGCTCCATAGATCAAGCAGGAGAAAAAGATCCCGCCCTGCAGGAGTAGGGACAGCCCTTCTCCTCCCCCCCCCCCCCCCGCCTTCGCTTTCCAACATATCACTTTCTTTCATTCCCGAGGAACGCCGGAATCGCAGGTTTTCGCCAAGAAAAGCCCTCGCTGCGGCTGGACGGGGCGGGCGGGGGGAGCCCCAGCCGCGGCCCCGCACCCCCGGCCCGGCCGCTCCCCGCCGGTTCCTCGGGCAAAGGGGGTGTAAAAACGCCAAGCGGCCGGGGCAGAGCAGCACCGGCTGCCGCCTGATCTGCCAGGTCCCGGGGGGAAGAGCCACTTTGTCACTCAGCGGGAGGAGAGCCGACTTTTCTTACATAATTGATGTTTTTCCCCCCCTTTTTTCTTTTTTTCAAGACAGGTCGAAGAAGCGTACCGACAATCGAAGAATCCACCACCACCACCACCACCACCCCCCGTGACACTTTTTAGAGCAGTTTTCTTCTGCATTTCTCAGATACGAGGCACTTAAAAATAGCCCTACACAAAAGTTGCTTTATGTTGTGCAGTTTTCAGGCTCACTGAGGGAAAAGAAAGATTATGTTCTTACCTGAGTTTATTGTGTTTTGTTTTACAATTTGGAAGTTTTCTATAAAAATGTAAGACATCCTTTAGACCTAAATGTAATTAAGCATTTTCTTCTACTCTTCCTCTAATCAAAACCCCAAACCTTCATTTTGGTTTTGGTGTTTTTTGGGTTTGGTTTTGTTTTGTTTTGTTTTTTTCAAAATGGGGAAAGATGCAATGAAATTTAAAGCCTGTAGGCAAGGCAAAAGAAAAGACAGTTGGAAGTTCGGATTTTTACTTCCATAGAAAATTTCAAAGTTCTATACTTTCTTCACTCAACTTTGGGACAAAGAACAGAAATAGCAGTATTTGCTGCAGAAATGGAAGGCTTTAAAAAAATCAAGTTAAAATCCACTTCTGGGCAGAATAGATCTTCCAAACAAACTGGTGAAGCCCTACAAACTCAACCATTAGCAGTAAATTACTGATTTTGTACAACGAATATAAAAGTCAAAGTAAGCAAAGCATCACCTGCGAAGCCATGCGTCTTTAACTCCGCGGCTGGGCAGGACCAGGAGGGCGGCTGGGCAGGTCCTCGGCAGCAGCTTTGTGCCGCAGAGCACAGTACAGGAATCTCCACGTTGGTGGAGCCCCAAGTCAGCACGCCTTTAAGGCAAGGCGTAATTGGCACGCAACCTCCCAGCGTGGCATTGTGCCCACGCTTATAAACCATGTTTAATTTAAGTTTAGGATGCTTACAGTAAGATAACTCGCCCATATTGGCTTCGGGGGCTTGGCAAAGCTGGGATGCTTCCAGACTTGAGTTGCTTTGCGTGCAGTCAGCTCTGACAATAGCGTTGGAGTGTCCAGCCTTAGGGCTGGCACGAGCACAGCCACGGCTGCCTGATGGTCCCCTGGTTCTGGGGAGCAGAGGTGTCTCCCTACTTCCACTGGGCGTATGTAGGAGCAGTGATGTGCCCATTCTGGTAGGTGTCATCTCCTGCCGGGAGCAGCTCTTCCCCATGACCAAACGTGGCTGTATCTCCATGCGCTCACCTGCGTGAGCAAACCTGGACCAGATTTGCTTTTAATGCTGCAAAGGGCCTGCACGGTAACATCTTCCTATCCCCACAGCTAATTGCTTGCTCATGCACACACATTAAGAAAGCAAGCCTCAGAAGAGGAGCAAGACCAAACTATTCTAAAATAGCTTCAATCTGCAAAGCCTGCTGGGGCCGCCACACAAACCCCTGGCTTGCATGGCCTTGCCTGGCTCGGCGTGAAAGAGCGCGGCATCCCCACCCGTCCCACACTGAATTGTGTCCTGATTGAGTCAGAAAAGCCACCGAGGTCCATGGGCTGCTGGATGAACAAAAAGGGGATCTCACAACATCATCGCATAGCAGCCCAGGCTTCCCTCAGGCGTGTTTTCTTCCTCCGATTCTTTTCTTGAGGCTTTCTCTGTCTCCTCATCGAATAAATGATTTCACTCACAGCGGGAGCAATGTCTGCTCCCCGAGCTGTGGTGCCGCTCCGCCAGGCTAGCGGGAGCACCCTGTACGCTACCGAACCCCTGACAGTCTTCCAGCACCTTCCCGCAACCTCCACGTGTGCCCCAAAACTTTCAGACTTCACGGAGAGAGGGATACGGGGTGCTGGAGCTCGGGGCACGGCCCCAGGAGTGTATCCTGCGCTCAGGTGGGCGCAGACACGTGTGCCGGGGCGAGCCGGCGCTGCCAGTTGGGTGTGTTGAGCGATAAGAAGCTGCCAGTCAGCAAAGGGGGAGTGAGGAAAAGTTGGAGAGAGTTGCCTGAGGAAGGAGAGAGCGAAAAGCTGAGCGTAGCATGAGAGCTGAGTCAGCGGGGAGGGGAGGAGGCTTACGTGGAGCTAGTCCTGCCGGTGTCCGGGGGGAGAGGGGCGCAGCCTTCGCTCTTCTCCTCCTCCTCGGATCAGGATGGTGTTGGGAAACAGGTCCGCTGCCGGTTTATCTGGGTTGCGGAGTGCCCCAGGGCAGCCGCCGTCCCCCGTTTCACAAGCACCCCGCGTCCCACCGCTCCCAGCCTCAGCATCCCCTTGTGCCGGGTCCGGTGCTGGTGGGCGCTGCTTCGCTCCTGTTCAGCTCACTGACGCAGGAATACCTATCAAAGCTTTGCTTTTTTTTTTTTTCTTTTTTTTTTCCTGATTAGTTAGTTTTCTACAAGGTAAACAGTTAATTTGGCTCTGCAGTGGGGCTCAGAGATGCTCAGGAGCTGGAACAGGGTGAGAAGTGGCAGCACGTACCTGTGATTTTAGTGGGTTGGACCCTTTTCTTGGCACTGAGGTGAGTGGCATGAGGTCGGCTTGTAGAGGAGCATCCTCCTGGGCTTCGTTCACTGCTCTGAAACCTTGGAGCACACAGACATGAGGGTAGGCAAGAAACAAAACCCCTCCATCTTTCAGAACAGAGGAGCTGACCCATGGAGGGACTAATTAGGTCTCAATTAAGGGGCGAAGTCGGGAGTGGACTGAAGTGCTCCCAGGACCAAATCCTGGCTTTGCAGTGGCACTAAACATGTTCTAGGAGCGTGGCGTTACTTACAATGCCGTTTCCATTGATGCACATAAGAGTTGTATGTTGTGCAGCATTTTGAATCTTTACAGCTGGAGATTAGGAAGTGGAGAAGGAAAGCTGCAGCGTAAGTAAATAGATTACGTGGAGTTTAGAGAAACTAAGCTACAATCTTAAATTCAAATAACTTTCCTATTAGGAAGGATCTATTAATACTTATGGTATGGCAATTGTGCAGACTCCAAGTCCTCACCCAGTCAAAAGTAACCCCTAAGAGCCCATACCTACCCATGGAAAAATCCCCTTAAAACTGGGAATTTTGCCTACGTAAATACTGCAGAAGTCGAGCTGCAAATGCCTCTTCTATAAACCACAAAATGAGAACTTGATCACAACAGCAAAACTGCGGTAGGAAGTTTAAGGCAGTGCACGCTGCTGCAAGAACACACTCAGGGAACCCAAATTTCCTGCTGGTTTTGCACTGCTTTTCGCCCTCCTTACCATTTCCTTTTCCCCATAGGTGAGGGCAATCCCCAGTCACTAATCTTTGTTCTTTGCCGCTCGGCGTCATCTTCCTTTATCTGCTGCATCCACTCGCTTGCCCAACCATTATCCCAGAAGGCAGACTGGTTCCCTTTGATGGTTGCTCTTCAGTGCCACGAGATAACCGAAGACAGCAAACATTTTCTCCTCGCGTCTAATCTGTGTGGTCAGAAAGTGAAAGATTTCATTCCCTTCAAAGAGTCGGCTGCTTGCTGGCTGGATTTCAGCCTCTCTTGCTCATCTGCCTGTGCTGGGAACAAGGATACCGCTGCTCTCTGCTGCCTTTTCTCAGTTTGGGAAGCTCTTCTGCTCCTGTAAAGGCTTCTCTTTACGGGACATTTTCAGCAATGGTGCCAAGGCTGGATTTTTAAGTTGGTTTCAGCCTTTTGCGTTTGTTCGGAGGGGCTGACGCTTGCAAGTTCTCGGTGTATACTTAATTTTCAAACTTGTTACCTGTGCCAAGCCATCTCTTTTTCATCCTGGTTAAAAGGATTTAAATGTACAGTTTAACTCATCTGCAGTAGCCATTTAAGCTCCCCCCCTCCACGGGGCTCTCTGTGCTTCCCCCGAGCCGTGTCCCCCGTAGCACGCTGCTGCCGTTGAGGTCTGAATCGCTTGGTTGGTTTGGGTTTGCTCCTCTGGCCCGGAGAGGGCTGGGAAGCAGTACCTGCCATTCACGGCCATACCAGCACAGCACTTTGTCACTGCTGTCACAGCTTGACCTCTGCGGGCCCACGTCCAGGTCCCCATTTCAGGGCCAGGTCAAATGATGCTCCTGGATGCTGCAGAGCAGAACTAAACTCTCAGTCCCATCCCGGTCCCCCGAATACCGAGATGTGCACGTTGGAGTGACTAATCCAATGTCACCCAAGCAAAGACGACCCAAATGTCCTTCAGCTCGGTCCTAGGTCAAACCGTGCAACTCAAATGTCTCCCCAGCCAGCACGTTGCCGCAGGAGCTGTGTGCTGCCGGAGCCATCCCTCGGCACAGAGGCGCCAGCTGGGTGCCGCGGAGCCGCAAGCGTAACCCTGTCCTTGCAGACATCATCCCTGCTCCTGGCGTGGGTGGGGAACCACCTTTTGGGAAGAGAAGGTAAAGGAGGAAAAGCAAACAAGTCTCTAATATTGCTCTACTCACACGCAAGGAAACTGGCTCTCAGTTTGCCTTAGAAACAACTTTGACCCCGGAAAACAGATACACGAGTAGGAAATAGGGACTGGGTGAGAGGAACAGCAAAGCCCACATAGACATTGCAAATGTGTGGGATTTTCAGCTTCAGGTCAGCACGGGTGGACATAACGATCCCTTGAGGCTTTCCGCTTAAAACTGCTGGTTCCAGCTCCCCCCTCCCCTGCTCCCAGCATTGCTGCGGAGCGTTCGCACACTGCTTTTGCTTATACCTCTTATCTGCCTTGCGGAGATTGCGTGCTCAGAGCGGAGCACCTTCTGTGTCTCACTGCAGCCTTTGGCATTTATAGACCCCATCCCCTATCCTTTTTACTACGGGTAGCGATGTGGGACAGGTCCTAAAGTAGCTGAGAAACACTTAATTCTGGATCTTCCCATTTTTGTGCAAATTAAGCCATCAAGCTAAACATTACATTGGTTTATCTTTTGTGTTTGACACGCTATAAATCAAACAGGGCCGGAATACACTTCTCCTGACTTGTAATATTGTGTACATATGCATCTACGCTGTGTTCCAGGTGTCTTTGCCAAAACATTAACAGCAATACTAGGAGGACTAAACAGAGCAGATGTTCTGTAATCCCACACCAAAAGGGAATGTTGGAAGTTCTGCAGGTACAAAAAGCTTTACCCCTTGAGCCATGTGCTTTTATTCACATAAACTAATTATCATAACAGGTCTGCGAGGTATCACCATCACCTTACGAAGGGGAGACAGAGATGGTCGATTTGGCAAAGGAGACGGAGTCGTGGAGCTCTGACCCCGTGATCAGTCCCACTCTCCCACTCGAGCCGGCACGCAGGGTAAGCGTACAACGCAGTACTTCGGAGCAGGGATCATTAAACTGTAAAACTATTTTAGGAGGGTTGTTTTCATTCTTTCCCCAAATAGTAGATTGTCTCCAGAGATAGTGAACTACAAATATCCATTAGAGCAGGAAAAAAGCTAAGCAGCTTTACGGATACCGAGATCTTTTTCCCCTGAACTGTTTGATTTCCCTAGGGGTGTCACAAGGCAGCCAGCTAAAAGCAAAGGCAGCTCCCCGGGGGAGGTCTTTGCGATGTTGTTGTATAGTGGTGGGAAGTCTGTACCTGTTACAAAGCCATCAAAAAATTGTCAACGGCTAAAAAATGGGAATGTTTTAGGCCTAATCCAGCTCCTGTCAAAATTCATCAGCAAAACTTTCACTGACTTGGAGAAGTGCAGAATCGGGGCCTCTGTGTCATTTCCGGGAGCTATTTTACAGCATCACATCGTGCTCATTAATACCCACCTGGCAAGCGTATTTAACACCCGGTATTTCATTAGCAAGATGCCACAGCTTGAAAAAAACATTTCTCTCTAACTTTGAAAAGTGGCTCTGCTCCCACAGGCGCATCACCAAAACTCAGAGCGTTTTAAAATGCCGCCCAGGTAGCGCAGACTGGCGCAGGGAGGGAGAAGGTAATCTGATGGTAGCTCCATCACTTGGTACAACTGCTGGCATCACATCATCGCTACAGCCAGAAGGTGCACCAGACCAGAGCAGCGGTGTGGCATTGCTCCCCCCCGATGTGAAAGGAATAAGAGAGGCTACTTACACGTGATGCTGCAGATGCAACTTCCAGCAAGTCTCTGGCAGGGATGAGGAAGGAGCTCTCCTCCTACACTCTTGCCCCCAGTTTCCTCGTTTCTGACAGCAGCATTGATAAGGAGCAGACCAGGGATGCTTCGGCGGTGGAGAGTCAGCGTGCAAACGTGTGACACAAATCTAAAGAGGGATTTGGTCTCTCCCCAGCTACGCTGTGTATGCCCTGGATGAGCGAGCGGTGATCAGGTTCTTTTTTCAGCCACGCGCTCTGCAACAACCTGCGTGTTTCTCACGGCGGCTCTCGCCCAGCCTGAGCAGGCGGGCACAGCCAACACCGCATCCCTCGTCCCGTTTAGCGCCTGGATCATCGCTTTGCTGTCGGGTGCCCTCAGCCTTGGCTTTGTTACTTAACTTCGCTGTCAAGCTCTGCTTTCACAACCAAAATAGGGCACTTAACAGTAAGAATTCAGTGTTTCCCAAACGATGGAGTTTAAGTAAGATGTGATGGAGCAGGCTCAGAAGTAGCGGGATGCAACCAAGGGAGAGCAAACTCTGAATGATCTGCAAAGCTGGAACTGAGTTGTCCTCTCCTTCCCAGCTGTTTCCATCAGCCATCTCTGCTCCATGCCTTCCTGCTCACAAAATACCCTTTGTGACGGCAAAGGCTTTGTAGGGGCAAACCCGGAATCCATGCGTTCCCCTCGCAGGTGCGGAGCGAGCTGCGCGAACGATGTGAATTGGCTGCAGCCTTCATAACCACATTCACGTCATGCCACTCAGGCTGGGCCACCGTAGGGAGACTTAATGGAGTGTAAATCCCCGTTTGGAAGTACACAGCGTCTCCGGCTTCTCCCCGTAACTCCTTCACTCCCTTCATGAGAAAGGGATCTCCCCAGAGAACCGCAGCTGGACGTTTTGGGTCATGATGGAAAGAAGGGGAGCATTCACACAGCCAGAGCTGCCTGGCTGAGGGGCTCGGAGCTAGCCGTGATGCTTCCAAGGGAATCTGCAGTCCCGAGACTAAAGCCTGCTAGCAGCAATCCTCTTTTAAAGTTATTGTGCGGCTTGGCGACAAAGATAAAGCACCAGATGGCTTGGGAAGAATTTTTAGGAGACAGTTGTGCTGGTATGCCTGGAAGGATCTCGAGAGTTTACGTTTACAATAGACTATTTCTTTCGAGGCGAATGTTTGTCAGGACAATCAGTTTTAATTACTTAAAATGTAGGCTGTTTCTAAATGCAGGCAGTGGCAAGAGGAGGGTTTTTTCTGTCTTCATTTTTTTTTTTTCCCTGAAGCGAGGACAGCCAGCAGGAATCCCTTCCTTTAACTTTATAGGTAGCAGATTGACTCGTGGAGACTAACGTTAAGCAGTTGTCATCCCAAATAGTGTCCTGCAGCACTTTCTTTCGCTGCTGAATTATTCCTAGCACAAGGAGGCATTTCTTTTTCTCTGTTTTCAGTCAATGAAGTAGGCAGCTAATTTTGTCAGCTCTAAGCACACAGAAATGTGGATCAGTCCTCAAAATTCCCAAGACTTTAAAACCAAGCCTTGCTTTGTCTTTTGGGTGAGAGGAGGGATGAGCTGGGACAGGATCCATAAGGCTGCCAGTAGGACTAAGCAGTAGGGCTGAAAGAGTTAGCCAGCAACCTGCCAGGAATCCAGACGCTGCTTCCATGCACCCAACTTACTTCTAAAACAACGCGTGATCTGTTTGCAGTAAGGATTATAGCTCTATTACCTAGAACAAACATCAGGGGCTGAATTTGATGACACCAGGAACGGAGCTCCCGTGTACCCAGTTGGAGAGCATGACATTTCTTTCCCAGCCAGAGTTCTTACCCAGGCACCGGATGAGGATTTGGGCCATTTGGTCCTTCCATGTAGCCACAGCCTCGCCAGAGCTTCTCGTCACCTGCGGGTGCGTGGCAGAGCCAAGGAGATGCGAAGGTGGACAGCACGTCTTGTATGCCTGGAGGTAGGACAGCTCTGCTAAAGAGGTAATTTTCTATCCTATGCTGCAGGTATGTTGGGATATACAGGTCATATTTTTCAGGTCCTCTCTACTTTCTGTATACACTAGAACATAAATAACATTACTGAATGTTGGTGATGGGAATCAGGCTCACGTTTGCGAGCCAGCTGTTTCCACTTTTTCTCCCCGTGTTTTATCAGCCTAATTCTTAAATATCCCTAACGTTTCCATCCAGAATTTTTAAAGGGAGGAAGCATGACTTGGAAGTGACTGTAACACGAATGGAGTTGTTGACCTAACTGACGTTGTTTTGACATGACAAGGCCTACCAAGGGACCAAGACCCCTTTGTGCTAACTGCAGAACAAACACAGGACTGAAAACGGAGCCAGTATCGGAGCTGCCCTGCCTTATCGCACCCAGTTAATGCGTTACTCCACGCCAGCGGCCAGCTAAGAGCAGCATTTGTTACAGGGAGAGGGAAAACTCGTACATAGCAGCAGCATTGTTTCTCTGTACCGTGTTCAGCCCACCGCTCTTTGTAACTCAAAGTCCATATTCAAAACAGAGAATTGTCCAAATCAGCCATTTTATTTACCAACAAGGTGGATGTTTGTGTTCACGCGATGCCAGGACAGGGAGATGCCGGCCCGTGGCCGAGACCCCTTGTAGTTTGTGAGCCATGCTGGCATCTCCCAGCACACGCGGGTCAACCAAACACCCCAAGATCTACAAGGGCACCTTCCCAGGGAACAGATGTACGGTACCGGGCTGATTAAAACACACACATGCTTATCCTGTTTGATTCTATGAATTAATTAACCCCTCTGAACAGTGAGAATGTAACTTTGTAGCCCCGGTTGTGTATATATAAAACCATCTGGTTTAGAGCAGAGGTATCTAATTGACTGCATGACATTTTTTTTTGAACACCACTGCTATGAATAGAAAATAGGCCTCTGGGCCAGGAGTCAGCAGTTTTCAAAGTCTGACATGCTTCTACCGAGAGCATCAGGAGAGATCCAGTGTCACCACCTCTCTGCTGCTTTGGCAGCGTCGTAACAGCTCTAAGAACTGTCCCTGTGGCCCTTCTCTCTTGCAGCTATCCCCAAGCCACTCTCCTGCTGCACAGCACAAGGAACAAAAGAGGAGCTTCTGCGATGCTTAAACACACAAAAACTGCTGCCCTGTCAGGGCCACTTCATCCTGTCTCCAGGGTGTGCCAACGGTGACCATCCAATGGTGACCATTCAGTGGTGGCCATCCAACAGTGGCCGGGTAAGAAGAAGGTAAGCTCACAGCAGTGCCGTACCTGAGCACCAGTCTGTCTTCCAGGGATCTGCCGCTGGGTGACCTGCGCCAGAGGTGATGTCCTTGTGCGCCTCTGCTGAGCTGCTCCAGGAGGAGAGGGACCCGAGTCCTGCCTGGGGAGATACAAACCTCATCATAAACTCTTGCCCTTTTGCAAATACAGTGTTGGTGTTGAAAAGCTCGACCTTGCACTGCCCTGCGCTCTGACATTGATACCAAACACGCCTGTTTAGCTTCCACGGAGCACTCGGAACAGCCATGGCTGTGGAAATCCCAGATTAACAAATTCTGAGTAAAAAAACCCACCACAGTCTCAATGGCAGGCTCGTGTAGCCAGACTAGGATTGCCAATGGCTGTGAGCCTTTAGGGAAAAGGGCTGCGAGATCACTCAGTGCATGGAGCTAGAATTACAGCTGTCAAGGACAGAAGTCTCTTTTGCTTTTCTGCCCCACTCCCTAAGACTTTTCTCATGCCCCAGCCTTCTCCTTCTGCCCTTCCTTCAGGCCATGTGTCATCTGTCCGGGTCACCAAAGAGTCGGGTTCCCGTGCCTAGAAACCAGCTCTTGTCTTAGATCTTTCTCTTTCTGCAGACACTGAAATATATAAAAGTAAGACAATGCATGAGTAGGTTTTTAATCTAATTATATTTACTTAGCAGAAGGTTAGATATTTCGCAACCAATTTATTCGACCCAGCGAAGTGCTTCCAGGAGAAGTCGTGAGCGTGTGGTACAGTGACATGGGAGTCAGCTGTCAGTCGGTCTGAAACGTGGTAGAAGCGCTCACTTCTCTACCCAAACCCTTTGGCAAAAGTACACGTAGCTCGTTTCTCGATTTCGGGAAATAGGTGCCAATGCAACCAGCCCCACCCCGCCGTTCGAGGCGCCTGGTGTACCCTGCAAGTGTGGGGACAGCGGTGTCTGGCCCCCGCGCCACTGCCACGAGCCCCCCGGCCCCGGCTAGCGTATGAATAGTGCGGCACTTGGAAAAATTCACACGGAAGATTTTGCGAGGACATTTGCTGGTTGAAATTCTGTCCTCGAGCCTGGAGTCTCCTGCAACTGTGAGGAAGGAGGCTCCTCGGCGTTTATAGCCGAGGTCAGTGGAGGGCCAGAGCAAGGAAGTTTGTATTGCAGCAATTTGTACCTTATCTTGTTTATAGATGTAAACAGAAGGTTTACGCTTCCGTTACTGAACTCTCCTACACCAAAAACGTTCAGTGCGTAAAGGAGGAGAGGGACAGGCAATGTGTGTGCACACATATTTCTTGAGCGTATTCGAGAAGAGCAGTTAAATAATCCAGTGTTTCTGAAGTGTTTGGAAAGTAAGAGTCCCTTGCAGTGATTGGAAAACCCCAATCTCTCTGCAGGCTGCACAGGGGTCATTCCAGGATCTCCACAGGGTCTGGGTGCAACTCCTAAGTCCTTGTGGTCTCGGGTCACCGTCCATTGAAGCCAAGAGTCCTTTCATGAGCTTGAGGTCACTCCCAATTGCTTCTGAAGTCATTGCCCAGGCTTTTCTCATTTTAGTCACAGTACCAGAGTTTTGTACCGTTTGAAAAGCTCCAAGGCAAGGGACATATGGAACCTACAAAAGCATAGTTATTGTGCTAGCTAGCTCCAGTCCCATGCCAAGCAAATTATTCATGCACACTCTGTGGATAGGAGGCACAAGCTTTCGTGTGGTTATATGGATAAAGGGAGGAGAATTTGGGCCACTGACTCAGCCTGTCAGCAATGTTTCCCCCTAAATACAGCCATGGAGCTGCAAAGCAGATTTCTCACAGCACTGACGGTGGGGCAGTACTCTCTTTGGAAAATGTGACCCCTTCGTTACATGCCACTTGGAAACCAGTATCATATAAGGGAGCCAAACTCTTCCAAAAGTTAGCCTTTTGATTACAACCTTTCATGAAAGTAAGCAATTGAACAAAAGCAGTTTAGAGATAGCATTTCAAACGAGAATCAGATGGCTCGCCTGGAACAGGAGCAATAGCAAACTGCCCAGCCTGCTGGAGACACGGCCATGCTATACGATGCTCCTCTCCTGCATCCAAAAGGAAACCTGACATTCAACAGGTGTTCTGCTTTTTGGGTAGTCCCATGGAAGGAGAAAGAGTTTGAGGAGACACACTACAAAAAGGTCCTTTAAAGTCACCTACTTTTCCATTTCGGCTCCATGACCAAAGGGCCTTTCCCCCCCCCCCCCCCAGTGGATTTTATTCAATTACAACTGCAGCGGCCACTGCAGAGCGTGGGGTACATTCCTGCTTCAGTCGTCTTTGTGTCCACTTGGCAGCAATCCTGAACACCCAGAAAAACAGACAGTTGCTCCATTTTTACTTTCCCCTTAGAAATATTTCTTACTTGGCCTTGCCACGCTAAAAAAAAAAAAATAATAAAATTTCTTACTATCCTTTCATAAAGGAATTAAATTTACTCTATTATTTTAGTTAGTGGAAACAGAAAAGCCAATCAGCTGACTGTAATTGTACAATAAAGCCAAGAGTAGTTCATTTCAATCCTTGTTCCATAATACTTATATAATTCAGACCTGGAGACGAAAGCGCTAAGGTCATGGATTAACGGTGGCTTAAAGTTGAAAATAGCCTGAGGAAGTAAGGATGACAAAGTAATTACTAGTGGGCAAATCATATGTTAATGGGTATGGGAATTATTTAGTGTATGACATTTAATCAATGTAAATGGAAGAAATCTAAATCAAATTCAACTTTTAAGGTCTCCATGAATATATATATGGCTAGTGTCTATGATTGAAATACATCTACAAAAAGTTAAATTTGAAATGACAATATATGAAAATACCTGCTTTTGTAATAATTAAAAATGTTGTTGAAATACAGAGATAGTTCTCGTGAATAGAGCTTTATAAGTTTGCTTTTTCCAGTGATGTATGAAACTAAAATCTGTGCCATTCAAATGAGGCACTGAGCAATCAAAAAAACGCACTGTGCAGAAACTCATCCCTAAACACCTGCCATAAACATCGCTTTTCTAAACAAAATATCACAGTTCAGAGGTAAATAATTTGGCAATTCACTTTGCTATAGCATGTGAGGTAAAGGACATGGAAGCCTTCATGTGCGTACCCAAACAAATTAGCGTAAATCCAAATAAAAGCTCTGGTGGGGTCCCTTCTCACCAGTGCTGGAATTTCACAAGACACCTAGCAATGATTCATTAGGATCACCTACTACAAGAATTACAGCTGGTACGATAAGAAGTGCTATGCCAAAGATAATTGCAGAGATTGCAAGAGTGCAAAGCACAGAAAAATTAGAAAAGGAATTCTGTGACAAGAATGGCATGCAATTTTTCCCACAACAAATAAGGGAAGAAAATTAAATTTCTAAACAGAGAATGAAGACTTATTTGCCAGGGTAACAGCTACTGCCTGCACAGAAACCATCCCTCAGAGCCCATGGATGTTCAGAACAAGGAGCAGCTGAACATACAATTTATTTTTAGTGCTTCTGTGCTAAAGAAATTACACCTGCCTACATGATAGTTGCATGAAAAAAAAAATACATCAGTAAAAATGCATATGAACTAGCTCCGTTATCGATCAGACCACCTCTAGCCATACTGCCCAGGACACCCCTGAAGGCGAGTGCCTCGTCTCTGTGATTGGGACCTACCGGGAGAAGTTCATCTTGGCCTTAATTCATCGCTCAGCCAGAGCGGAGAGTTTACAGAGACCGTGTGGGTCTCTGTAACACCGTGTTAGTAACAACAGAAATAAAACCACTCTCTTGGGATAATGCACCTTCTTTTACACAAACATCTCATCTCAAAGTCTTAAATAGGCAATAAAACAATATTTAGTCTTATAAGTCTTCTTTGTTTAAGTTCGTAATGTACCAACCTACCCCATGCATTCCCCACATTCAGAACACCTAGAAACCTCTATTTATTAGTAACCCATCCCAAAGTAAATGTACCATTTGAGCCAAAGATAATCTGTTCTGATGAAGACTGCTAGCCGGGTCCTGGGGGTACAGCAGGGTAAGGCGTTCTTGATTATTTAACAAAAAGAAAAAAAACCACAAACAAACAACGTTTTCCATTTCAGAAGTGAATTTTTGCACACCCTTACCCAAAGTCATGTTTTCTTCATTCAAATGTAGGTTGTGACCTCAAGAAAACATCCCCCGAGACCTTTCTTACTCCCAGCCTTTGGAGGCCGGCATCAGGAAGACGATGCGGCAACGCGTACTGTGCCCATACACACA
The DNA here is from genome assembly GCF_965231255.1 of Vanellus vanellus. Taxonomy (NCBI): domain Eukaryota; kingdom Metazoa; phylum Chordata; class Aves; order Charadriiformes; family Charadriidae; genus Vanellus; species Vanellus vanellus. The sequence goes on from NC_138914.1 coordinate 2,686,577, forward strand.
GCACAGCATCTCAGGCTGTTTCACAGGGTTTCACCTGTCCTTCAATTGCCCCGCGCAGAAGCGGAAGGATCGTTAGATATATGTAGTACAACTTAAAGACTGCTTAACAGGCTGGTTCTGATTCTCTGTCTTCGGAGCCACGTAATCCTACTTCGTGTTTTAGCTGTTCCACGGATGAATCGGTGGCTTCGTGCTGGTCCTCGTCCAGCGACAGTAGATGTAAATGCCTTTGGCATGCAGCGCTTGGCTAAGGCGAGCACCGAAAGCGTTAACTCAAAGGCAGGGTAACGTCCTATTTGGTTGAAGTAAAAAGTAAATAAATACAGGATTTACTGCAATTTAAGGCTTAAGATGAGATCAGACGCCTGTCATCTCCAAGCACCTCTCAATCAGCAAGAAATAATCCTTCGCAAAATAGATTGTTGTTTTTTTGGTGCAAAGTTTTCTGGAGCAAATGGAGACATATATTATTCCTCTGTAGAGCAGAGGGAGGTGAAAGCATAAACTCAGCTGAAAACTTATCTGGGGCTTCTGGCAAGTGCAGGCCAGGAGCCTGTGATTTGCGCTGCTTACCGCATCTCTGCATTTCATGAATCCCAGATGATGTGCGGGGGAATCTCTTTAAAAGGATGTAGGAAGTTAGAACTGTCATCAGCTAATGAAGAGGGCAGGGGAATGAGAATGGAGCGAGAAGCAGAGCGGGCTCAGAGCTCTGACTCGCTCCTGTTCCCGGGAATTACTGCTTCGCAGCCACCTGCCTACAGGGTTAATTTTCTTCCCCTCTTTATTTGAAATGAGGGGAGTCAACCCGACCTTTACTTTCAGATCTGAGAGAAGCCTTGAAAATGAGAACAGCGAAGCCGTCCAAATGCAAACACTGGCTACAGTAGACCTATTTATAAATAGTTTAGAAGAACACCATGAACTGCAGAAGGAGGGGAACTCTCTTCCCCCCCCAACCCCCCCTGCCAAGTTGGCCGCCTCAGTGAACACAGTGGCATGCTTGAATTTGCTTTCTTACATACCAGGAGACCTGTAGCAGAAAATGAGGTTAAATCCACAAACGCCGGACCCGATTGGGTCAAGTGGCACCGGCTCCGGTTTTGCTGTAGCGCATAAAGGGGCCGTTCTGCAAAGCAAATCCCCGGTCTCAACACCGTCCTTCAGGCGTCCTGCAGGTCAGCCATCCTGCCTCACGGGAACGGTCCCTGGACGGGGCTGCCGAGGGGAAAATCCCAAACCAGGTCAAGCGAGATCTACCTCCAAGGATGCGCCATCCCTGGAAACATTATGGGGCTCTGAGCAACCTGATCTAGTTGAAGATGTCCCTGCTCATTGCAGGGGAGGTTGGACTAGATGGCCTTTAAAAGCCCCTTCCAACCCAAACCATTCTATGATTCTGTGAAAGAGGGGCCGGGGACTGCCTCCCAGGACACCTCCATCCTTCTCTTCCCGCTCTCTGCAACCTAAAAAGGTTTTCTTTTGCAGGGTTCATAAAGAATAAATAAACAAACCACTCAACTGGTCTGACTGCAATAGTAAGTAACATTAAAAATTCAGAAAGTGAGAAAATAGGCCCAAAACAGCCAACACCCAAGCCCTCACGAATTCTTGTAACAGTTCAGATTTATCATAGCCGCCGACGCGCGGCACAACTCGCCCTCATGTCTGCTATTAGCACACTTCTGCCGGGCTGTTACGTTCCGTTTTGAACCTTCGCCCCGCAAGGAGTTGTCTCACCAGATGGTTAACCTTTGTTTTAGAGAATGTCCTATGTGAAAACAAACTCTGGCCTTGCAAAGCTTCCCGGTTTGTATTTCCTCCCCTCCCGATTACTTCGGAAAGTAGTTTAAATTTCCCTTTTCTGAGAAGTGTTATCTAATGGCAAACCAGTAGTGACGTCACCACGCAGACAATGCGGTCACTAAAGTGCGGTCAGTGGAGGTGGCTCAGATACTTAAAAAAACATTGCAGACGGAGCATTTCATCCCTTTCCTGTCGGCCCCGCACACAAACACTGAGAATCAAGGCAGCTTTCTGGGGCCTGACAAGGTTAGAGCAGATCAGAGAGTCAGCTGGTCGTATTGTGCGTTATTTCAGAATAATACCCACCTGCCTGTAATTACTGACACGTCTCGGCTTCCCCTACCTGCAGACGTCACAGACTGCCGCTTACCCCCATTTGAGTCACATCACAGATGCCACTGGAGCATAGGAGGACCGGGAAGTGAAGTCAGTTAAAGGTGAGATGCAGAGAAGAAAAATGCGCATCTTTGGCACATCGCTATAAACAAAGGTTAACCCACTTTCCCCTCTTTTGCAGGTCACTCGGAGTGGGTGAATTTTACCAACCCCGACATTTCCGGCTGCATTTGTCTTCTCTTTGCCATCTGATTTCTCCTGAAGCCTCTCTAACAAACTTCACAGGTGATTTCTGGGGTCAGGGTGGTGTCTCTGTATTTGTATTTCACAGCCCTCAGTAGAATTGTTGTCCCCGAACTTATTTGGTTACTCCGGAACTCGGGAGGCTCGCAGAGAAAAGACTGAAAACGATTTGATCTTCTTTTTTTACCGTGGGCTATAGTCAAAGGCAGGCTCCTCTCTCCAACCAGCTGCCTGAAACGTCCCATTTCACAGGAAACGATCTGGTGTAGGGGTTAGCTTGAAGGGTCAATGAGCAAGCTGCCGGCTGTGTCAATGGCGGACTCGCTCTTCTGGGATAGCTGTGGCTAAGGGACTTGAATTCCTCCTTTTGAACGAAAGCAGAATAAGCAAAGAGCACAGAGGAGAGGTGGGCCCACTGCGTTGGGCAGGCATGGCAGTGCCCACCTGGCACAGCCCGCCGGTGAAGAGGCAGCATCCCCAGAAATTCGGGCATGTCCAGCAGGACCCCGTAACGCCCAGGGCGATGGGGGAAGGAGCCCTGAAAGGGCTTGTGCCTCCACCAAAGTCCCTGATGCTACTGGCAAAGCACCCATTGAATTTATCGGCTTTGGGTTAAGCTGGTTAGAGGAACAGCTGGAAAGGTGAGTGTCTTTAATTAAAGGGACAATCATTCACAAATTACATTGGATGCCTCACAGTAAAAAATAAACTGTTTATTAATAACGGTTTTAAGGCTCAGTTCCTGTTTTAAGCAAAATAAATTTAAGTAAGCAGTCCCAGCTGAGGTTCTGGTGGGAGGGAGCTTACTGGAAAAATTAAACAAGTTAAAAAAGAAAAAAGCTACTCAGAATTTACTATTGTTCGTTTGCCATCTTTAAAGTTTTAGGAGGAAGGTAATGCAACCTAGCACTTGCACTTCAAAAGTTTTCATGAGCCACTAGCAACAGGCATAATTCTCCTCCAAAGCAGAACTGAGAATCAGAAACTCTCTCATTTCTTATTTTCTTGATACTGTAAATGCATTTTATATACACACGCATGCATGCACACACTATGTATATTTTTATATATATATATATATATATACACACACACTTACATATACGTATATATACACACACTTATTCCTGATGCAAAGCAGCTTGGGACTATCTCTCAACATAGAATTTGGCAGCTGAAGCGCGCCCAGTTCAAGCTGGCAAACTCTCTCGAACACACCACGAGAGATGGAAAGGGCAGCAATTAAACACCATTTTTATTGCTGAAGAAGGATCGGTTCCCTGCGATACTTCAAATTCCTTCTGCAGCCACGGGCAGATGATTTAGTGCCAGACTTTCGGAGGGATTACGGTTTGCAAAGATGCAGATAGAAAACCTATAGGAATTTCTTTAATGCCTGGTGCCAAGGGGAGCTGGACATCTGGGGAGAATTTCGAGATTTGTTCTGTGTGCCTCTTTCTCTCCTAATTTGCTTTAACAGATGCAGTTTTCCCTGCCTCAGCTCTTCCTAGTTAGAAAATGGCAAAAGCAGTAATTCCCTTCCCCGTCAGGAAGGATCAGGAAGGTGAGGTGCTCCAACAAACAAGGCAGCTGAAAAAAAGGAGTTCAGGGAAGGAATACACAAAGTTGAATGTGTTGCTTCTCACCTTTACCAGACATGAACGACCTATGAAATATTTATCATCAGAACTGTTGTCCTCACGTTAGGAAACGCTACCTGGAGCCTATACGGCACCACTGCTTCCTATACACTACTTTTTTTCTTTTACAGTTACAATTGGAGAAGAGCTTCACACCTGAAAGTGGGGGTTCAGCTCCAACACCTTTTCTGAGCAGTGACAGGCTGTGCAGTTGGTCACAAGAGTCTCCCAAAACCATAGAGCTGAAAAGCCCACCCCCTGCCCACTGCCCACCAGGCCTGACGCCTGGCAGAAACTCACCGTTTTATCAGCGTTCATCGGAGGGCCGTTATGGTCCGAACGTCGATGTCCCAGGCGGAGTTGTGGGATCACGGAGACACCGAACCACGTCATGTGAATCTTGCACGTTTGCGTTTTCATCTTGTACAAGCCTCTGTCCCACACCAGCGATGTTCTCACCTTGTCATCTTATCTAATGGAAGAAAGCTTGCTGTGCCTTCTGCCCTCAGGTTCCTTTTCCCTTCTGTTCTCAAGTATCATTAATAAAGAAAGTACTGGAAACGTACCTCCCAGGGCAGTTGCACAATATTTAATGGAAAAACCATCTTTGTATATTTAAAAGAAAAAAAAAACAAAAGCTGACACCTACCTCTGACAGTGAAGTTCGGAAAGCATTTAACAAGAAGCCAACCGGTAAGCAACAGAAGCTGCAGCGCCTTGTTTCCTTTGGCTCCCCGGCTCAGGGTCGGGCCAGGCTCTGGGCAGCAACACACAAATTCGAATCAGAACATCGCCTATAGCGGGAATACTTTTCCTATGAGTAGTTTGCGGCATCCAGAGATTTACTCGAGATTACAGGGTGACTTTTGTTCCTGATCGGGGGGCATGAATTTAATCTCTCCTTTCTTCAGTTGCTTATCTTGCTACTGCTGACATATCTAGCTGTCTGTCAAATTTGGATGAAACTTAGCAATGTGTTCGGAGGAGTAGAGTCTGACTTACAGTGTGATGGTGGAAATCTTCTCTTTAGGGAACCAGGCTTAAAAAAAAACCCAAACAACAAAACTACATAATTGTAGTTTGACTTGTCTACTTCAGCTGTGTCTACTCCACTGACGATTCATGGGAAGTTACTGAAGCAAGTTCACGAACCACCACTAATGCACAGCATGGGAACCCCGCTGATTGCAATTCTAGGAGGATTGGTTGGAGCATTAAACGGCAGCCACTTATAGGACTAATAAACACAGGGCTTGGCGTTCCTGTAGGAAACACCAGCAACTTTTGATGCAAGACAAGTGACCGCCTTTCCTTGTGGATGCAATACATGCAAAGAAGCAGCTGTATTTGTTCCATCACGGTCATAACATCTTTCTGAGTAACATTTCCAAATGAAGGACCATCAAGAAATTCAGGCATCGTCCATTTTCTCCCCAGAATACGTCCTGCTGCGTTTTCTTACAGGCCATTAATATGTTATCTGCTGAGCCATAAGGCAACAAGCAAAGACAGAGAAGTGCAGTCTGGTGAAATTTGACATGAGTAGAGGATGCATCGGTTTGCTACTTAAATAAATGTTTAAATATTTAAACAAAAATTTTGGTTTAAAAGGAAAAGCTCCGTGCGAGGGAGAGGACAGATGAAAGCTGACATTTTCTGGACCGACAACAGATATAACTACTGATCCAAGAAAACTTGAATACGGAAAGCGCTGCCAGGTTCCTTTTGGATGGATAAGGAATGGCTGGAGTAGTTAAGCGAAAAGAGATGTTAGGTGATGCTAATATGTAAAGCTCCAAAAGGATGTAATTGGACTGCTTTGATCAAGTGAAGAAAGAAGGAACTCCCACCTTGGCTCTCCACAGCGGAGGTGGTCGTCTTGGCAAAGCTGAGGAGGAGACGTGGCTAGGCTTGCTCTGAATTAGTGTCAGCAGTCTCCTGACGGCTCTCCACCCGACCTTGCTGGACAGGAAAGCCATGGGACAGAGCAGTAGCCTGAGTAGGAGTCATTCGGTGAAGTTGTCCAGGCAGTGTTACTCCTCTGCACCCTCGGGGACGAGTTTCAGTGTGTTGTATGGCAACGGCAACGGGAGCCCCTATTCCCCACGCACAGCCGGGAGTCTCTCCAACAAACAGGCCCAGGAGTCCCCTATGAAGGTGACTGTCAAACAGGACCGTTCCGCTCTCTAGACTTCAGTAGGAAAGCTTCTTCTGCTGGCAAAAAACTTACAACCAGGATATAACTCTGTTCTGAACGCTAGCAACCAAATGACCAAAATATGCATTATTTCACAATCTTCTCACAGGGAGGGTGATGCCTGGAGCGCCAGGAACTCAGTGTCTTTCCTTCCTCCATGTACTCACCAGAACATCTCACCTACCTCAGTTCTACAGTGTTTTTACCTCCCACACCCTGTTCACTCCAGCTGTTTCCCAAACTCCAGCCACTTTATTAGGCAGAACTGGAAGAATAAGCGATTGTGAGAATATCTTGAGGGAGTGTAATCAGTGACTGCAAATACCAAATAAAAGTTACTCAGCTATTGTTCATTCAGCATCATGCTCGAGAGAAAATGAAGTTCTGACCTTCGGCTATTTTGTAACCTAAAACCTACTGCAAATACCAAGACAAATATTTTCTTGCTTGCTTGTGCGAGAAGTCAGCTGGAGTCAAAAGAAAGATTCCCACTACTTTAGGGTTTCAGAGCAACCAAAGCTTTCAGAACCCCTTGCAGGTGTCCAGTGCACCACCATTAAAAGGTGCACTCCCATTTCATGGAGTTGCACGTACAGCGCGTGCCAAAAATTGGGCATCTTTGGCTTGATCAGAAGATACGCGTGCTCAGTGAAGCAGGCCAGAGGGGGCTCAGGCACAACGTGGTATGAGCCTTCCCCCTCCCTTTGGAGAGGTCTGTACACACAAGTTCGCTTTCTGGTATTGATTGTGCGCCGTTACCAACGAGAGCCCCGGCCCACATCCCTAGCTTCACGCTGGACACGTCGCTGCCCGACTACAGACCTGAGTTCGCAGAAGCATTTGTAGTCATGTCCTGTGTTCACAAACCCAAACGTCAAAATCTTAAAGTTTGTAGGGCATCTTCAAACCGAGCAGATTTTACAATCTGCAGTTTCGGACTATCCGACTGCTAGCACGCCCCGAGGTGAGGCCGGAGTATTAACTCAATAGCCGTACTACGCGAGTTCTGAAAGCTGCTGGAAATCTGGCTGCCTTCTAAAACCAAACTCTTCTCAGAAGGTCCTTGTTCCTTTGCAGCAATATGTGGCTCCTTAAATAGCACAGTGCTCAAAATCCCGCTATATTTTAAAATTATATAGAACGTGTCACACGTCAAATTAGAAGTTGCACAGAAAACTTCATAAGGACCATCTGTGTTTGCCTGATCAGTTCGTATTCATTTCTGGAGTTCCGGGTCACAGAATTCTATTCATTTCAAAAGCTGGCTAAAAGATCACTTGGATTTTATCCTGTTGGCTTGACTCTCGTGTATCTGGTACAACTTCCTGGCTGTGTAGATGACATGTTGCAGCAGTAAGCACAGAACACTTAGAGGAATAAAACTGAGCAGTCTTTGGACACTGGGACAGTTTTCAAAGGCCATTGCAAATACACTCAATTCATCATTTGTTTTGCATTACTCTAAACCACATATATTCCCTGGGAAATATAAGTAAATTTTGGCAGGGGCAGGGAATGGAAGAGGGCAAGGGAGGGAAAGCAAGCAAATGTAAATACTTGAAGTGGAAATTAATATTGAAGAAATAGTTATTTGCGCTAAACAACTATTCCCAGGCTGAATATTAAACATTTTCTATTTAAATATAAACCAAGCTCTTTGTGTAACGTAAGCATAGTTGAGAAACGGGAGCTTATTTCAAGTAAACATATATTTTTGGTTTTGATTAAAATAATCACTCAAGCTAGTGAAATACCTCAACCAATTTTACAACGATTTGATCAAGGCTCTGCACGACTGCTGGGATTTTGCATAGAAACCGAGCCCTTGGTTCACATTGGAGTGTCAGAGGATAGACACGGTCCTGGTGCCCAAGGCTGCTCCTAGAAACTCTCGTGAGCCAGTTTCTAAAGTCCCGCACATGCTTTCTTCTCCAGCGTTCCCTTCTTGCAAAGCAGAGACAAATATGAGAAACAGCTTTGCTGACTTAAGCCTGTCCTCATGCTGTGAACTCCATCGCATACTGCCTGGGACTCTACTCCATTGATGTTGGGCAAGGAAACGGGAGCACTCAGCTCACATCTCTGCTCCTCTCTTGGCCCAGGAGAGCTCCCCACTTCCTTTTCCCTTCCCCAATTAACAACTACGCAAGATAAGCTATAGGGTATGTGGTCTTCCTTCAGTCCTTTCCCTATTGGGAAAGCTTTTAAGGTTTTGCCTGGCCCTAAAATGAAATCCAGCAGAAAGAGCAGGAGTACCCAGCTTAGGGAAATAACCTAGACGAGAGGAGAAGCATGGCCGTGCCTCCTGCTGTCCTCCCCATTTCTAGAAATCTCAGTCCCGGGGTTGTGTCTGAGCCATCACTCAAAAGCTATTCGCGAGCCATTACCCATGGATTTGTGTAGTTCCTTTTGATCCCATTCACGCTTTGGCTTCCTCAACTTCCAGCGGCAAGGAGCTCCACGACCGAATCGTGCTTTTTCTGGACAACAGCGCAATAAAACAAACAATGCCAGGAACAGATGGCATTTTGGCTTTCTTCCCCGCTCCCCTCAGTCCACCCACAGCCGCAGACATTCATGCAAGAGCCGCAAATCCAACCCGCGCTCACACAGACACCCCGCGCGGAGCATGTGCTCAGAGGACACCTCAAGACCCTTAATCCAACCAACCACTTCACGCTAGTTCTGGTCGCAGCTCCCTTCTCTTTTATTGCAAACATAAATCAGAGAATCGGGCAGGAAGGTCATCCAGTTCATGCCTTTGCTCTGCAGTGGAGCGTGTTACTGCCGAGCCCTTCCCAGCAGATGATTTACCTGCTCTCAGGCACCACCAGTGGCAGAGGCTCATGCCCTCCAGAGGCAAACTATTTCCATTCTCCAATGCCATTGCAATTACAAAGCTTACCCCGATGCCAACTCTGAGTCTCCCTCACCACACTTGAAGCCCAACCCTTTGCACAGTGTTTCTGTAATGATTTCTGGTTCTATTCCCCGCCTCCGGAACAGAAGAGGATAAGATGTGCAAACTGCAAGATGCTTGGGCAGGGGAGGAACTCTCCCCAGTGGGCTTTCGGAGCAGGCTGGTTGTCTCTTGAACTACGGCTGTGTTCAAGCCTCACTGTGCCTCTCCATACCCACAAATTCCTCACATCCCCGTTAGTCCTTCACGGTGGATGGGAAGCAGAGATAAGCTCACTCACTTCCTTTGAGGTGGTGCTCAGGGGCAGGAGCGGGTTTCTTAACAGCTGCTATTGGAAGTCCAAGATGTCACTCCTTGGTCCTTCCCAAACACGTGACATACCTTCAGCTCACCGGGACTGCAAAGCATCTCGTGGACCTAATGAAGTATAGCATCAAATTTTTGCAAAACAAAACAGCAACAGCGGGTGCAAATCAAGCGCGAGCTAGAAAAGCCTCACTAGAACAAAACAATTTCCAGACTAGAGAGCTCAGGGAACGTCATCCTTGGAGAAGCCGGTTTCTGAGTTGCTTTGATCAAATGAGTTTCAAAGGTGATTACAGACCAAAACGTGTTTCCCTAAGCAGTATCCTGTGGGATGGGGAAGGCCAGAATTCGGGCAGAAGCTTTCTCCTGTACAAAAGCCTCAGCACTGACATTGTCAAGGGATCTGTTGCACTCCATTGTGTCCATAATCTTCAAATTAAAGCTCCCTAAATCCACAATAGTCTAATAAACCACAAGCCTGTAACAGCCCCTTCAATTTTCCACGTTAATAATCCATGGATTAAGAGTCCCTCCGCTGCTACAATAGACAGAACTGATCTTCTCTACTGCGTCAATGACCCATGAATTATAGGGCTGTGTCTCAGATGGTTAGATAATACTTCACTCAAGTCCCCGCAATAGATTTTTCTAACAGGGCAAGTTCAGGGCTCTGTTTTAGAGTAAAAGCACATTGTGACACTCTCATTTCTGGGACTGCTCTTCATATTCCTCTTGGCAGTACCCCCATGCAAAAGCACAACCCCCTTTTTACCATATCAATCCATTTGTTTTGCAATAAGTGGCCTCGTCGCCTTTCATTTACAACTGCATATTTAATATATTGTGTGCAAGTTTAATAAGAGGCACGATTTCATAACTGGTTAATCAACTGATGCAAAATCCTTCAATTTTCTTGTAATAGGATCTTATAATAATCTGGAATATTTTATACTGATTTGTGGATAGCACTTCTGAACACACTTCTATCGCTTAATAACCCTTTATTATACCATTTACTATGAAGTACATACAGCATCTCCAGCAGTCAAATCAGAGGGCAAAAGGAAGCAGAGCGGGGTCGCTTCAGAACCGCTGCCCAAAGCCATCATCTGTAAAATGCTCATCGACTGTTCTGATGAGGAGCGAGCGAGCGAGCTTCTGCAATAGCCGCGCGATTTCACCTCTGCAAATACCACCGCAGCCGGCAGCCTGGATTTCGCGTATGGATGGAAGTGCCCTGCCGGCCACTGGCATGGAAAGAAATGTGATGGGTAGGAGCGGACAGATCGTCTCAATGGCATTTTCACTGGGGAGCGCGGTCCCAATGGCGCATTGTCTGCCAGAGCAGAACGCCAATGCAATTCCCCCCCCCCCCCCTTTACTTTTTAAAGCAGAAACCTTCATACTGAACTCAAAGCCACACGAACGACTGCACATTGTAGCAGGGTTGTTAAAGCCGAGGAATGCCTGTTAGGTTAGCCAGCCATGTCTCCATCAAAGCCTAGCTGTTCCACACCGTATCTTTTACAGCGTTTGGTTGAGACTCCTATTACTTAGGACCTTTAAAACTGCACTGCCGGCTCAGCTAGACATGGGAAGAGGCTCTGCACTGCAAATAAACAGCTGCCGCCATCTCTGCTGCCGTATCTTAAAGTGCGTTGAACAAGAAGTTTGGTTTTATTTTGCTGTTCACAGGGCACTAAATCATCTCGTTAAAAGTTAGAGCCGTAATGTTTTAGGGCGGGTAAAGCTGTGGCCATGACTTAGGGGCCACGTTGATTCCCAGTAAGGAAGGATCCGTTACATTTCTTCAGCAAGTATTTGCTGATTCTATTCTCTGGTTTTCCAGACAGTCAGTGAAGGTCAGTTTTGTAAATCACCCCTTGTAGCTATAAGAGTCTATTAAATAAAACAGTCTCAAATAAAGACTTGTTAACATCGATTCTGGAGCTTAACTCCACTGTTAAATCTTTCAGCGTCAGAAAGAAGATCAGTGCAGCATCTACAGGCAATTAAAATTATAGTCAAAGTAATAGTGGCAGCAACCACTGTGGTGGCGGATAGAGGGTGAAGATAAATCTCTTCTGATGCCATGAAAAGAGAGTGATGGGAGGGTGGAACAGTAACAGACGATGTGCTTTTAGGGTTTGTATAGTAATTGTGAAATCAAGTGTCAAGCCAAAGTGAAGTAAGTTTTGCGCTGCTGGCTACCACTTGTGACGTGATGCTGCAGCAAAAACCTCCAATGCCACAAATAATTGGATTCACCTTAGCTGGCTGCCTGGTTTACAACTATCAGAATCTCACCTCTTATTTCACCCCGGTGGAGATTTTCATTACTTACTTTATCATCCTTTAGAAGATGATAAAACAAGGCTCTGAATTGCCTATATATATCTCAGGCTGCAGCTCAGATTTGTGAGACCAGATGTACTGCACTAAATGGCACAAAAAAACCCAAACAACCAAAAAAAGAAACCTGACCTATTTGCCTCATGGAGAGGCACTACAATTTCGTCATCGGTTCATTTCCCTTTGCAAACAGGTGTAAGAACAATAACTGCATTGTCATTTGCCAGCATATAGAATAAGTAAAAGGAACAGGCCCGTGCTAGCTGACCCGCGCGCTATAGAAAGTGCTGCTTTACCTCCTGCGACTGCCGGGACCTGTGCGATGAGTCTCCCCCAGTTTTGACACAACGCCAGCATTGTCTTCTGAACCCGTCTCAGCCTTTAAGTTGACCTTGCAGTATTTTTCTTGGTTGTCACGCTGAGCGCAATATTTATCATGTTATATTATTTATACGGAGCAGCCTATTTTTCCGTACGGAAAATATCAAGTGTCAAGCATCTGAAAGCCCAGAGGGCCGTATTCTCGGGCCAGGCTCCCCGCTCCGGGGATGGGGCAGCCCTGCTGTACCCCAGGGGGAGCACCACGCCAGCGCTGAGCTCCCAGTGCCCAGCACGATGGCCCTCGCACCTTCCCGGGGTACAAACCTTGGCGGCATCTAATGCAATCACTCGTTCAGCCCCCATTAGAAAAGTAATTGCTACCCTGAGACCTATGGCAGGTTTTCGGGTAGGGTAATGCTACTATTCCCGTTTAATGGTAAAACGCTAAGCCCAAAAGTAAGGGCAGTGCAGCCCGTGCAACTGCCACACAAACAGCAGAGCTCGTCACTCCTCTTGCACAGCACCAGTCCAGTTCCCAGGGTGGATGGGGCCCGGAGAAGCACCGCTAAGGTGCTCCCCAGCCAGGCGTGGACCCTTTGGAGGTGAGGGCAGGAGGGACACCTGAAGGACAGCTTAGGACAACCCCGAGCCCCCGGCACTGAAAGGCGCTGAGCACGCTCTGGGTTACGTGAGCTTGCCCCCTCCTCTGTGGCCCCTGCCTCCAACATACTCCCGCGGGCTCTCGGTATACACACAGCTTGTTAGCAGCTCCACGGGGTTCCCGGCGGCAGTGAATGAACAGAAACCGGGATTGTATGATCATAACAACCGGCTCAGTTTCTTCTGCCTTCTAAGCCTCCCTCCCCAAGCACGGGAGGAGTGGCTCCCGAGGAAAGGCCATGAATTTTTTATTTCCCTGATCAGAGGGCGATTTTGCCCGGTCAAAGCTATAGACATTGTTGCTCGTTACTAAGGCAACAGGTACCTTACAAGTGCTGATAATACATAAACTAATACAACTCTGCGGTTTGCTCTTTCTTTGCAGTGCAGTTTAATAACCCGCGTGGATGCCGCTCGCCGCCTCTCCCCCGCTGGGCTAAATGAGCACTTCAGGAAGTATTATCTCCCTTCCAGCGCGGACTCCGTGGTGCCCGCACAAAGACGAGGCGCTGAACTGGGGAGCTGCGCCGCTATCAAAAGGCAGAGGGGTTTCAGAAAGCTCCAGGGAGGAGTGGGAACGGCTGTGGGAGCACCACACAAACGCAATACAGCGCCGCTGCCTTCCTGGGAGCGGCAAAGCGGCCTTAGTGCTCACCGCTCGGAGGGACGGCGTCGCTTTCACAGTCCCGTACCAGAAATCCTGGAGCACAAACGCTTTAGTTCCCAGTTGTGCCCCCGCCATCAGCATCGAGAGCTGACTGGGTTAAGGGCTGTTCGTTAAACTCCGCCTCGCTCCCCCTCTCGCACAGCGGCCTCTGTGAAACACACGGCCGGGTATTAAGTGAACACGCCGGGTCCCCACTGCTCCGGTGGGGAGAGCAGGGTTAAAATGCTTCGCTGCTCTCCTTAATCCCTCTCACATGATTTAGTCAACACCAGTGGGGGAGAAGGACCTGCAGGTTTTGCCTCCTTGGCTCCCTCCCCCTCTTCAGAGATCGGGAGAGAAGAGACGAATTCGGGAGATGGGATGAGGTGGGAGCGTTGAAAAGTCGCGGAGAATACGAACACCGAGTGCACCCAACAGGCACCGGGTGCTGCCTCCGCAGAGCTCATGGGCTCGAGGGCTACTCCCGCCTGGCCTCCAGGCTTGCCTTTTTTCACTACTTAGCACCATTTAAATCTTGAAACGGAAAAAGGCAAATAGAAATTTAAAATACGGACTTCTGCTCCTGTCGCGTCAGTTCAGTGATGGGGAGATGATCAGTGCGCGATAGCGGAAGGAAAAGCCACCAGGAGAGAGGAGCAATTGCACACTACTGTGGTGGAGGCACTCCTGATATACCAGTGATCTATCTGCAGAATTCCCTTTTAAAGAGCAATTGTCATATTAGAGAAACCCCATAAGTGGCCTTATTTCTGGGGACTGGAGATACCCTGAGATGCAACAGGCTAATAGGGGCTCAAAAGAAAGACGACAACCCAGAAACTAAAGCAGCTCAAAACCTAATAACTGATCTTCATATTTTTTTTTTTTCTTTTCCTGTTTTGGGGATTATTTTTTTCATTTAAAGAATCAGAAGGGCATATATTTCAACCATTTTATGCTTGCTACCAGCCAGCCCCTTTGTCCTGATGATCTAACAATAACACAAATAGCTTAAATAACGTATGTTTAACTTCCTTCCAAAAGCAAAACACAGGATGGGTAGCGCACTCTCTCTCAAAGAGCTTTACAAGCACAAGATGAGGACGGTTTTACAGACCCCATTCTTGTGCTGGATGACTTGCTGCTGCTGCTACAAGACAAGGGTCTTTTATTGAAATCCCAGCAGAAAAGTAAACATTCGAAATAAAGCTAAACAAGAGTTTAGTTGTTGAGGAAAAGACAGTTATCCGTCAGCATTTGGCAAACAAGCTCTTCTTAACAGTGGCCTTCCGCAGCGCTGGACTGGGACTCCAGCACTTGGATTTAACCACTGTAGTCCGAATCCCTTCTACCTAATGAGAGGGCTCCCCGCTGTACCAAATTTGCGGCACTGTTGGCTGCTGGAAGCATTATTCATTTCCCAAACATATCTTAGGAAAACAAACCCGGGTTCCAACTCTCAGGAGCACTGGAATATGCTACTGAAGATTTCCGCGAGAGAAAACACCCTGAGCACACCACCTCCCATCGACAGCCATTAGCAAATGGTGCCTGTCCTCTAGTTGGGAATTCACTACATTTTATCTCCCCAGACCTTGTCTGTGCTGTGCTATCCTCTACCCAAGCCCACCTTCCAGGGGACACACGGAGACGTACGGAACAAAGGGGCGGGCTGCCAGGCTCAGAGAGCAGCGGTCAGTGACTTGACGCTCAACTGGTGGCTGATCATCAGTGGAGCCCCTCACAGTTTGACACTGGGTCTCACTGTGTTTCGCCACGTTAACCTGGCCAACGGGACAGAGTGCCCCTTCAGCACGTTCACATGAAATACTAAATTGGTAGGAAGGGCTGGTACGCTGGAGGGCAGGGCTCTGCTCAGCTACGCCGTGACTGGCAGGCGAAGTCAACTGACAGAAACCTCATGAAATCCAACAAAGTCCAACACAGAACTCCTGCGCCTGAAGGAATAATCCCCACGTGTTCTGCAGCTTAACTAAGTAGAAAGCAGCTTTGCAGAGAAGGAGGTGGGGACTGGGTAGACAGGAATTGAGCGTGAGCCAGCAGTGCACCAGAGAAGGTCAACCACCTCCTGCACTGAACTCACCAGAACTTAGCCAGCAGGTCGGGGGAAGCGATTTTTACCCTGTGTTCCCATAGGAAGGCTACCTCTGAAGTACTGCAGTCAAGAAAGACACGAACACGCTGTAGTCAAGGCGGACAAGAACTGGAGCACAGGACAGACTGAGAATGGCATTTGTTCAGTCTAGAAAAGAGAAAGCTGAGGATAGGTGCACCTAATTGCTTTCTCCAGCTCCCTCGTGGGTGGCTATGACAAGGGCAGCTGGTCCTGCTTTGTGCAGGGATTGGTCTAGATAACCTGCAATTTTTCTTTCCAACCTCAATGGTTCCATGATTCTATGAAACCATTCCAGTGAGTATTGTTTGCAGAACATGACATTTGAAGTAATTGATGGCTGGAGAATATGCAAAGTTTGATTTCACCATAAACTCAAAGAAAAAGTCACAGTGCTGCTTCTCATCTACCACATCCTCTGCGTCATTTGCCAACCCAAACACCTGTTTCGTATGGGTAGACCGCAACAAATAGCTGACCCATATCTGTAATTAATCTTGAGGGCATTTTCATATTTCGGAGGATTAATGCACCCAACATTCTTAATAAAAAACAAAAAGCCCAAACAATCCAACCCTTCTTGAAATCAAGCAAAACCTAAAGCAGATGGGTAGACAACAGTTGCAAAACAAACAAACGTCCCATGGTTCAGCTCAACTTCAAATAAGTTCAGCGCGGAAAACCTGAGTAAGCAAAGATAGTGTGTTACCTTTGGCAATCCGCATGGCTTCAGCTTTGCGATATCATTTCTGATCTATGCGGTCTGCTAATCAAAAATGACTATTCAGATTCTAATCAAAATAAACCTTCAAATTACTTCAGATGTAAACCGTGGTTGAGACTGAAATGTCAAGTGCTCAAGTATTTGCATAAGTTCTTTGTCTGTATACCCGAGTTTAGTCAACCTTGTGCCAACTGATTGTGCTTCAGCCTTTGGTTACACGGACCGTATGAAAACCAACCGGAGGAAGCGGCCTACCGGCCCCATTCCCCACTCTGCTTTATCAGAATGACACCATATGGCCTTGGCAAGAGCAAGGCCCAGTCCAACATGCCGGGGAAATAGCAAGACCAGGACATTCTTATACTCATGAGATGTTTTTTCTTCATGAGGCATTTCTCAAACAACAATGATCCAGGACTCAAAACAATGCGATCCTTCACAAAAAAAAAAAAAAAAAAATTAAAAATATCTTAGAGCAGCCAAAGTTTGCGATATACAATACCTTACTGTCCCTCAGCATGAACCTCCCTCCTCCTCAAGATATACTTTTGACTCAATTGTTCTAAGTTTCTTAGTTTAGAAGTCATTTATCAAGAAATCACTCTTTTCTTCCCCTTCAGATTTGCAGGTGTTACCCGGTTTCTCTGGCAGATGAACAAGAGTGACAGCGTCTCTTATTAATAGGACAGAAGCGCTCTGGGAAATCCATTGCTGGAATACATGGAAAGGGGCGGGAGGGAGGAGGTAGAAAGAGAGCACGAGCACTTTGTACCCTGGACGAGACTGGATGACGGTACAGACCCTTTACTCCGGGACTGCTGGAGGTGTTGACAGGCACTGACTATTTCGCCTGGGAGGGAGGGAAGGATTAGTTACGGCCCATGCTGGCGCATCTGACCCGCTTTACATTGAAAAGCCTCTTCTGTGGTAGCTATCGGGGTGGCTCCGGGGGGAATCCCTGTTGCCAGGTATTCCATTTATCTTCTTTCTCATGCTTTTTGATATCTACCAGCAACATAAAGTCTGGCCCGTGTAAATGTACAAGGCGGCAAGTTTCTCTTCGCTGTGCCCCGGCCACCGTGAGGCCATCCATAGCATTTCTCAAACATGTACCTTGTTGCGATTTTTGGGGGGTATTTTTGGTACCAAACTCTGTCAGACACAGCTTAAGTTGCAGCATATTAATCAAACTCCTCCACACCCCATCAACGCTGATCTTAGCACACAGCTACTTTTGTCTCAGGGACTGCCTGAACTCTGCGCCCTGAGCCCTTTGCTCCCCAAACCTCAGGAGACAGACAGGGTTATGGTCCTGCTGAGGAGTGCTGAGAGTACGTCCTCTGAGAGTTAAGAGATATCACTGCCTGCTCCTTATGCATTTGTATTACTACACTAGAAGCTACGTCAGTTCTAGGACAAAGCCTAAACCTCACAACGTGAATGACACTGAAAATGTAAGTGTGAGAGATGTCTTAGTGGAGACACCCCCCCCTGGTTCTTGGTCACGTCTGCAATGGAAAATGAGATGCAGGGGGAGAAAGCACAGCTTTTCTTTCTCTGCAGAAGTCAGAATGGCTTTCCACGACAAAATATTTCTGACAGTTTCACTATTCCTCCAAGGTCCCGCCAGTCGACTGAAAACTCAGTTTGGAAGAGGAACTGGAGGTATGCTGGCCACAACAACGTGCCTGTTATTCCTAGCGCTGGGTCAGAGTGCCCGAGGCCAGAGAAGAGAGCGATGCAGCCCCGTCTGTCCATCCCAACCGCCCGTTCCTTCCCCTGGTTGCATTCGCTGCTGCAAGACACTGCTGGACCACCGCCTGCAATCAGATATATTGTACACATCCACGTGGATAACAGGTCCTTTGATCTTCAAAAGAGTTTTACTTCTTTGATTACGAGTTTATCAGCAGCACATAATGAGGCTGCAGACACAGACACTCAGTTTAGTCTTAACCCCTTTTGATTGCAGGTACGCAGCCAGCAAGTGTCCTTTATGCTGTATCCAAGTATTTATTGAGATAAACTGCCTTAGCTTTTCCAGGAGACAGTCTTTCTTGGCAGGTGTAACAGGGTGAGTTTCTCAAGACATCAAGAGCCATCGCGGCTAATAAACTATGTGACTTTTCCCTCAAGATGAACTTCCAAATATTCCATGTCCCATGTCGATCCCGATAGTGCTCTATTAAACACAGAGCATCTTTGCGCTTGGTTTGACTCTCAGGCCATGTCCAAGCAAAGTGGTGTCAGGAAAGAAAACCACGCCACCCGGCACACCAGTGAAATTTAGAATTAGGGATAGGAAAGGACATTCTTTTCACTTACACGAAGTCGAAAACAGAAAGGCAGAGATGCTAACCTGGAAAGTGCCTCACAGGCAGGTAGAGCCCAGACATGAAAAGAAATTAAATACCTGCAAAGAGAGAGTTGAGAAGTACTGCAGAAAAGTAATTAATTACTTCGCATCAGTATTGGGTAGCTGATTCGGTTTCTGACCCATATGGGAATGCTGTCAGGGCAGCCCAGAACACCTGCTGCCGTTTAGGCAAAAAGCATCAAAACAGGGGCAAAAAAGGCAGTTGGCTATTTTGTGTTTGCAAGCCTGCAGCTAATGCTACGAAATCCCATTTTAATGGCAATCTGCTTGGCTCTTCATTCATTAAGAGGAGGTGAAATTCTGTTTGAGGTGCACACGATGAAGTTGCGTTAGCCAAGAGTGTGGGGGAAGCGGGACTTGCTCGGCTCCTCCGGCCGTGCCCTGCAGTTTACTCCCCTTCCTGCTCCTTCCATTTCATCACTGCTTTTTCCAGCCCTCTGCCAAAAATCCAGACTCGTGAGCTCTTTGCGTTTCTTTCCTGTGGGCAGCATCAAACCAAATACAAAGATCCTGTCAGAAAATGGACTTCCCAAAAATATTCAGAATCAGAAAAAAAAAAAAAAAAAGGTCAGATAGATACTTTTTGTTTTGTTTTGTTTTTTGAGTAAAAATCCCTTCCACAGCAGCCAAGAGAGGACCAGATTTTTCAGATGAGTTCAACATGCTGTTTAACATATCCAAATGTCTCAAAAAACCCTGGCCCCCATTACAGCATCGAACACCTGGAACTGGCCACGCTTGGTTTTAGATGTCTACTCTTAAAAGCAACAATAGCTTGTGCTGTTGCGGGTAATTCAGTTTTGGAAGCAGAAGCCTTGATTTATATGAGCTCCACGTTAATGGAGAATTACTTCCAGTTTGTTACAGATTTCAGCACTGAAATTAGGTGGTTTTCTTGCCAAATTCAGGCCCAATGTGATTCCAATCGAACGCGTTTTGAAGAGCTCCAGTCCTTTTTAGAATACTGCAGCCTGGCTTGCAAACCAGCTTTTACATGTTTGGGGTTACCCAGCACTACAAATCGTTGTTTTATCACATGCAGCTGACTGAAAAATGAAAAAAAAAAAAACAACCAACCAAAAAACAACCAAAAAAAAACCCCACTCCCTCTTTCCACCCACTCTAAAAAGCATTTAAAATGCAGCTTTTCCGGGAACCTGGCGGGGTGGAGGGAGTTGGCAGAGGGGATCGGACTGCGTAAGATGCGGAGGGACAGATGTTCAGCTGATCGCTTTAACAGACACAATGCTGACATGAGGACGACAGCTCTATTAGGTTTCAGGAGGTGATGTGTCACTCGTGCAGTAGGCTACTCCACAGCTTCATAAAAAGCACTTTTTATGGGGTGAGACAAGAGAGATCCAGATAAAAGCGACGTAAGAATGCTAGTCAGCCATAATCATGAGCTCGATTAAAGATTCACTGGAAATCACATTAAATAGGAGCTCAGATCTGCGGATCAGCTCTGTGGCATTCCCAGTTGGCAGCAGAGCCTCTCTCCTTGCAGACCACCGCTTCCTGGTGCCTTCTCTCGCCTGGTGCTTCCACCCGGATGTAAATGGTACTCCTTTCAGATGCGAAGCCCAGGGCATTACTACAAGATGGGCATTTAGAGAAGATAAGGCCTGAACCAGTAATATCACCCTAGCGTGGTATCACTCGTGACAAAACCCAGGCTGGAAATCCATGTAACCCACCAGGCAGGAGCAGCCTCATCTCCAGTGATGTCTGCTCCTCCATACTATTAATTTTAGCTACCCCGGTCTTCGCTCTTTGCCTGTGACCTTCTTCCACTTCAGCTTGTATTTCCTTTTTAAATGTCTTTTTCAGCTCTCGAATCCCAGGTGTTTCTCTTTCTTCTGCTGACACTCAGGCTGTGCATCAGGCAGCCGTCACGACTTGGCAAAGTTTTACTGGGTCAGTGGAGAAGACCCTCAGATCCAGGTTTTTGCTATTAGAGTTGTCAGTC
This sequence comes from Vanellus vanellus, assembly GCF_965231255.1. Classification (NCBI taxonomy): domain Eukaryota; kingdom Metazoa; phylum Chordata; class Aves; order Charadriiformes; family Charadriidae; genus Vanellus; species Vanellus vanellus. The sequence continues at coordinate 2,707,208 of NC_138914.1, forward strand.
AGACAGTCCTTAGAGACTGCAAGAGCATGAAAATTAAATCTACGGAATGAATTATCCTGCTCCCCCCTCTCCCCCTCCCCCCACATGTGCACATGTGGTCTTGTCATCGTGTCATTTTTATCATTGTTAGTGACAGTCCTCAACAAAATAGTGGACAAACCATCAAATGTCTTGTTCCCGCTTAAGCTGAATACCAAATATGAGCTTCCCAAATTGCATCAACTTATTCTGCTTTGTCTGTCACATTGTTATACAGAATGTTTATGTGGCATTTGTAATCAACGCAGTTTTGGTTGTGGGTTTTTTGTTTGTTTTCTTTTTTAGTATATAGAAAAAATAGGGTTCCCCCCACCCCTGGACAAAACAAGGAAAGTTACCAATTTACTGATTTCAAATTCCAGTGATACTATGTTGAAATTCCTAAAAAGTAGACCGGCCACTCGTAGCGCACACAGAAAATTATGCCACAGGCAATAATGTACAAAAATGATACCCAGATATCAACAAGTGGGGCTACCTGAAAACATCTGCACCCTGCCCGGCAATCAGTCGAGTTGGAGGAGAAGGTAAAACTAATACAGTGACTGAGCTGTAGATCTCAGTCCTGGGCCAGTCGCACTCAGCGATTAGGAACTAAAATGCTCACACGAGCCCCTGGAAATCCAGGGCAAAGAGTGTACAGTCCCCAGCTATGGAAAAAGTAACGCTGTTCATTTTAAAGGTTCATTTTTACCAAGCTTTCAGTCCAAAATGTCTAGCCAACCAAGAAAAAACCCAAAGCCATGAGAAGTTTTGCTTCACATTCACCAGTATTCTTCAGCAACCTCTTTTTTTGCCAATATTAGCGTAACACCCTATTAAAGCAGGCGGAGAAACTTATACAATTTTTTTTTTTCTTAGAAAAAAGAAGAAAGCAGATGATAACCACCGCGGCAAGAGCCGTACAAACACATCGCAGTACATGGACCCAGAAGATATGCTGAGATACACAAGAGTACAGGCGGAGTTTCGGTACCTCTGCTGCAGATGTGCGTGGCCTGGAGAGAAACTAGTGCTATTTTAAATGACTAATCAACAGCCCGGAGTCTCAGGTATGATGAGTAAGTTGCTTACATGATTTTTGGTCGTCTAAGTTAACTACTTAAAGGACCTAAGCGGCTGGAGCCCTCCACCCTTTCTGGAAAATCTACTTCAAGCTGGGCTGTCTTACACAGTGTAAAGAACTCAGAGACACTAACTGAGAAAGAAGTTGGTGTGCTGCAAAGCTGGGTTTCCTGGGAAACTCAAATAGCAGAGGACAGGGTTTTGGAGGAGGAGATCAGAAAAAAACATCAGTGGGCTGAGGGCTATCGTGTTTTTCCTGGGTCACCTGTCTTCTGTTGGAAGTCAAAGCATTTTTGGTTTGCCTGGTTAAAAATCAACGTGAAATGGGTCTTCACAACTCAGAGCAACAGATTCGAGCACCCTGCATACAGATATCAGTGGCCAAGAAACACCTTATTGAAAACGTAACAGGTTCATCTTATTTTCACTGGCTGGCGCTTTCACCAGTCCCAAGAAGTAAGACAAACGTCTTATGCTGATAAATCACTACATCAAGTCAGACCCAACAGCGAATGCTGTTGTGTCTCTAGAGCTAAGCAATTAATCCAGTGTCCTGTGTCAGTACTAAACTCTCATGAAAAATTGAAAAGGAAATATTTGACGGAGTTGGGTCTGAGAAGCAAGGTAAGCAGTTCCACAAGACATTTGCTGTACAACTTCATCCAGCAGAAACCAAATTCTACACGCAGCAGGCTTTGGTGCTCATCCCCACACTGAAATTGCCCCTTAATGTGGATATACTGAGGAAAATTACATGTGTAGCTCCCCCAGACTCATCCCTCTGCCACCTTGTGAGTTGAATCAGCTCTCAGCCTCTCCCACCCTTTCCAACATTTGCTGAACTGAAAGGTGTAAGCTTTCCAGCAGGCAATGCAGACCTAAGTTCGTCCCATCCGTTCTGAAGAAATAACAGCTTTAACCCATAATAAAATCTGGTGATAGGTCCGTTCTGGCAAGTAGGAGATGTTCAGCTCCACAGCCTGGTCACATCTACTCAGCGTTGAGGACCTGGGACAAGCAGGCAGCTGATAGAGGTGCCTCCGTTGGGTTTCCCCGCTTTTGACCCTCTGTGATTAGAAATTCATTTCCAAGTTTCTAAAGCTCAGACCGGCACATGGTATCAACACTAATGAAGCAGTAAAGATTTCTGCATACCAACCATGTTGCTAACCAGTCCTATTCTGTCTCCTGGCACATGTCCAACACTCACATTTATTTGTTTCAGTTGTTTTTTTTTTTTTTTTTTTATGTAAGAGTTGTACAACTGTAAAGTTGCATTTTATTTGCAGTTTTGTACACTGCCCCACTGGCGCTGGTTTCCTGAAGAACCCAAGAGGATAAGCATAGGAAATGTTGTGCAAAGTGTCAAGGTCGTTTTAGTGGTAAGCTTCTTTTCCATGCTGGATTGCAGGAGAAAGGTCGTCCCACGGGGAAAAAAAATGAACATATGTACTCAGTAAATTCTTGATGCTTCGTGAAAAAGCTTGGCCAGGATACAGCTATGGCTAATAGCCCAAAGTAAAGCTAGTGGGAAAAAAATTCTTATACACAAACTGAACAGTTTAAAAGTTGAACTTAAAGCCTTCTCCTAAATAGATATCCAAACCACATTAATTATTTCATGCACTGAGCAGCTAGACAAAGAACTAAGAAACAGAGTTAGGCTGGAAATCCTGAAAAACCTAAGAACCTCTGTGTTAAAATTATAAATTATAACTCTTACATTGAATATATTGAAAAATAACACTCTCACATTGAAATCCCCAGAGCATGGGCATCAACAATGAGGTATGGAAAGGGATGTATACCTACGCTGTTTCCATGCCACTGTTCCCATAAAAAAACCTTTTCCAACATGCAATAAGTGACACTGGAGAAGCTTTGTGGAGCTATCTGGGGACATCGTGGAAGTAGTCTCATATACCACGTTTCCCTCAAGGCCAAAATGATCACTGAACATTGCTGCGGACATTGATAGAAAGTACATCAGAGCTAGAGATATTCAAAATAAAATATTTTCTTCCTAAAAAAAACCCCACCCCCCCAAACCCCTCCCAAACCCCAAATCTCTGTCATTTGAAACCAGGCAGAAGAAGAGTTTATGTCCTCTCCCTATTGGACATCAGCTCAGCCAGGGAGCCTGGCCCACGAGTAGTCCCCAATACTCCCAATAAGGAGCAGTGGCACCATCTTGAATGAAAGTTTAGTTCATTAATGAAATATAATTGTGCTCATAGAAAATAGAAACTTGAGCACAACAGAACAGCTTTCACTTGAACAGCCCAGTTTCTTATTAAGGAGACTATTTAAATTGGACTTTTTTACCAGTCATAGCGGGGCATCATTGCCTTTGTTCTACGTGTAGTTTGATCCTATCTCCAGAAGGAAAAAAAAAGAACCAAACCCCACCAGAACCGAACCCATCCCAAGGCTTCTCCTTACAAGTGATTTTTCCTTTGGCTTGATATCTCAAACAAAGTTTTCTGTAACAAAAGAGGGGAGAGCAGCTATACCCATTTAAAGCAACTGAGATTTGGCCTTCAGACATTCAGAAATCAAAACCACACAGCAGATGCAATTTTGTCTCACAGCAGAAATAAATATTCAATTTACTACAGGAATGTCCCAATGGACAAATTTTCTAGAAATAAATTTCAACTAGAATTCATTTAGTTTTGCACCAGATGCTTTGAATTTGAGTCTGCTTGTTCTCAAAAGCATGAGACAACAGCTGACCGTAAGCCATATTTTCCTATCAGCCCCATTCGCATATCAATTTATAAGCTGCTGAATGAAGTAAAGAATAGAATCGATCTCTTTGTAAATTAGGATTTACAAACCATTTGGAAGAGTTCAGCCTGCCCCGACTTTATTTTGTTCTCATCACTAAGACACATTCATTAACTACCGTTAAAGAATCCCCGAGCAGTTCCTAGGGATAGTAACACAGCTATTAAAAGCCTTTTGGATCCAAACAGTAGTTATTCGACACCAATTTATCTTTCCAGCTCTTGACAGGCACCACATAGGCAGACATCAAGAAGAGCCCAGCATTTGATGAAATTTTTACCGAGCGATCTGCGAGCAGCGGCAACGTTACGTATCTCCAGGGTTTGCACAGGGTTTAGGCTGGGGGGGGGCACAAGCTGGAGGTACCGCTGATTAACATTCGATGTCTTCAACCATTCCCTTCAGTATTTGGAAACACGAACACATCTAAAGCCTCTCAACTAAACATCATTTATAATCTTGGGCAGAAAACAATGTGGGAGTTAATGTGCACATAGAATACAATTTTAAAGCTCTCTTCCTATTTTCCTGTTTCTTTGAAAGGGTCCAAGTGAAAATACCGCTGTTCTCTGCTCTTTGAGTTATCTGTCAAAGGGAAATGTTTCTGTGAATGTCACCAGCTGTTTTATATCCTAATTAGGGGATTGCTTTGTTATTGGTACTTGCAGAAAAATATATTTTACTGATAACTACGGAGTAAATATTTATGCCTATTACTTACAGCTAAAGAGAAATAGTTCCGAAACAGCTTTAATCCGTTGTTACTCTACCTGCTAGCAGGGCAACTACTTGTAGAATAGTGAACATTAAATAGAAAATCAATGATGAAAGCAAGGAAGTCTTCATTCTTGCTCTCTCCCCAACGTCAAAGAGAGACCCTGGCCTAGCTTGTACTGCGCTCTGTGATATATATATATATATATATATATATATATATATATATATATATTTTTTAATTACAAATGTGTTGAAATGAAAACGGGATGACTGCTGTCTGTAGTCCCTTGTGTGCATTTATTGTGCCCCGCAAATGAGTTTGCGTGACTTTGCTGCTCTGCTGGTATAATTTGTTAGCAAACCTCTCTGCTTGAAATTTCACACAAACAACGTGTTTTAAGCAGATATCGGAGCGCACTAATGAGAGACACTGTTTACATTTACAAAATATATTCTTGAAACCAAAGCCCAGATGCCACAGTGACTTATCCAAGGTTAACTTTACGCGTGCTGGAGGTTTCACAGACCTCGGGACCGCTGCGGTGCTGGGATAAAGTGACTCACAGGCGGCCCGCCAGAAAATCACAGCAGCGTGAACTTACGGTCGTTTATACCCGAGAAAAACACTCACTCACACCCTTAGTTTTAAGCACATATTTAGCCTTAGCAAAGTGCATTTAAATGCTTAACTGCACAGGGGTGAAATCCGATTCAGAGACTCCATGAGATAAGAAAAACCTAACGAGGAATGGTCTGCTCATAACTGGAAAGTTGTTTAAAACTAGTGATACACAAAATTGCTGAGTAAAAACATGGCCTGTTCATCTTATCCTATTTCTCATAAAAAAGGAGAAGGCAAAATTCTACCGAAATCTGGTGACATATGTGGGTTGTTCAAAGCACGAGTGAAAACAGAGTATTTCTGAAAGTACAAATTGTGTGAGGGAAGAAATAGAAATCTTTACAGTAACTCTGAATTTTTTCTGTAATTATTTCCCCCCCCTTCCCGTAGATCTTTGCGCACTAAGTAAAAGTTTGTCTCAGAAACCCTATATGCCCCACCAGCTCCACTTTTTGATTCACTAAAAATACAGAGAAATAAAGAAAATTAATGGGAATGAGTTTTGTTTAAGGGCGATAACCTGCTCTTACTGTTTGCCATCAACCGCAGTACAGCTCAGCTGGCTGAGCCTGCAAACCAGAATGGTCGTGGAAGACAACACGCCTTAGAAAGAAGTCTTGAGCCAGTCCTTGCAGACCGAGCTCCCTTCGGTACCCGCGTTCTGGTAAAGCTTCTGCAATTACATTATTTGTTACATAAGAGCGCGTGATTTAAGTACCCGAAATGATCAATACTGTTGGAAAAATAGCTTGTGCTCCTCAGCCACGCATTTGTGAGCGCAAAAACATAACATAAGGATGACCCGTTCTGTGCTGGACATGCTGCTACCACGATGTGTTCAAAAACATCCCTTTGCCATCCTCCGAAAAGACGCGTGCGGGTTTGAGAGCTGTGGACTTTGCCCCGGTGCTAACAAACACAGGGAGGCAGGCAGTGGGAAGCCGGTTTTAAAATTCCCACCCAGCAAAACCCCCTTGGCAGCCAACTGATTTTGCAATTGCACCATGTGCCCGAAGCAGGGGTAAGTCTTGCAGGCGTGATCAGAGAGCCGATCGAGCGCGCATAACTGATTAGAACAGATGTGCTGTCCACAGCTGTAACCACAGGCCCGTCCAGTAGGTCTGACTGAGAACCACAAATTGAAGACCCGCTTGGAAGCCCCATACCTTCAAAAATAAGTAAGTATTTTTAGCCAAAACAGTTACGTTGTCACTGAGATCTTCCTTCTATGGAGTCTGATGGCTGTGGTAACCCCAGTTGGGAAAAGGCTGAGCACTGGCAGGACAAGACACCACTCTGCCAGGGTGTTATGGGTACCACCAAAGGAACTGGTTCAGCTTGGACTGCAGTTCCTACAACAAATCAGACAACTGCTGGGTGATGGAAACATCTGCATTCAGGCAGCACAGGCAAAAGCAATGAGTCTGCATGCCCAGTTAAGCCACCTGCTGGGAACTTGTCCCAGGGAGAACAGATTGGGAGCGGGCACGCTTGAAGGCTGAGCTGGCTTCCCGGGATTACCAGCTGCCGGGGCGGTGAACACAAATCCTCTGAATGGGTTTCCATTTTCTTCCAGATATTACAACTACCCGAAATCCTACCATTATTTTTGCCCATCCCAAATTCAACATGTCTCCAAAGAGCATGACACCAGTGACTGAAGGTGTGATTCCTTGCACTGCCAGAAAAACAATGAAGCAGTTCAAAAGAAATAAAAAAAAGTAGGGGGGGGGGGAATCAAAGAAAAAGGTGCAGCCTTCTGACTGCTATTGGACAACAATCACCACCCAAAACTTTTTCCAAGTATATTTCCAACCCCACAAGTCAAAAATCAGGGCTTTCAAATAACACCTCAGGGCAAGCCTTTGTTTTTCTTGGAAGCTCTCACTCGGAAACCTAGACTAATAGACGTGGGCCACGAGACGGTCCGAGCTTTTGGATTCTGGGAGGAAAGGATTTCCAACCAACTCTCTGGGAGCATATATCTACTATCTGTCATCACTTCCCTGCTCTCTGGAGCAATTGGAGAGGATTATCCCTTTTATTCTCCCGGAGAACCTGGTTGTGCCAGGTATCAGAAGATATCAGGCAAGTTTGTGCCAGGTGTCTCCAGCCCTTTCTCTGCAGAGACGGAGCGTGCGCTGCGCGAGGCCGCGGTGCGGTCACAAGATTAACGCCCTCTCCTCCGAGCTCCTCTCCGCGCCTCCTTGCTCTCCCTTTCTCCCACTGCTGCCTTCCCTTCCCCTGCCCACCGAAGCAGCGATGCCGAACGCTAACGCCCGTGCCCCCCGACCCATGGCTTCTTCGGTACCGCAACTCCAACTCAGTTTTTCAAGTTGCCAAATTAATTTGGCTCCAGAGAGTACTTTGGGGATGCTGAATGCCTTAAGCAGGGAGAGGTACACAGTCGCGTAACCCCGGTGTGCCGTGCTGCCAGTGAGCCGTCTTTCACAAGACGAATTACTCATCTGTCTGTCCTATCCAGAAGAAATGCATGACCAATATTTCCTATTTTAATTTAAGTCAGTTTTCATCAAGCCCTTTGTTTTTATCATCTGAAGCAGCAAGCTTTGAACAGGGTATTATAAATGAAGAACATTTTACCTTCACCCCTTACAGAATAGACTGCTGACTTTGTTTAAAGAAAAATTGTAAAAAAATTAAATCGGAAATGATGCTATTAAAGAGTTCCATATCATTGTAATTTGAAGTCATTTTCTAAATGGATCAAGAAAGCCTAACAGACAAGTGGCTGAATAATACCGCGGAAGACTGTCTAAACAAGAAATATTTTCCTTATTTTCATCTGTGCGATGCATACACGGACAATGATAATGATAGCAAGGAAATAATTTCTTTAATTGCTGTGTGATAGAGTATAATAGAATAAAATGGCTATTGTTGGCTGGGATTAGGATCAGATGGATGCCTTAGAAAGAAACCCCCGAGACGTGGCTGGACAAACACCAGGCACAAATAGATGCAGAAATTCCACGGAGCACTTTATTAGTGGGACCATTCACTGAATGGCAGCTGATAAGGTTTTCAATAACGTGGGCACTGCTAGTTGTATAATGCTCTGTAATCTAAACATAATTAAAAGTGTTAACAATTTTGTAGCCTTTATCTGAACGCATTTTTCCCACATGCTTTAGGTGACCGGGTCATAATCCAAAGACAAGCAACGCTCTTGTTTTACACTATTAGTCTAGCGAGTGGCAATTTTTTTTCTGCCCACAAAGGTCATTGTACCCCAGGCAACGTCTCTTGTCGGTATCTTCCACAAATCCAGGATGCACCAAAACAAACACAGATGGATTACATGTTGTCTATTAACTCAGCATTTCTCTTCCTTTCCTCAGATGCCAAAAAATAATTAAAGAGCATTTGCGTGTGAGTGGTGGCAATGCATTCATATAATTTGGCAATTATCTTGTCAGCTACCTTTATTAGATTCTCAGTACTGTAAATTGCTTTAAAGTATGTGCTGTATGGCTCTACTACGCTTACTGCGCCAGCTTCCGCAATCGCAGGCTCAGAGATATGTTTTTTAACAGTAAACGAGTTTTGATGAAGTTCAGGATGTATTTATATTAAAGATTTTTATTTTTTTTTCCCCCTTCTAAAGTGAAGGAGCTAAATCTTTACTAGGAGGTTACGTGGGATTTTTTTGCTTTGCTTTTTCAAGAGGAGCTGAGTTCCCTTCTAGACACTTCTGCAAATCAAACGATTTTGAAAGATCCCCGCAAATCTCCCCTTTAGGCCTCAATAGGCACACCAGATTTTTTTTCAGTGGATTTTAAAATGTAGCCAAAAGAGTACCACCTCAAAGCAGGGCAGGAGGAAAGGAGGTGTAGATATCTGGCTCTGTGGGAGCCCGACTTCAAAAAGAAGCCTTCACCCCAAACCAGAAGGCAGCGGTGGAAGACCTGGGCCGGTGGCAGGGAGGGGCACAGGGGCACCGAAAATAGGTTTCCCCCCTTGGTAAAATGCCAAAATTGGAGACACGTGGGAGCAGGAAAAGTGAGATTTTGTGAAGAATAGCATTACTTAATACATTAGAACTAACTGATGGGCTACATTACAGTGTAATCACGATCTTAATGTACCCCGCAATACCTTCTCCTTTTTTTCTTTTTTATCCCCCCCCACCTCTAACCCAGTGAACATGAAAAGTTGCAACAACTGCTTACAAAGTGCTTGGCTGGCCCCGTTTCTCTTGTGTTAGCTACATATTTTAAGGAAAGATTTATCTGTCTCCAGTTTCCGATACTTACCGCCACGCTGAGATAGACCGTAAGAACAGCAAAGCCAAAGGCGCGCTGTCATGCTGAGAGGCACACCGCGCCTATGAGCCATTAAAGCCTACTTCAGTGCCACTTGGAGCACTGACGGATACTTGGAGGATAATTACTAGCTCACTTTAATTTGCAAAAATTTCTCATGAGCCAGGATAATTGAATGCACAATAAAAACTGTCTGAATGGTTTGAACATTACATTCAAACTGTAACGTGCACCTAACAAATGCAGATGGTTTTTTAAGGGTGTCTGTTCTCCTACCCTCTTCCTAACATCTAGAAACACGAAAAATTTCTCTGCTGTGTAATTTTTTTCATTTTGGTTTTTTAGTTATAGGTAACACTGAACATAGCACCTTTCCCCACCGAAAAGTTTCCCGCCTGGATTACGCACAACCGCGTAGTCTGGATGCAAGAAAAATACAGATGCGTGAAGGATAAGAAAAGATTCTGGGAACTGCACACAAAGCCAGGAAATTTCAAGTATATTGGCGAGTGCCTTTTCCATCCCAACACAGAGCACGAACGTGGGCATATTGTGCTTGATTTCACAACGAGGCGCAATTACAGCACTGAATTTGCAGGGCTTGATTTCACAACGCTGGCAAAACCGGACGCAGCAGAAGCTGACGCCCTCCTCGCTCGACCGTGTCTCCATCAGCTCTTTGCCTGCGTCAAGCTACAGACACGAGGATCGCTTCAGAGATGGACTGAAGCTTTGCGCTTTGAATAACGTGCACAGGACTTTGAGTCTCCAGCAATCCCAGGTGCTGCAAGAGGTCCTTGGCCACCCAACATCAGACAGTGACAATAGTTGACCAGACTGGATGGGGCACACAGACACTGGGAGTCACCGAGTACGTGGGAAAGTGTTGTATTATCCCTATCTGGTGTAAAATGGCAAAAAATGACAGAAATTACAGTCACAATCATCGGTGCAACAGGAAGCTAGAGCTGAAAGTCCCTGAATTTGGGCATATCCGAGTACGACTCTTTGAGGAATACGCCAGCTGTGAGGGTAACAGAGGTAAATCAGATGCCACATCTCTCAAAAATTCAACTCATGGACTTAAATACAGTCTCCTCTCTAAACTTTATTGCCATCAGAGAAACTTAAGACACGAAAATTCCTGGCAGAAAGACACTGAAGTTACGTAAACATAGACACAACCTATTTTCAAAGTTTATAGTTAAATAAAATTCAAAACTAAGTTAACAAGAGTTCATTTCAGATATGAAGAAACAGCATTGTTTGAGTATCCAATGGATATTCATGGAAATTTTGTAACAATACCACAGAGTTTCTCAATTTACCAATGATGCGAAACAACACTTTTTTTAGATGGGCTAAATTACTATCTTTACATGAATTTTACTAGCAGCTTCTACAGATTGTCCGTATCTGAAAGACTTAAATGAAAAAAAAAACCAAACAACAAACTATTACTAAATTGGACAATGGGTTTCCTTTCTTTCTCCTTCCCCCTGCCCTGCCCTTGTCAAATATTTTTCTGTCTTCCCCTTTCTCCATTGGGAAAAGAAAAACATCTCTGCAGAGATAGTCTCCCATTTAGAATATCAGCTTGAAATTTAGGAAATTTTGCTTTGAATTCCTGCCCTATTCCAGGATGAGTGACATTCAAGTGATTTACAAGGCGAGTCTAAAGAGTGCTTTCATAAATGGCTTAGGAAGACAAACTATAAAAACTTTTTCGTTATCTAAAAATGCCAACATACACATGGTGTTTCTGGATACTGTAGAAAAATCTCATTAGGACCATACCAAATTTAGATAGATAAATATCTGTTTAGATAGGTAAATATACCAAAGTACTTGAGTACCTTGCCATCACAGCAGGATCTGACCCCCTAACCTAGGTATTTATTCTGTATTTAAACAATATAAGATAATTTCCAGGGCCCGGATCCTAGTATCTCCACTTCCAAGTGAGTGCCCCAACCCATACATGCCAGGCTCACTTTCATTCATTTTTGAATTATTGAGTTATTTTGAATTATGAAAATCAGAACAGTTTTAGCTGGAAAGACCTCTGCCCTGCTTACTTCGCAGCCAAATGGTTTGGGAAGAAGAGAGAGAGCCCGAGCCTGCTGCCGGCTGCGGAGGGAACCCATCAACCAGAGGGATGACCTCCCCAGTCCCAGAGCTGGTGGGTTTAATGGGACCTGGCTCAAGGCCGCCTTCTCTGCTACGCTACGCAGACGTGCCAATTTCACAGAGAAATCCAGCAATAGATTATTTTCCCTACAATACTTTGACCAGCCAAAAACATAGAAAGTATTGTTCTTGTACTGTGTTAAGTGTTGCTAATCCCAAAGTCGCCGCTTCCTCTGTTTGTACGGAGAGGAAGTATTGTGAGCAAAACAGTTCAGCTCTTTCCTTGGCGTTACTCGTTTGTGTAAGCAACCGTCATTTAGCATTGCAGAGCCAACCCCTTTCACGATACTCTAACAATTGCAGATATTTCACAACTGGAACTGATCTCTGCCAACTTACTCCCAGATTTTTACTAAGTTCAAACTTGAGCCATATCCTGTCTGATCCTTAAAGTGTGTTAATAGATTCATAACTGCTAATTGCAACACTTAAGCCGTTGCATTTTGGCTACAACCTATTGGATGCCCTCACAACATCGATGCCACCCACGCTCGATAAACAAACTGGCCAAAACATCCTCCCCAGGATAAATCATACCCTAGCACGACTGTCCTCCATCCCGCCGAGATAGTTCAGGTGGTAAACTTTGTCTTAGCGATACCACGGCTTGGAAATGGGATTAAGGGGAAAGAAACCACAACTGTAAAGCCTCTGCTAGAGGTCAGCTCACACACGCTTCCCCGTACGTATCTGGCAGCCTCAGAGAGGCGAATACATAATCGCAGCGGTATGCAATCCATGGGGTAGGTTCAGACCAGATAGAATTACACCATCAGGAAGCAAATAATCGACACTCATTTGCAAAAAGCCGCATTAGGAGGGGACAGTCCTATACCTCCCCAATGATTTATAAGCTACAATTGTAATTACCTCTTTGAAACAGCACAGATAGCGGCCTCTCACCAAATGTGCATACAGTGCCCAGACATCACTTCTACCCTCTTCTTGGAAGACAGAAAAACCAAATGAAGTTGATTATTTCATTCTAGCAACAAATATCTTGCACAGAGGGAAAATGATTCACGTTAAGCAATTTCCAAGTGGTGAGTGTGTCTAGAGGTAAGAGCCCTGCCTTCGAACCCGAGGGAAAACACCTAGGGTTCTGTCAGGAGGTAAAAATATCTGCCCGGGTGCCAAAGGCATCTCACGGTGGGCACGACCAGCAGCTCCTTGTCCAGCCAGCTGAAGCCTTTGAAGAGGAAGGCAGTAGCTGAGCTCCGACCTGGAGTGGTACCACTTTTCAACTGTTTATTTGGTTTTCTGCATGAAGAATAGATGAGTAGTAGCCAGGAGACTGAGAAGAGGAGGAGGCAGAATCAATTACAATGCGCTCAGGAAATTGCCAAAGAGAACAAAACAAGCTAGTGAAGTAAAGATGGGGCAGAGGTGAAGGTCAGGATGAGTTAGACGGTGCAAAACCCGGGCAGAGGAAGCAAAGATGACTCTACACCACCTCCGCATAACACAGCTCCCCATGGCAGCAGGTGCAGAGGTTCCGTACACCGCGAGCTGATCCTACCATGTACATGGCACACCCCTAAAATTCCCCTTTCTCTTGAAGGAGCGGAGGGGACTGGCGCAGAGCCAGCTGCGTGGAGGCCAGCCCAGCATCTTCTGGCCGTCGTGCTCCAGTGCTCCACAGCACCCGAGGGCAGCTTGCCCTGGGGCCAGCGACTGCCTTCACCGAACAATCTTACTCACCAACTTATTCAAGGTGTTCCAGTGGAGAATGTTTTGTTGCCATATTCCCAAGAGAAACACTGAAATACCAACAGTTTTCAAATATTGGAGTCAACAGTCGAGAGCACGTTGCAGGACATTCCTTGGTTGTACGATGCAGTTTCATTGGGTTTGTGTCATTCACCCTCACTTAAGATAATAGCAAGGAAGGAAATCATACCTACGATCTCTGCTTTAAAACAAACATTTATTACCACTGCTTCCCCACATCTCTGACTCCGGAGCAAACAAGCATTGCTTCCCCAAGCCACCCACACTGCATGTTCCAGTATTATAACAAGACCTTTTCTTTCAGGCAATGAAACAGTTTGGGAGCTGGAACTAGTTGAGCAAAAAAGGGGTGAAAGAAAAGGCTCAGCTACAAGTCACTTCACATCCTCATCCTGAGCGCTCACTAGACTTCTGCATGTTTACAGTCAGACCCACCTTCATCACACAGAGATAAGGAAGGATATCTCCCCCGCCTGAGGGACCAGCTTCCCTCTTCTGCCATACCACCTCCCAGATCGGCCACTTCACAGCCAAAATCTGATATCCTCTGACATGCTACAGGAGTCAACTGCATCATAAGATCTACATGAACATCCCCATCATGTAGTCATGCATCACGTAGTCTCAGTCCAAGAAAAAAGGACTGACATAAGGATCCTAGTGCAGGATCGGGGCATAACGTAGTAATCCTATTCCAAGCAATGTATGGTGAGAAATTCTTCTTTCCGAGAAACAGAGATAAGAAGGAAAGAGATAGTAATGGATGAATGCAATGAGTTACGGATAAGAAACCAGGTGAGCAAAACCTAATTCTAGTCTAAAAGGATACAAAATAGGAGATACTTCCCTGTTCTGAAAGTATTTCAGAGTCATTTAAGTGGAACAAGCTGGTGGGAAGGATATCTACCCTGCCTTTGCCAGGAAATAGATGCGTTCTCATTGGAAAACCAGGGGACAGAGCTAACACCAAGGCACAAATGAAGACACTGGCATGTACAGTACCAAAAGCAGAGCTATAGCCCGTGACAGATAGTGAGGATGGAGCAGCATGTTTTGTGAGCCCCTGTGTACCAAATCCATAGCAGACAATCAAACTTGGATTCTGGCTGGGCACCTTTGATAAAAAGAGAGATTTTTTTTCCTTAAACAAAGACTTGGAATTTTTACAGCACAGAGAAGGGTGCAACTTTCATCACATAGAAGTTCGGCATGGCACCATCTCTAGATGGACAAAGAACCAAAAAGGTTCTTTGGGAAGGGAAGAACATGGAAAAAGAAGATGGATCTCCACAGCAAGTTGAAAAAAGACACCTCAGCCCCCCAAATATCAGAATGGGACTCTCAGCCCTGAGCCCACACCAAAAGCCACAATTAAATATTTCTGCCCGGAACCCTTTCTTTCCAAGCACAGAACATCTCCCCCCATTCTCTGCAGCAGCAGTTTCCCCTTCCCAGCTCTGCAGCGTGGTTGCTCTTGGTAGGCAGTGGGAAGGCTGAGCCGATGTCGCAAGAAGAGGCTGAATTTTTAGTACGTTTCACCTGAACACAACACACTCTTGCACAAACGATGGCGAGTGCACAGACTCTGTACCCTCACTTTTTTGCTAGTCATGAATCAGGGGGAAATACGGCATCCCTTGGTTTTGATTAAAGCAAAAGTTCAAGCAAAACCCAGGAAGATGTCAGGAAAGGCTCAAACCAGCAAAGCTATTAACAAGTGCAATCGAATTAGTAGTTGTTTTCCCAAAGACCACACAACAAGGTTTTTGTTGTTTGTTTAGGGTTGTTTGTTTTGTTTGGTTGTTTTTTTTTAAATAAAAACTGCTTCACTTATGTCAGTCAAGCTGATTCAGAGCTTGCGCACGCTGCCAGTGACTTCATGTCATGAAGGGCTGTGATGTACATTAATAGAAATTTCTACTCACAACTCGCCGGAGGTTACGTCATTTTATACAGACACCATCATCCTGATTACGAGCAGATTCATAGATGGCTGCTTGGGAGTAGTCTCAAAAAACCCCAACCCTGACACCTTTCTTTGATGGAGCGTTGTAGGGTGAAGAAGGCAGATTCATCCCAGGCTCTGAATCGGACCCCTCCTCTCCAGCCACCGACCGTACTCCGAGCGGAAGGCGACCCCTGCGTTAGCTGTGCCATCTCTGGTCCTCAAAGGTCAGCTGTCCCACAGTGCCACAAAATACTTTGTCTTCAACAGGACAAAAACAACCAATAAAAGCAGGGTGGCTGCTCTGGCTGTGGGGTCCCGCCTGCCTTTCTGTCCCTAGTAGCCTGCGAAACTAGCCCGAAGTTAGATGTAAGAGTTAATAGTTCTCCACAGATACTTTGTCTTGCTCGTGCGTGCACAGGAGTGAAGCGTTTGGAAGCCCACTGCAAGGCATTGTAAATATTACTCAGGGGTGCTATTGAATAAAGTCATATAAAAATGCACAGGGCTCACAGCTTACAGCTGGAGTGCAGCTTGTTGCTCCTAACCCTTGCAAATCAGAAAAAGGCCCTCCGTGCAATTAGAATGAAAAAAAAGAAAAAATAATAATAATAAAAAAAGAAATCAGAGATTTATACTGGCACCCGGAGGCTTGTGGACATAGTTCAAGAATATGAAAAATTATGTGCAAAATTCACATGGGGGCAT
The DNA here is from genome assembly GCF_965231255.1 of Vanellus vanellus. Taxonomy (NCBI): domain Eukaryota; kingdom Metazoa; phylum Chordata; class Aves; order Charadriiformes; family Charadriidae; genus Vanellus; species Vanellus vanellus. Next base: position 2,723,301 of record NC_138914.1, read on the forward strand.
AGGGGGCTTCGACTTAACCATAAAAAATGTCCATGCAATTCCACAACAGCAACGTATACAGAGCGAGCAGGATGAAGGGGACCTTCTGGGGCAGGGAAATGAAAGAAGCCACCAGGACTGAGGGGAAGGGTGCGTGGGGATTGGCTTGAGGGAGCAGCTAAAATTAATACAGCTGACGAGAGCAGAACCTTCAGCACTTTCCTTTGTCTGCTTATCCGTCTCGCCTCTCCTCAGCTACGCGGGGACACTCAGCAAAACCACTCTGACTTTACAGTGGACGAGTTAAAACTGCATCAGACCTCTGGGTAAAGATACCTTTACCCAGAACTGGAGCTGCCTTACTGTAACTACAAGGTAGTGCAGCCTAATACCCTTTTAAATTCACACTTTAATTACCCCGGATTACGCTGCCTGAATGCCCTCATGCAGGCAAACCATTAGACTTCCACACAGATCACAGAATCGATCCACCAGACGAGAGGATTTTCACAGTAACCATCACTCTCACAGTGCTTTGTGGCACAGGAAAGACTCCCCCCCCCCCCCCCCCCCCCCCCCCCCCCGCCTCTCATTTGGAAGCAGTCACAGGCAAAGAAGAAGGGTTTCTCGCTGCCAGCATCCAAAAGGAGGTGAGCCATTTATTCTCTGTTCTCCGCCTTGCTGGGAAGTCACAGAAAACCTCTGAACTTGTCCCTCCTGGGTGACCCGCTGCCCGGGCAGGCTGCTCTCCCTGCCTGGGAAGCGCTGAATTAAGTAATCGGGTCCCAAGGCAGCCGCCAGCCTGGGCAAGGGATAAATACGGCACAATAAGCTCAAAGCACGAATCCATGACCGCGCGACATTTCCAGACTGACTGCTAATGTATGCGTCTCCAGAAAGGTGCAAACGAGTGAATGGGCCATCCGTGTCTACATTTTAAGTGCTGCTGCCTTTGAAGACAAGTACTGGCCAGAGGCAGCGCACCGCGCTATCTATTGCTTGTTTAAGATCGATGTTACAAGAGACGTTTGGAAATTCTTTTCTTTCAAACAGGAAAAATATGTTTTTGATATAAAACAAGTCTTCCAAACCAAAATTTTACCCCGGACAGAGCTAACTCCAGTGCTTTCCGGCCATGAATTCGCAGTGGGAGAGAGCAAACCGTTGAGTGTAAGACTGCAAGCGCTATTTAGCTGGGACCGCTTGAGATAGCTAAGGAGTGAGTCATAGAGACCACACCACTAAGCTGGTCATTCATCAAAACCAATCTAGCCACAGACACCACAAGCCCTGTTATCTCGCTGCCAGACACTACATTTTCCCATATCAGTCTGCCTTGCAGCCTGGTCTCCTCACGGTCTCACAGTCTTCATCATTTTGGTCTCATATGAATTTCTTCCCTCCTTGCAAGCGTTTTCACTTTATCCGCCAGGTAACTGGGAGAAGAGAGAGCTCAGACAGACCATGGCCACGTTGTTTAGAATTAACTTGCTGGCTCTTGGAAAAGCAAAATAATTTTTCCTGAGCTATCTTCAGGGGCTAAAGAAAGAAGTAATCTGCATAAAAGCATTGACCAATTTAATTTTACTGGCTTTCCTCCTCATCCACTGGGGGAAAAAAAAAAAGCTCCGAGAGAGAAGTAAGGCATTTTTAACCAGGTCTCTTTTCTGCAAGAGACAGAACACCAAATCAATTTTTTGGGGGAAAAACCCCTCCCTAAAATCAAAACAGTAAACAGATATTTGCCCCTGGATGAGAAACACACAGGACACACATTAGCCACGTCACTTAGTGCATGATTAGTGAGCTGTCAGACATCACAGCAAGGAGACAACTGCAATACCATATGCAGAACAACCAAGGAGGAAGGTTTTTCTTAATGCGGACCTAAGTTATACGAGTGGCTCCAGATAGAGAGCTCTCCGCACCTCTGCCGAGCGTCCTGGAGTTTTAGACGGCCAGCGGCACGTAGGCAAGCTATTATTTTCTTGCAGGGTGCACAAATCAGACATCCTGAATGGCAGCTCTTTGTTTCTTCGTTTTCAGACTTAGAAACCAAATCCACAGTGGCTTCTGGTGTACAGCAAAGCCAAAGTTGCTCTGTGCAGAGATCAGGCAGCGACTCATCCAAGACGGCTCAGGACGCACATCTCCAAAGCACCCCGCGACGCACCGCATCTTCCTTGCAAGAGGCTCTGGGTAAGCAGCAGACAACAGGCTGCTCGCTTTGAGCCTCTCGCTTGGAATGATTTCCACCCAGGACAGCTTCCAAACATTGCTTTTGCTGACTGCAAGGGAAATAAAATAACTCCCGAAACATTTGTACCAGTGATCCTGCTTGATTTGTCTCGAGTCTGTGAGCGACTGTAACGCGAATACGCCATCTAACGCGGGGGAAAGTGGATATGGCTCCGGTGGCCAGCCCTGTGCTTAAGCCATCTTACACCCACTGACGCCTGGATCCAACAGATTTTCCATTATGTTACAGCAACTGATACAACTTCCATTCCCCTTTATGGTGTCTGTGCATATCTGATTAATTCTTCTTTCTCACAGGAAGTCCAGCAGCCATAGACTACCGTTTTATTAGGTAGAGTATAACCAGATGATTTCAATAAAGCACTTTAAAAAAAGAAAAAAAAGAAAAAAAAAAAAAAAAAGAAAAAAAAGAGTAGTTTCCTGGTATTATAATAAAAAAACCCCAAACTACTTGGAGGGAATAATTTCAGATGATAAATCTGCTGCCATTCACCAACAGTTGTATAGCTGATTAGAAACAGTGCATTGTCCCAAGTGTGTCCCCTCCGACTCCCCACTGGGAACACTGCAACTCCCAGCAGTACAGATGTGAAACATATTCCCCCCCCACAGAGACACTGATATTGGTGATAAATTGGTAACATTTCACAGCTATTGCGCTGGATTTCTTGACAGATCGCACATATCTTTTTGTACACATTTTTGTAATATTTAGGTCCAAATACATCGGGCGTTCTCCTACTATCTTGAACTTTTTATTTAAGCTCTCAAGTCTGGAGAAATTAGAACAATCCACCCTCGGCATCAAAACCATCAAAAGCTACAGGAACGTATCGAGGACAATGGCAGCAGTGTTACGGATGCACTCAACAGAATCCAACTATGGCCATTACATACAACAACTTCTTCTTGCACCAGTCTAACGCTGGGTTTCCATTATGCAGCACGCCGGTGTCTCAGCACAGCGGTACGCGGGGAAGCACACGGGCAACGGAAAGAAGAGCACAAGAAAAATAAAAATCACCTGCCAGCATTATGATTGCATTTGAAATGAGTTTGTTCCAGCCAGGCTTTTCCACCGGGGTTTGCTGCGTCGGTGCTCGCAGTAAGAATTTTAAGCTTGTAAACTTGAGCGTTGCCCCCAGAAGTCACTCGGAGGACGGAGCACTGCTGTAACACAGTACGGAGATACTGCTCCCAAAGCCGCTCGGGATTCAAAAGGGGAATTAAACGAACAACAAGAAGGTGGAACCCACATTTTCATGGGAGGACTGTGCAAACACGTGCGGTCGGTTTGCAGCAAGAGAAAAGCCAAGCTCTGCTGGCCCATAAAGAAATGGGTTCGGGTTGATTTTTTTTTTTTGGTGCATTTTACTGAATACAGACATTCACAGTTTCTCTTATTTCTCATGCAACACTGCCCCCCAGATCTCCATATATAGTTTCCTACTTCGACCCCTTTACAATACAGCTGCCTCTTCTATAACGCTGCACATTCAAAGACCAGACCTGAAATATGAACGTAACTGATAAGAACTGGCTGATTTAAACTCCACGTTAAGAGGGAGCATAAGATATGTGGAGTCAAGAGTCTGTGATTAAGTCCGAATACCCTTTAAAATAAGTTTTGCAAAAGTTTATTTGTACGACAAGAGAAAGTCATCCTCCCTGCTCACAGATACTCCAAGAACACAAAGCATAATAAATTGTGAAATAGGAGTATCTGTCTAGCTAATAAAATAATGGTTAAATTCACGGGCAAATGACTGACATATGTTAGCTCTTTGGTTATCCAAAAATCTGTAACTCCTTAAAAAGCGCCCGGATATCACAGCTTATTGCATGCAGGCAGACTGCAATAAATGCATCTCTCTCTGGGTGGGTGCCTGCGCCTTGACCACCGGCCCCAGCTCCTACTTCAGCCTCAATAACCACAGCTAAAAACCAGAGTCCGCGTACAGCACCAGTTTCCTATCATATCTTGAAAAAGCTCTGCTTTAATTAAGAACGGAGCTAGACGGTTGTGTTTGTGTAGGTTGCCACTCCGGGCCATCCCCGTAGCGTTGGATGTTTGTGGTCTCCTCAACTTCCTGCCGTTCAGTCGCTTCTCGCTTGGCGCTTGCCATGAGATATGTCGACTACAACATCTGTGCATGTAACATCAAAGATTCACTTTAGTTTACATTCTGGTGAGATGAAGTAAACGCAAGTTGTTTGGGTCTTTTTTAAATTTATTTTTTCCTCCTCTTCTGTTTGCTCTTTAGAAAGAGACATGCCACTGGTGGGCCTCAGCTCAGTGCCAGATTAGCATAACAAAGCACGGTGGTTGTCTACCAAGGCTGTTGCATGTTCTCCCCAGGGGAAGAGGAGGGAAAAAATATTTTAAAAAAAATTATCACATGGTCAGGTATAGGGGGTCCTTCTAGGAGGAGATAGTCTATCCAAACTCGGAAATGAAAGCTAGCCTAGCAAGAGCACTTTTCTTATTCCTCCTTCCACTTTCAAAACTGCAGATGACACAAGTTTACCACGGGGAAACAAGTTTATTTGGATAAATGTCCGCATTAAGGATGAGGAACCCCACTGCAACACCTACAGGACGAGAGAATCATTTATGAACTGTTTTAAAGAAATGTGGTCTGGCAGGTAGGATGCTAGTCTCAGGTTTACACTGCTTTATTCATCGTCCCGTCCTTAATCAGGCAGTGAAATATTTTGATGAATCTGGATGCGATTCCCACTCCTTTAATAACACATCGTTAAAATGAGGACAGTAGTATTTCTCTACCTTTTGCATTAGAACAACTGCCTCGAAGCCACAGATGTTGAGGTATCATGGTGAGGGCAGGCACGATGGCACCAGCGAGCTCTACACAGCACAGGATCTGTCCTCTATCCTCGCAAGCCCGACAAGAAACTGATATTAAAGCTACCTGTTTTCAGTCTCTCTCCAGAAGTTATCCCGAAGAGCCTCGTACTGGTAACGTCAGTTATCAGTAGAGAAGCCAGAAGAAAAACGAGCAGAATTGGGCCACTTAAGGCTTTAACACACGACCTACGTGCAGTGGTTCAGAGTAGCAGGAAAACAACTTCTGCATGCGGAGCTGCTGCCGGTGGTCCCAGTCCATCCCGCAGAGCAAACGGTGTGAATCCTGCCGGCAGCCATTCGCGGGTACAGACGCTCCCAAAAGCACCATTAACTTCTACCCTCTGGAAGGGATGCCTGCACTAAGAGACTTCTGCCTTTCTCCCCTCGTCCGCAGCCACGTACACATAGCAAAAATGTTGGTATCAGGTCAGGGGGTTTAAGGGCAACTTCTGGCTATTTTCATCTCACCAGGTGCTGTAAATAGGAATTGCAATTGCTCAGCGGCGTAAGGTCCGTATCCGTTTGGGCAAAGCACTTGTGGCTTTTTTTTTTTTTTTTTTTAAATGAAACAATGCCCCTAATGACTAGCTGTTCCTCTTTGAGAGAAATTTACATTTTTCAATGTAAATTCTGTACTTCTTCCTCCTGTGTATATATGTATCCAAGCATTTATTTCTACGTACAATTATAACCATATTGCCTCCGAAACTCTCCTTTGAAACTTATAGCAGGAAAAAGCCACTGATTCAACAGAGAATATTGACATTTTTTTCTTACTGGCCTGGATATCTGCCCAAACAAAGAGCTGGTTAAAGACAAAATACAAAGAACCCTTTTGTGAGGGGCTAAGTTCACCTGGGAGAAGTATTAATGAAGTCCCACAGGGGTGGGGACTCAAACTTCCCTGCTTTCAACGATAAAAGCAGGCAGGCTGAGAACACCGCGTACCCTGCCTTCCCCACCCCTTTCTCTTTAAACCGTGAGAAGGAGCGCTATCATAATTGAGAATTAGGGACCTTTCTGCCATTAATCTATAGGGTCTGTGAAGAAAGCAGCTAGATTTTCAGATGGCGCACCAGCTGCTGCACGGCAGCCGAGAGTCTAAAACAGAGTTTATAAGTAGGTCAATACAAGAGGGCTGTTAACTCTGACTGAAAGACCTTTAAAGAAATCAATACCGTAAGCAATAATTACATGTGATAGCAATACAAATGACTGAGCTTGGAATATGGATGTTCTAGTGCGTATTAAGCCGTTTGATCAATTTTCTTGCTACTGCAGAAGACAAAGAACAAGCGCATTGCTCTACCAGGAGATTAACGTCCACTCTAGTCAAATATCATCCCTGGCATTACTGTGTAAATTATAACACTCTGATAATTATTCACCAGCTGTGCCGGGGAACATTTTTCTCTGACCTCATGTATTCGATTATTAGTTTATAGCCTAAAGTGAGAATATTCAAATATCTTTATTTGGTTTTGTTAATTTTTAACTTTGACTCCTACTGAGCTCTTTCCCTTAACTGTTACATCAAAGCACGGTCCTGACTTGAATTGTGTGTTATGGAACAATATATTTAATTTCAGCACTTTTCACACATTAAAACAAGACAGCAGACTGCTCCTTGTTTGTGTGCCCTCCAGAGAGCTTAAAAGGACGGCTGCGCACGAACAAGGAGCAGTCTACATGAACAAGGTGGCACCTCCACCACCAGTCTTCTGCCTGGGCAGGGCAGGCAGCTGCAGGAGCAGAAGAGCATCACCCAAAGGATGGGACACATCTGTCCACCTCGCTGATGCCACAGCCTTGGCGAGCCAGGCTTTTGGCTGCTTGCCTGTCTATAGGAAGAAACCGTCACCTCAGAAGAGAAGGAAAGGGCGATCATCCTCGCACACACCGCTGCCACCCCAGTAATTACAGGGGAGTAGAGCCCAAGGAGGCAGTCTAATAACTTCTTCCTTAGGACCAAGGAATTGTGCAGCACCTGAACTTCCGAAAAGCCGTGAACCAGCTTTGCCCAACGGTGGGAAAACTGCACTGCCCACTGCGGCACGGCACAGCCCTGCTTTCCTCACAGATGAGCCCCGTTTCTGAGGGCCTTTTGTAGTGCGAGTTCTGCTGCTTCTTTAGGGAGAACATCAAAACCTCTCCCTGCAGTGCTTCTCCTGTGCAAAGCACAAAGAAATCCACGCAGGGTGTGGGGATTCAGCGGCTTTTGCAGCAGTCACAACTGTGATGAGAAGGGCATATTTCCACATCATCTCATTTATTTTGAGGTCCACCTCTTCACACTGCCCCCCAAATCTCCATCTCCAACGCACGCTCGCTTCCAGTAACGCAGTACATCATCACAGCTTGCGGAGGAGGGCTATGAAACGGCCCGGGCTCTGTGAATCGCGGCTACCACAAAAGTTATACCCGTATACATCTCTGCTGAGCACAGGCTACTGACACAACTGCGCACCTCTCTCTTGTGAAGGCTGAAAATCACAACTGAATGTTATTAAGAGCACGTATTCTGAATGAATCATTCAAAGCTAGGAACAATTAAGACAGGCTGCCAAAGCAGAAAGATTTATAGCCATCAGGAAACCACTATTTTGAAGGAGACATTCTTTAGACTTGCATTAAAAAAATAAAGTAAAACGTTTTTGATGAGCCAATTTCCTTTTCCCCGTTTTTACTTCCCCGACATACACACACTAGCTAGGTTTTCTATTACTTTATTTCCAGAAAAACTTAGAAATGCTGAGAGCATACCAGCACTTGACATTGATGCACTGTCATTTCAAGTAATACTCATCCTTCAAGAGAAATACTACAACAATAAGCCTGTAATATGCTTTTAAGCAGGGATCTCGTAGAATGAGGACTGTGAAGGCATTTAGGCTGGACTTAAAAAGTGAAAATTTCATAGCTGGTCAAATGCTTTTGCTCTGGGTAGCTTGGTTCTTTTTTGATTGTAGAACTAAATCAAAATGAATCTGGTTAGTGTTCTTAGATAAATTATTGTGTCAGTTGAAAAACAAGTCTCTGTAGACATAATTGAAGGTTACTACTTTCTGAAACTTGATAGAGGGTGTAATGACTCCATTCTAGCTACACTTAACAGGCAGCCTGTTATGGTAAGTCAATATAACATTAAACAGGATATATTCTACTGCTTTTGTTATGAAAAGCCTATAGCGAAAAACCAGAAACACACTTTTTCAGGAAGTATAACCCGAGATTTTCTGCAAAAACTCCTTAGCAGAACCAAATAGGGCAAAGTTTTCCAATTCCATCAACATTTTAGGTTAAAATACATACACGAATGCATTACCTGGGATGAACACGCATATGCGGGTCTCCTGTCCTTGTGCAAGAAAAGGCGTAAGACAACCTAGGTGCTGAGCTTTCTCCTGGGAACAGAGGTACCTCTTTCACCCCATCCTCACGTACCACAGGCCACCTTCCAACCAAAAGGCACCACCGCGAGCATCAGCTAGTTTCCTTATCCTCTCCTCTCAGAGGAAACAGCTGGACTCATGTTAATCACAGAGTGAAAGCACCTTGATCTTCTTTTCAATCTGAAAAGATCCCACCTGCTCTGTTAGAACTGGTTTGCGAACAGCCGCTGAGGGGCTCCTGGTGGGCAGCGTTGCCTGCTGCCCGGCGCCCGTGCTACAGCCTCCCCATCGCCGCCTGCTTCAGCACACCTGCAAACACAACCTGAAATACACCACTTCTTTCGTGGGGGGAGAGCCAGTCTGAGCTGTAGGCTTACTGAGTCAGCCTATATATATATGTGTAATATACCTATAAAAGGTCTGGCTTTAGAGGGACCGTAAGCAACCGCTGCAGCCTGCGCGTATTCTGCAGGGTACAAAAGCGCAGCAGTGAACTCCAGCACACGGTGGAGTCGCTTTGGCTGAAATGTTTAAGTGACCCAGAATAATAATCACCTTGCCTGCAAAACATAATGCTATTTTATAATTCTTACAAAACTTACCTGTGTATGTATGCATACATACGTAAAACATATAAACTCACCCCCTTTTTCGCCAGATTGGAGACATGTAAGAAGCTCTATACATCCCAAGTGTCATAGGCATCTTGCTTATATTATGTAATAGGATTTGTCTCATGACCTCTTTATTAAAATTTCAGTGCATAACTGTTAAAATAATAAAGTATCAGCACAAGCGTAGCTTTTTTGGTTTAACCCGAAGACTGATGGATATTCTCCCAATGCTTGCTGAAAGATTTTATTTTATTAGGTCACATTACAGAACTGTCTTCCTGAAGAATGAAATAAATTCATCTCCTTGGTGATAGCATGCTTGACTGACATGATGCACTCACCAACATCTTGTAGACAGCTGTGAACATTTGCAGTGGTGCCAATTAATCTACGATAGCATCAATGGAGACAGAGAAACAAAGAAGCCAACATAAAAAGCTCTATTGAATACCATAATAAATGCGTGATGCAGGTGTTCTGTGACTTGGTTTAATTTTTTCAACCTTGCAGAAAGGTAACACTTGAGTCAACAGCGGTCAAGGTGTATCCCAGGCATTGCCTCTTTGCTGCCTCCTCTCAAATGGCAATGCACAGCCCGCACTGTGAGTTTCGCTCACGAGTATAAAGCTGGCGCCTAGAAACACTAGCCTTTCCATGGTACAGCTGGATGGATGTTGGTTTCTCAAATGGCCTTCAAGGCTCTGACTTCGATGATATTTTTTGCGGCATCAGAAAAGACAGAATTTAAAATAACCACTAGAAACGGCTGCAACGTCCAATGAACAAAATGGCAAAAGCCAAAATGATGAGCCCAAAACTTACTGAATTTAATGGGATGTAAGCATGTGCTAGTCGCTCTGCCGAATGGGGGGCCTTGCAGTCTCAGCTTAATGAGTTGCTTTGTAAGCTCGGAGCTAAATGGAGCTTGGAATCTTTAATGACCAATCTGTGTAAACAACATTTTAATGCCCTGGTGATCTTTTAACTCAATAGACAAATGACGAGGCAATTTTAGCTAGCATCATAGCGCCAATGCAGCAGGGAATGCACGCTGGAAAGAACAAACAGAATAACCAAACAAGGATACAAAGGATGGGCAGTAGCCGGTACAACGCAGATGCTCAGATCTGCGTCCCAGAAGTGAGATACCCAACATTCGTCCCGGTTCGAAACGTACCTATTTTAGCAGAATAGCTGTAAGGTGGTACTTTAATCATGATGTACGGCGGGCCAGGGTTTTGGAGCCATGTTTCCACTAATGCTAAAGGATGCAACATGATTAAAGCACGGTATTGAACACCCATCTTGGCACGCTCACAGTGAAAATTGAGCTGTGAAGTCCCAGCCTGGTAATATCACAGCTGTGACAGGGAGGGCTGTGCAAATGAGGGGTAATGGAGCAAGGTCGTTAGGATCGGTACAGTCAGTTACAGCTTGTACTCCCTCTGCCGCAAGGATCGGGTTAGATGTCAGTCACGTCGTGAAATAAACTCTTTATGAAAAAGACGTGGTTGAAGGCACGATGAAAGCAAGGCTATATACTTACAACATATTGCAATGTCTTTAAAGAAGTGCCGACCGTTTGCCTGGCGGTGCACAAGCCAAGAGTACACCCAAGGTCTGCGTTTCATCTGCTTATGGGCTCCGGGTGAGTGGTGTGTACTGTGGCAGGCTGCAGGTGCAAGCGCTCTGCGAACCCACGCTTCTGGAACTTGGCCGCAGCTCTTTTCTCTTTAAATGACATTACCGCTGGATCCTACTAAAGATGCCAACTGCCTACAGGGTCACCCAGTCTGGATCGGGCATGTAAAACCACTTCCAATATGTATCGAGCTCTGCCCAAAGCTCTCCTGTTACCCACTATACACTGAAGCCCCTCAGTTCAGCCTGCTCCTTCCTTCCCCGCAGCCCTGTACCTTCATTACGCACCTCCTTTTCCCCCTCCCCAAGCTCTTTGTTCCCGATCAGACTCCCTGGTGCCTGGCAGTGCTGTTTCATGGGGTCATGCTGCACTTGGCAGTCTCAGCAGGTCTGGTACTTTCTCTGCCGGGGCTTGACCAAATGCTGTTTCCAAGCCTTACGATCTCTAGGGCTCCTCTGAATAAGCTGTGTCTCAAAATATATCACCGCTTTCCCTGGGCTGAGGGAAACTCATGAACTTGGGAGGTCCAAACACACTGTCCACTTTCTTACTCAAATGGAGTTCAGGAGAGAGGAGAAGTCTCTGGTGGGTTTGTGTAGGCACCTTCAGATATGCAAAGGGGTTGGGTTCAGTCCCGTCTGAACCCTGGGAGGGAGTCAGTTCCCATTTCCTTTCTGATCAGGTTCTTCCTTTCTCAGGGAACACATATGCAGTTTTCCTAAAAAAAAAAAAAAAAAAAAAAAAGTAAGTCATATCTATGACTTTTCTCACCTGGAAATGAAGCTGCAGCCCATGCCATGCTTTTATATGTCTTCCACCATAAAGACATCAGTTTTTGGACTGGCTGACATCTGAGACAGATTGTACCATCTCATAGGGGATAAAAACTGTTGCTTACCTGTTGGAGGTCAGATGCAGACCTTTTTTATTCTCCCATTGCATTTGGAGGCAGCATGAGAGAAAAAGGGGCTCTTCAAAAATGTAAATGTTGTGACTGAGTATTAAGAAGGCAGAAACAGTGGGGACCAAAGACACACATTTCGTATTCTTCAGAAGTAGCAGGCTCTTCTTGAGCTGCGCTTGAAGCAGCCTAGCTGAGGAGAAGATGTGGGATGTGTCACCACCTTCAATGGACCTGCGGGAGAGACGTGGATCCCGGAGGGAGGTCAGGAGACACAGAGGCAGCCAGGGCGAGGGCAAGTACATGACCGAATCAGAGCAGAATTAATCTTTGAATCGTCAGTGCGGTAGTCTGTTACCCACAGCAGCTCCCTGCTTTGATCCATTTTGATTTGTTATTGGCTTAATACCCTAAGATCTTTTATGTGTCTTTCAGCCTCTCTTCATTTGAGGCTGATTTATGCCATCCATCCCAAGAATTAAAGCAGGAAGCCGAAGGAGGGTTCTGAATCTGTGGAGAATTTATCTTTGGGTTTTTGGGCACAGCTCTTCCCTGCTCGTCTTTTGGAAAGCTAGCTCCCCCAAACTGGCTGGAGATGCTGCTCCTGTCTGGCTCCGGGTACCAGAAGCCACTCTTGATCTCCCAGCCACAGGATGCTTCACTGCGGGCAGATGAGCTGGCCTGTCCCAAAGCGCTGATAATGGTGAGAAACTTCTTTTCAGTGTTCAGCTAAGTGGTTCCTCCACTTAGATAAGCTGTTCTTTACTTTTCCTGGAGGGTTTTTTTCTTTCCTCTGTGTGGCTGCTGATCCAGTCTATGTTGGGTTTTTTGGGTGCATTAATGCCTCTTCTTTGAAGGTTTGCCAGTTCATTATTTAATGGCTCCATCAAGACTAAACAAAACTCTCCCTGAATCCATCCACCTCTGTGGAATAAGGCCTGGCAAAGCCTTGTGTCCCAGACAAGGTGCAGAGGGACCGTTGTCCTGGGCTTCAGCTGAGTATATTGCGGCGTTGCGTTGCAGCCGCATCCATGCCTCCTCCTGCACTGCCGGAGGTGGCACTCCTCTGTACCAGCAGCTCTCATAAAGCCCAGGTGGTAATATCGCCTGTTCTGGAGGTTTCTTATCACCAGCCTGTGTTTCCCCACTGCCCTCAGAATGGTTTTATATTTCTGCAGTTTGATTTTTTTTCTGTTTATCAGATGACAGTCCAGCTGGCAGGGAAGAGGTTGTTGATTCAATAATGTAAGTGCAAACGCGGCTGAATGGTTGGCAGTCCTCTCCTGCCTCGTGGATTTATTGAGTCTGGATCTGACAAATTCACATGGCAAGCCTCTTCCTTTGCACTGGTTTTTTTCCTTCTGCTGCTGCTTCTTTTAATTCTTGCAGTCACTGAAGCTTTGGGACAAGGCAAAGCTCCTCTTCCCACCCTTTGCACCGTGGCTCAGAGATGGACCATTTTTCCATGGCCTCTCTACAGGACATACTGTGACCCAGGATGCTCACGCCTCCAGACGGCTTCTGTTTGCCTTTTGCTTCCTCTGTTTGACTCGTGTTCTTCCTTTCCTGGGATCTCTCTCTGCTGATCTCCCAGGCTGCTGGCTCTCAGGAGGCATTTCTCTAGGGTTATTGCTCCTTGTCTCACCACTGGCTCCTGCAAGATGGAGCCCCACACTTCATAAATAATCGGATCTGTAATTAGCAAGATTTTCTGTCTCCAGACTTGCAGTTCCAGTCCTGCACGCTCCAGTGAATCTCTCCTCCTTTCTTCTTTACTGAAGCTGAAAACATCACTCACCTCCTCTTTGAGACTGATGTGACCCCTGGGTAGCAGATCCAGAAAAAGGGCCTCTCCTCCTGAAAATAGCAGCTTGCTCACCTTGTCCTTATCTCCTCGCTATGAGATAGAAAGAAAACGTTGTTTCATCTTTATCTCCCCCAACCCTGTCGCCAGTTCCAAATGCAGACTTGCCTTTTACCACAAAGTTTGTGTAAGGCTTTTTATCCAGCTGTCCCGGGAGGCTGAATCCCTCCAAGCTGCTCCTCTTTCCTTCCACTTCCCAGCCCTCCAGACGCTGCTCTGTGCTTCAACATCCGCAATTCTCTCTTTAGCGGGGGACGTGCTGACCGCTGCCACCGCAGCCCGCGCACCATGCACGGAGGGCTCCAGGACTAACCTAAACCAGCCCTTCATGAAAGAAACCATTCACAGACCTGTTTTCAACCACCGTTCAGCCCCCAAGCCAATCCTGCAGCCAGGGTCTCCCCACCACCTTCCCTGCAGGTTTGTTGCCCCCTCGTAGTTTAGAAGCACAAAGGGAGCGATACCGTAGTCTTGCAAAGGCTTTGGGGAGCTGCGTTGGCCGAAGCGGTGTGCAGAATTGCATAGAAGGAGCATCAGCTCGCTGACAATCTCCAACTCCGATGGGCAATGTCAACAACTTTCTCTGAATTTGTTTTTTTTTTTTTTTTTTTTTTTTCTCTCTGCCATGTTAATCTACATGCACATAAATGTGTTATTAGTTACATCCTGGCCTCTGGAAAGATTTGCTTCCTAAAGCTATTCAGTCTGCCAAAAATCCTTCCCAAATTTAAGCACTGCTGCTTAAATTGTTTTGTTATTCTTCAAAGGCTACTTATGACAGCATATGATAGAAGAAAAATATGCTCTACATTCAAAATTATTTTATAAAACCCTCAGTAAAACATCATTTGGATGTTTTTAAAACTGCTGACAGATTCCATGAGTACAGCTGTTTATAGACAAGTTCCCCACCAGAAGAGCAATGACTGGGGGCTACCACATCACGTGCCCTTGGCGAATCCTGAGGCTATCAGGAAAGGTGACTTCAAACATTAAATTTCAGATTAAAACAGCTCCCAAGAGTTAGAAATGTGTAAAATCCAAACTGAACTTGGATGAGAATTTTTGCAGGTGCCTCTTCCAGCCTCCAGAGATGAACGAGACATCTGTGGACTTAGATGGTATTTCCACCTGACCCCTCCAGCCTACCTCAGAAGTCCACGAGACCACGATACCACCCCTCTAAGCGTGTCCGTGTGTCTGTCACTTGTCTCTGTACAGAAACCAGCATAGCAGAAGGGGAACTCTGCCAGCGTGTGCAAGAGTTATAAATACACTTATGAATATAAAAAACATGCTAAGAGGACTTAAGCTACTTTTACCTGGCCCTAGGTACACGTATCCAGTATGCACAAGCAGAGCCAACTACTGGCCATGGAGATAGGCCAATGCCAAAATTTTATTTTGCCAGAGGCTGTCTCGTCTGCTGATTGGAATACAGATAACCGAGAGCTTTCCAGGATTTTGCACGTAACAGAATTATCAAAAAGCAGACAAGGACTGAAAGTGAAATACTCAAGGAGACTGGCCAAGCCAAAGGCAAAATTAGCAGCCGTCTCTTTCACTGCCATCAGTAGCTGAAATGAAGATTTAATTACTGCGTGTTTTAAATATTTTCAAAAAAATATAGCAATACTTCGTATAACTTCATTGCACAAATACAGAATCACGGAATGGTTGGGTTGGAAGGGACCTTGAAGATCACCTCGTTCCACCCCCCCTGCCCTGGGCAGGGCCACCTCCCCCCAGCCCAGGTTGCTCCCAGCCCCGTCCAACCTGGCCTTGAACACCTCCATGGATGGGGCAGCCACAGCTTCTCGGGGCAACCTCTTCAACAAATATATGTACAAGATTTATAAAGTACAACAATTTTTTTATGGCTCTGTAAATCATCTTTAGTCAGAAATCTTAGGTCATAACCAGAAATGAGTATATTAGGTCAAACTGCACCAATAAGGATGGTAGGGAAGGTCAGCTTGTTGTAAAGGATTTAAGATTTTTCATGCAAAACCCTGAGGTCTTCTGTTCCTACTGAAACCCATGGCAGGTAGGGATGCTGGACCTGGCCTTACATGCATATCATAGGAATACTGAGCATCACAGCTCCCACCGCAGCATCTCCCAAGGTCCAGGTGTCTCCTGCGAACAGAAGCAGAAGCAGCAGGCTCCCCTGCTCCTCGCTCCATCAAGGTGGGTTCATCTCTGATGTTACAGTAGCTGGTTAGAGAAAAAGCACGCTTTTATTTTTAATGGCTGTACATGGCCAGGGATTTTTTATTTTGGAACTTGGTTCTCGTTTTCCAGAAAGCCATATGGGTTTTTTTTTGCACTCTAAGCAGCTTTATTTAATATGGAAAGTAGAATATCTTTTAAAACAGAAACCAGCTGCGTAGTTTATGGGTATCATCATATGGCTCTGCTTTTTGTTTCCTTACTTAACTAGAGTTTGGGGTTTCCAAGTTGCCAAGCTGCTAACACCAGTAAATGGAGTTTATTAGAGACAGTGTTTGTTGAACAATAACATTTTATATAGTCTGTCACTGTCTAGTACCTTAGATGAGTTACACATTTCTGTTCTCTATTTTTTGCCCTGAATTTTTTGGCACTTTAGATCCCGTTTTCAGCTGTGCACACCAAAGCGCAAAATCAAAGACACGAGCTTGTGCTTGCTTATGCCTAAAATCTGCAAAGCCGTTCCTGACCAAAGTCACCCAAAGGTCTGAGCAGAATCAGTCCTCCAAGGGTTAATCCTGCAGTGCTTTTGACTGAGCGCAGCCAGCAGGAAGGGATTGGATGGCAGATGAAATACCTCCCCAGGAGATCTCTTCCAGGAGAGGGGCCCCTTTACCAGTTGCAAAAGATAACCGTGTCCATCAAAAGCCTGTCCCACAGCAGTAGCGTAGACTGGGTGGGTGTGAAGACTGGGAGAGGCGTGGACCCTCCTGCAGGGATGCTCTCCCCTCCCAAAGGCCTTGCTCAGCCTCTCCCTGGAGCTTTGGAGCATCCCAGCTTTAGGACCAAACAACACTTGCAGTCTAGGGTGTCTCTGGAAGTCGCTCTCAGAGGGCCGTTTGCATTTGGCTCCAGTGGGCATCAAATTCAAACCCAGCTGGATGGCCAGAAGCGAGCACAGCTTCTGCTTGGCCCTTTAGTGGTTAAACCGCACGTGTGAAGCAAGGCGTGACTCCAGGCAATTGAAATGTTAGAGGACAGATGAAGCGAGGGTTGTTCGTAGCAGCGCAGCTCCCCATTTCTTCTTTGTGCTCCACAAATATCGTGAGTCAGCTCCGGTAGATATCTTTATCTCGTTATCTGTTGCTCTTCTTCCTCTAATCACAAAAGATTCATGCACTGCCAACTTTAAACAGCAGGCTTGCTTTTAATAGCACATTAGTAACTTCAGATGTCATTAGTGCTCCCTTTCACCAGGATTCCCCTAGGTATCGGAGGAACTAAGCTTTTAAACAAACGCTCTGCGGGTGCAGCCTACGGCCGGCATGCACAACAGGGGTTACACCGAGTTCCTTCCATGCTCGGGAATTGTGGCTTCTTTGACTACTGCTAACTCAGCTCTGAAGGAGGTGATTTATCTTCATGGTTCATAAAAATACTTCTTGAGAAATTTCCCTTTTCCTGTCCGCCTTCGGAATAACCAGATTGCAGCACGTCTTGGACTTAAAAACAAATATGGCCTGGAAAAGAATATCTTTGGATTTCCCCCACTCATACCTTCTACTATACACAATGGCTTCACTCCCAGCTTTAAATTAGATGAGTGCTATGTTAGCAGTATACCTCACATACAGACTGAGAGCAGGGCACAAATAATTCCAGCAAACGGGCTCAGTAGGCATTTGTTTGCCAAGTGTTAGCTGTGGCTTGAAGGTGATTTTGAGTCCCAGCTTTAAGAGGCCCTTGTCAATAGAAAAGATTTTGGTGTTTTGTTTTCCTCAGATTATCTTTAAAAATTAGAAAAATTGCTTGCACCATGAGGAATGTGTGAAATTTGTTAATGTTTATCAAATTTTTCAGTGTATGCATTTCCGTGTAGCAATGATGCGTGACTCCCACGCAGTCAGCAGTGTCACTCGTTGAAAGGAACTCTTAATCTATACCTTTGTGCAGAAGGGTAGAGTGCGTCCCTGGGTGCTCTCTTGCCTTTGTAAACAGCTATTTTGTAGTTGTTCCTTAAATAATTGCAGTACACAGGTACAGGATTCACGGCTGAGGAATCCACATCTGTAGGGACACGGAACAAAAGAATTGTGTCTGTCTCGAAGTCATGACAGCTTTCGTTTTTTCTTTTTGAAAAGGTCAGAATAAGGTTCTGATCCTTCCAAAACCCATTTATGCCTAACACAATGTTATGAAAGGGCCAACAAAGTCAATAAAGACAGTAACCATGCAGAAATTGGAACATACGAATGCACTTTTGCAAGTCTGAGGAATGAGGAAAAGCAAATGCATCCCCCTGGGTTTTAGCAATCGGATAGCATACGTATTAATAATGTGCAATACCCAGCGCAGTGCATGGAAAGCCATAAAAACGCGAACCGTTGGAGACGGGTTCCTATAGACAGAATTCCCTTGCTCTCAGAGGTATAGCCATTGATATCTAAACACAAATCAACCGTAACAATAAGAATTTGTTTGGCACAAGCTTCCAGCAACTAATGGATAACACAGACCAAAAATGCTTCTCTTGCCTTTTGTTAGCTCCGGAATGCTGTTCGTCACTGGAGACGATCCGCAGCAGAAACGTACCCTGGGGCTAAACTGGGAGGGTAGCTAGAGCTAACCCGTCTTTGTCTGCAGAAACCTTCTAGCCACATAAATGTGTTTTACAGATGTCCAGCGGTAATTTACTCAGCCCAGAAGAAGACGCTTAATAGCACGGAGAGGGGTGGCTGGGTTCAACGCACAGCCAGCGAGCGGCTTGTCACCACCACCTGCAGCTAGAGCAGACACTGGAGAGCATTTTACAGCCACGGGGCCTGACCTGCTGTTGCTGACACAAGGTGGTGCCAGCTCCACCTTTCCCGTGGAGTCAGGAGTTGGCCGGCATGAAGAGGTGATCCTGCCCTTGGTCCCGGGATGCTGCCGGGGGCTACAGCCCCTTGTCTTCCGCTTGCGGAGGGATGGGAGCAGATGGGGCCTGGGACGGACGTGCTCTAAGCAAAGATTATCGCAAACTTTCAGATATAACTGCTACCGGGAACTAGGGAAAGAGAAATATCCGGCCCTGCGTGTCTGCCTTGCAGCGCAGCTCCAGTTGACAGACGAGTTTGGGCCTTGCTCTTCTTCCAGCACAGGCATTTGTGTCCTGCCAGAATCTGGCACCCTGCTTGGAAAGGGAAATTACTAGTCCTTTCCTGAAAGTCAATTACTGCTGGTTCAATCCCACATAAACTGGAGAAGGCCTGCCAAGAGGCCGCGAGTATACATTCAAGGCCAAGTTTCTACAGGTGTCCACGCAGTTACAGTTGGCTCCGAGTTGCCACACCATATAGAGAGCTGAGGAACACGCGCACCAGCTTGAGGGACTAAAAAGGCAGTATTAAGGAAGCTATTAAATTTGTGTCCATTTCCTAAAAACATGGACTGCAATTTGTGAAAACATCCTTGACATTGGTCAGAGCAAAAAGAGGTATTTCGGATACATGCTGAGAAGTTGGACGAGTGTCTTAACTTCCTTCCCCCCAGCTTCTTGAGCGATTTACAACATCCTTCTAGTAAAGGATCCAGAGTCATTTGGAGGGAGAAAAAAGACTTATTGGAAGATTAAAGAAATCACTGAGCTTGCCAAAGCTAACAAATGGACTCAAAGCTCAACTACTCCTCACTGGAAAGAGAGATCACACTTCTGGTGAGCAGGAGAGTTGGTACCAGTTTGTGCAGGACTTATGACGGCAAAGAGGTCCCACGTTCTGCTTAATAAAGGAATCGGCTTACAAACCCACCCTTCGCCAGCTGAGCCAAAGTCCAGGGGCCTCTGCAGGAAGGAGATACTAACGAACAATAATTTAGAAGGGAAAAAGGAACAGTTCAACGGGCAAAAGTTGCTCTGCCAGGGCATGACCCTGCTGTCGCCCACGGAGAGGTCTGCCATTGTCCCCAGTGGGGCAGGTCCCTTGCTCATGGTCCCAGGGTGAGACCCACCAATGATGGTAACCATAACTGCTTCTAAGAATACCCCAGCGTTGGCAATTCCTATTTCCTCTGCCCACGCCTATTCAAAGCACCACCGAGTGAGGTTTTCCATCCTTAGGTTCTCTTGTGCTGTCCCTGAAGAACACACTAAAAATTATTAGCTGCTTTTTAACCTGAAGATTTTCTCTGCATCCCCAGTCTAACAATCTGCACTTTCTTTTGTCTCTGTATTAATCATTCCATTATCAACCTGTGCAGCAATTAGGTGGGAGATTTCCAGTATCTGGGATTTCTCTTGGTGAACTGTATTTGCAGTAATGCTTCCCTTTCTATTTTCCGTGGTAATAACTTTAACTTGAATTTTAAACAACATGACTTTTAACATAGTACGTGTTTCTTTTTGACACAAAGGTTACGCAAATAATGCAACCTTGGTCACTGTTCGTCCTTCACAACTGTCAGGCATTTAGGAGCCACTGATTTTCATTAAAAAAATAAAAATCAAGAGGATGCACAAGATATACCAGGGATTTTTCTATTTAGCTTTCTGGAGATAGAGCCTTGAAGGTCATGTTTAAACTCAAGATGAATCCAACCATGAAGATTAAAAACTGTATATTGAAAAAGAGAAGCCGAGGGTTTTAGGCAAGCATGAACACTTCAAGAAGCTTGAAGTTATGGGCAGGAGAGCAATAAAGTGGCACGTTAACAACATTGTTCTGATACCACTGAAGGAATCATTAGTTTATAATAGAGTTTATTTCAACCTTATTTGAAAAGGTTCAATGACAGAATACCTATAGCTATGCATTTCTGAAAGCGCTGCAGGAGTTTCTCCAAGAAACTTATCTGCAGGGAAGTTTCCCCTGTATAGCTGTTATCAGGCAAAATAAATTTATCTGATGTACTGTGCGTGGTACAGGCATGTGAGGCCGAGGTGAATAAGGGTATTAAAGCAATCAGAGGGTTTCTGTCCTGATGCACCTCTCAATTAGCTACAAACCTCAATGCACTGCAGTCGGTGGCTGTACGTGACGGAAAGCTTGAGCAGTCTAGCAGGAAACTGCTGTATTGTTTTACAGGATGATACCATGAAAGCACAATTAAAGTCCGGGAGACAATATTAGGATATTTTTTCCAAAGTCTTGCATCAAAGTTGGTGGTTATAGTGCTGCTAAGCCTGTTAGACTATTGTATTTAGAAGAAGCTGGGGCTCTGCCGGTGAAACATCTACACTGCAAGATGTCAGCTCATCAAAAGACTTCATGAGAATGCATTGATGCTGATGAGACTTTCATCAGGAAAGGTTTCTCAGCTCCTCACCAGTATTCCTCAGCAAAGGCCAAGAGACACTCACTGCAGAGTGAGGAATTGCCTACTTCTTGGGCAGCTCATCAGGAACGTGGGAGAACCAAATTCAAGAGCCCGCACCGTGACTCAGAGCAAGCTGCGCCTCCCAAAGCCCACGCAACTGGTCTTGCCCTCAGGCTCTCTAGTATTCCTCAATAGGCCTCTTTCAGTCTTTTTTTTTTTTTTTTCCAGAACTTTTTGGGAGGCCTTGAGTTTGTGCTGATGTGCAACAGAAAAATCTCTGAAATCTAGAAAATCTTTGGGCATGGGAAGCCTATTTCTCTCCATGCTCTTCCTACTGGTTCCTTTTTCTTGAAGCTATTGAATCAACAAGAATTGGAGATCTCAGAGGGAAAGACTGCAAATAACGTCATTGCTGAATCCTCCTCTTCACAATTCACTTGAGAACTCCTATCAATGCCAGTATCCCAACCAGATCAAAGCCCCAGAGCTACTGCTCTGTTCTCAGCTGCATGGTTACCCACCATCAATATCAGACAATTTCATCTTCTAGTTTATTCTGCCTAGAGGAATGGCTCAAAATTGCTCAGAAAGTGCTGCTTGCCGCCTTTGGTCCTCTCATTAGCCAGGGACCTGTCAGTTTGCGCATTTGCAGCCCCTGACTTGGTACACTTTCAGTAGCTAATAGCTTGGCGCACAGACCCGATGAGCCTCCTCCTGTATCTTGGCAACGGCAACTATAAACATTTCAGACATGCCTGGCTTCTTCTCCGTGGAGCAGGGCATGACCAGACGTCGCAGCCGTAGAAAGAGACAGGCGTGGGGGAGGCAGGAGAGGGCTTGCTGCACATCACAGAGGGGGAAAAACTTTGTAATTCGCTAAAAATCTCTTTGGAAGGCCACGTTCAGATTCAGATTTTTTCCCTTGGCACAAAACCAGTATCAGACCCTGTAATTTCTCACCAGTTGAAGAGACCATGGAAGGATAAAGTGTAACCGAGACGTGAAATCAGATGCTAGCAGCTTTGTCATCTTTCACTTGATTTTTCACTTGAAGTTCAACAATAAAATAATAGTTTTCGCAGGAAACGCACCTTTCCATCTGCAGTGTTTGCAGGCATGTGATGACTAGACTTGTAAAGGCATCTCAGGCTTATGGATTTCTGTAGGAGCTGAAGCAGTACAGAGCCTCCATGGCTTTGCCTCGGCTTTAATGAAAGATCATGGTTGTTTTAGAAAGCTCGGCCCTTGGACAAAAAATAGATTCACTTTGTTGATTGTTTTTCCCTCAGCAAGATGCTCTCAAGTGGTCTCTGAGCTCTAGAAGGGTTTATCCATCTTCAGAGGATGTTTCAGCTCAAGTCCTTGGCTACATTCATGCTTTATTGGCATATGGAATTGCAGCACTTGCAGACATGATCGATCGAGCTTTCCACTGGCTCATTCCCACATGGAGAGCACTGTCTCAGTATCAGAGCAGGTATTAGCTCACATAAATCAAACCGCGTGGTTACCACCTAAATCTGGTGCTTCCTTGCCATTTGGGTGCTATTTCAGGATGATATTTTTGCTCCGTACCACTGTGCTTGCCCCCGTCTCTTGGATCTACGGAGATTTACTCCAGCATGGCTCTCGGGCCAGAGGGACAGCAGCATCAAACCAACCCCGGCGGTACACGGCCTCCTTCCACTCCTCTCGCCCCACGCCTGCTTCCAACTCACCATCCATCCCACTTCCACGTGGGGAGGGAATTACACGCTTTGTGCCTTCTGCAGGGAATGATTTACGCAGATGGGTAAAACCCAGCCTCAGCTGAGACCAGAGCTGGCTGATGTCTAACCAAAGCGTGGGCAGCGCACCCACGGCTACACCCATCCACGGGGCATTTCACAGCAAGGGCCCATCCAAGCAACTTGCGACCACTGTGCTGACGGATAGGACCCTGCTTTGCACACCTCACCTTACACACAGGCATGAAAACCCCCTTATTCTGTAAGGTTTTATTTCTGGAAACGCCACGAGAGCGGGTTTTTTTCCCCACAATGCAAAGCCCAGTGCTGCTCCTCTAGAAGCCACATAAACTTCCTCAGTACCTCCCCATATCCCTACATCAATTTTATTGCATTCCTGCTGGCATGGGGAAAGAATGAAAACGGGTGATGGTAAGATAGCTGCAGCTGCATGTTTTCTCCTCGCCACTTTTGCTGACTCAGAAATTTGAGAACAACAAGCAGCAGCAGACAGCATAACCAAACCTTATCACGCTGGAATCCAATTGTGTGGCTTGCACGGAGCATTTCCAAGCCAGGCTATCGCTCTTACTGTTTATGTTGCATCAAAGAAAACAGCTGGAAAAACTGTAAACTCCTTAATTTTGTTAACCGTATAGAAAGTTATTTGTTAGACTCGAGAACATTACACAACAGTGGCACAGACTTTCTTTTTTTAAGCTTCCAAAAAAAAAAAAAAAAAAGAAAAAGAGAGGGAATGAAACCTCTTTTTCCTTGAGGCTGCTGCAAAGGTTCAGACTTGTTTTAAAAAAAAAAAAAAAAGAAACCCCGATGACTGCCAACTTTAATTGCCAAAAATGTGCTTTCAGTTATTAAAGTCCTAATGAGGTAAGTAGGGGAAAGGACAGTTTCTTACTTCTTGCTCATGACAAAAAGAGAGAGAGAGAGGAAGAAAAGCAATAAACAGACTAGCTGGTGCTGTGGGGTGCAGATAATGTAATGACCTATTGGTCAAATCTTTAGAGCCACCAGTACCGTAGCACAAGCCTTGCCATTTTTTGCTAAGGAAATAGATTTACTTGCTAATAACAGTAGCGAGGTATTGCCCGGTCTCCAGAGAGAGCGCAGCACATACACAGATGCTTTCCTGAGGCCGCTGAGCGCCTCCTGACACGTTAGGGGGGACTGGAGCGTGGAGGGGGGAAAGCAATGAAAATGCAGGTGAGGGACGGCCGCATTTTCTCATTTCCTGGCCATGGTCTATTCCCAGCAGCTCCAATGAAATATGTTACCTCCTCTCCCGTGTGACTAGCGCAACCACAACTCAAATCAAAAGGCACCTGGGCTACACAGCAAATCCTAAATCTTTATACAACTAAGTAATTTCCATGGGGAAATAGGATGGAGCCTTCCCCTCAACACTTACGTACTTGTGTAACATCTGAGGACCAGGGGTGAGAAACTCTGCTGAAGGTTTTTGTATGGGAATGACACGGCTTTGGAGGCCCTTTTGATTTTTAAGAGTCAACAAGGGGTGAGGAGCTTTGGAGAGGAGAGAGCAGAGGTGGCTCTAGACAAGTGGAGGTAAGAGGACAGGAAGGAGTTGGGCTACTTCAGGTTTGGTTAGCAGTCACACTAGGTGGAAAACACAGCAAGAAATAACACATTATGCATTAACTCCAACAGCACAGAGACTGCTCTGGCCTCGTTAGCCATTGCTGATTTGTACACTCCAAGTACGACCTCCCGCTTGGGAGTATTTTTGCCCCTCCGATGGCCCATCCAGTGGGCACGCACATCTGCTGAGCCAGGAGAGCCCTCGCTACAGACCCACCCCGCTTTCGCCAACGCACGAACACTTCAAGCAGCTTTAGAAGTGTCACCTTATTTGCTCTGGTTATGCATGGAGAGAGAAAGGCCAAGTTATAGTCCCCCCAGCCTATGCTGTCCTAACCCCCCCTCCTCTGCTCGGCCAGGCTGCGCTCACTTTGTCCATGCCCAGTAAAGAGCAGCTTAGTATTTTGTTTCAAGGCCATTCCTAAAATTAGGAAATGAAGCTGGCTGGGGCTGCTTAAACATCTTTTTACAATTACTCAAATAAATGCTTTTAAAAACAGAGTTTCCTAGGGTGGCTTCAGATTTGGTTCCTTACTCCTACTTTTGTTTTGGCATTCACTAGCGCTCGCGGGAGCGTGTGTGTGTCTGAGCTCACGCGCTGATCTTTGCTCGGGGATCTGTCCCCATAAAACAGGGCAGACAGGCTGATTTGCCATATGTTTTTGCAACAGGCAAGATGAAGAGTTGCTAACGACAGAGCAGACAGCCTCCAGTGTCAGCGTGGGGTCTGAGCCCAGCAGCACCTGGAGACAGTCCTGTGATGGGGGGAAAAGGAGAAGATGGGCAACAGGTCCTGCCCCAGCGCAGCCTCTCGCATTGCTGCCCGTATGGGCTACAGGGGAAGGGGCAGAGGAAACGCTGACAAGAGAATAAGCGGCTAGATACAATCCTGGAACCATCTCAAGTCCCCCACTGTTCATAATTACCTATCGTTTGCCTGATCCAAACATTCACCCCTCTGAAAGGCCCTAATCCATTACCTGCCATGTACTGCCCCTTTATGATTTCCTCATCTGCGCTGCAATACGCCGCTAAAGCTTTGATGTTCTGGCAAGGCCAGGGAGGCTCTGAAATTTGGGATTAGCAAACATCCGCAGGCATGATGTAGGCTCTCCAACACGAGCACGTGTTCCAGCATCTGAATCTAATAACGGCATGCCAAAAATCCGCAAAAGGCAGCGAGGTGATTCCTGGCTCTTTGGGGTGGCAACGCCTGGGCCAGGAGAGCTGTCTGGAGCCAGGGCAGGTCGGGAGCACGGGCAGAGTCAGCTACGGCTGCTCTGCTAAAGGCAGGTCACACACCCCGCTGTCTCGGGGACCGCTCTTCTAAGGACACTCGGCTCGGTTAATACAGAAATTCATTCCGGGGAGAAAAGCGTTAACCCTCGAGCGGTGCTGCCCCAAAGAGGCATCGTTCTAGGTGCGTGTCTGCATGCCTTTTTTTTTTTTTTTTATTACCTTCTTTAAAAAATATATACATATGTATATTTTAAAAATATAGCACAAGCTATTAATGAAAAAAACCTATACATAAAATTTCCAAACCGCGATTTGCATGCCCCAGTCAGGAGCTGGGCAGTAGTGGTTGCAACACGATGGCTTTAAGGCTTTAAAATTCGGCTGCTCCCCTGATGCATTTGCAATCCTGCCCGATTCCAAAGGGTACACGCAGTAATTACAGCAGGAGTAGTGTCCTGTTTGCATAAATCTGGTTTGAATAACAGTATCAGGAACACGAAAAAAAAAGCACAAATCACACAAATCCTTTAACCAAAGAGTTCAGCATCCCTTGCATTAGAAGAAAATCCTTGAGATCCAGAGTACTAATCATAAATGTGAGTATTCCTCTCTGAGCAGAGAAGGTGCCTTTGCTGAGCACTGGGCTGACATTGAATATATGTTGCGTCAGACTGGGGTAACGCCTGTTTATAAGGTTCAGATGGAGGCAGTGTAAGTAGCTCTCCAGTTTTTGGGATAAACAGCTGCAAACAAAGCACAAGAAAAACCGCTTTTGTTTTGTTTTTGACTAATTTGTATTTGCTGAGAGCGTGGGGCTTGTTCCTGTTGTTGCAGCTGTAAGTTTCAGGGCGGCTGCAAGGTAAAATCCAAAATTGTACAAGCAATTAGCCCATAGTAATGTCTAATCACTGCTGGCATCTAAAAAAAAAAAAAAAATGGAAACAGCGGGGATGTTTAACTTTGAAAACCAACTACTGCACAGATGCAGAAACTATGTTTGTTGAGGAAGTTTTCCTTGGCCTATCGATGTGAATTGTAAAAATTGGCTCAAAACACGGTGACATAAAGACGGCAGAACTGTAGAAAGATGTACTCTGGTTCATCACATCAACATTTGAGTACAATTGCTAGGAAACTTATTCACACAAATCAAATGGTTTCCAAGGGCCAGGCTCCACCGCATCAGTTAGACAGTAATTATTTTCAGCTGGCCTTCGTACGCCTCAAGTTCATGCTCTTCTTAGCCAAGAAGATCGCAGGTGTGATCCTGCCTCTCCTTTGCGCAGGCGGCGTGTGAGCAGGGGCCGCCCCACCAAAGGAAGGTCAGAACACAGCCCAGCCCCCAGTCCGCGCCAAACCCAGCAGCGCGCGAGAGCCTCGGGAAGGGGCGCGCCAAAACCTCCAGCAAGAAGCTGAGATGCGTTAATAATAATCATAAAAGTCCCGTCTGCCGTCAGGGTTCAGCTTGCCGGGGAGGTGCTGGGACCCCCTCCGACCAGGGGGCGGGAGCCCCTGCCGGGTGCCCCGCTCCGACCGCCGGGTGCGGGGAGCCGCGCAGGGCAAAAGACCGATTTATTTTTCACACATTTGGCACTTTGTTACTGATGCGTAATCTCCTGTCGAGCGGTGAGGTTGGTGCCGACCTCACCACACGAAAGAGCTCTCCCTGACGTATGAGGATGTTGCTGTTGTTTTTCCTTGCAAAATTATGGCTGTGGTATATTGCTGTCTCCGGAAACGTGTCTCTTGGAGAGATGTGCTCCAGGATCCAGAGATACATCAGTTGATTCTGCATTTCTCAAAATTAGCTGTTAGCTTGACTGCTGGAAGAACTCGGGATTTTCTAATTACAGACCCAGAAAATCATGCATTAGTATTCAGGGGGGCACATAACACATAAGGATGCGTGCAGAGCACAAGGAACATCTGTGCCACTATGGCAGTGGCACAAGAACCAGCTTTAAGGAGAGGGGCCTGTCAGTCCTTTCCAATTCTGATCCAACCCAACGCCAGCACTGGTCTGTGTGCCAGCATGTCACCTTGTGTAGCACGCTAAATCCATTCTGGGTTGTTGTTGTTTTTTTTAAAAAAAAAAAGAAAGAAAATCCTGTATTGATTTAAATCAGTGTAGGCTGATAAAATCAGTGGGGGTATAACAACGTGTGCCTGCACCAGCTGCCAGCCCTATATTTTCAAATGAAGCAATAAAAGAATGTCGTAGGGACAGCCAGCTAAAATTGTATTAACAAATACAGGAGCAGTTAAGTACACTCTGCGAACCTCCCACCTGCTTACTGTTTGCCCCTGGGCAGCGTCAGTAGAAAGGTAACGCACGTCCGGGAGCAGCGAGTACAGCCACCCTTGGTCTGAGAGGGTGAGAACAAACCATCTGCCCCAAGGAGGGCCAGCACGCGCCCGCGCTGATGGCAGGGAAACCGTCAGTACAACTCACTCAAAGTTTGCCTTCTTCCTCTTCCTCCTCATAAGTGACTGTGCTGGTGCTCAGAGGGTCCCCACCTACCTGCTGGAGTCCCTGCAGAACACCCACGAAGAGAGAAGGAGAACACAGGCTCTCTGCAGCCCACACTGCCCCCATGGAGCCTCCTCAGCCAGCAATCAACGGAACGTGAAGCATCAGTGCTTTTAAGGAGCCTCATGTGGCAGCTCATACTCCTAATGCTCCACCGCAGGTGGGTAAGCTGTGGGTTGCTCCCCCGCAGTAATGCTCATTAAGCGCTGGAGTACATCATTGGGGCAGGTGAAACATCTCAGCAGTGGGGTTCAGCTCAGGTTGGTAGCTGTAGGGAGTAGTCCGGACACAGCCGCTCCTTCCTAGTGAATGAACAAGGTAAGGTCTCAGTGCGACTCTATGATCCCGAGGGGAGGTGTTTCCAAACGTGCCTTCGGAGCCCTTCCAGGTCCACCAGCCCCAAGAGATGCGGGGCGCATGGAGCTGCCCCGTCCCTTCTGCGCCCCCGGTGAGCAGGGGTAGCCACACTCGCTCTCCCCAGCCTCTGCAGCGGGCACAGGAGGATGTTGGTTTGCAAATCCACTCACGCACCGAATGCGTGTCCCAGGGAAAAAGTATGGACATGTGCAAAATGTTCCCAGGTGGGACCTGGGCAGTGGCTGGGACAGGGGCTGCTCTCCGGGCAAACACCCAGTCCAGCGAGCGGGTGGGTGAGATCCGTCCACAGTCACTATCAGCCCGGGGAAAACAGAGTGCCTGGGTTGTCACAGATTGCTTCCTCACAATGAATACGGGTCATTTCTTGAGCTTATTACAAAATTTAATCAACACAGTTTGAAATCTTTTTTGTCATTTTACAGCTTTCATTTCTGCCTTCTGGGGTATTTTTTGGCTCTGTCTTTTTTCTGGGTGTATTTTTTTTTTTAAAGTGGGTATTTCTGTCCTTCTCCGTCAACTATCATGATTTTTTATGATGCAGTAAAGCTGAAAGTGGGCTTTGACCCGTGTATGTTATGCCTTTGTTAGCAAAATAAAACTGGAAAAGCATCGTGCAAAAATTGTATAAAGGCCACTGTGTATATAGTATTAGCTTTCTTTAATCCTTAGCTGGGCCCTTTTTCAAGGTCGAGAAAAAGAGATGCAGCCTTAAGTACTTTTAACATAATCCTCCGACATCACGTAAATCACAGAAGAAAAAGCCAGCTCCCACAAACACCGGCCTGAAAATGTACGTAGGTAAATCTGGTGGTTCTACAAATCCGAAGGGGTTTTGCTGAGCAAGTCAAATATGCAGGTTCAAGGTTGGCTGAGCATCAGTATTATGTTCCAGTCTCCCTCTACTGCAATATATTTAATCTCCAGTAATTAAACTTCTAAATGAATCCATTTCACAACAGCTACAGTGCGTAGAGCGAATCGGTGAGTAAATTTTCGTAACCTCAGAACCAACCCCAGATCGGGGTGGAGCTGCTCTCCGTGCAACAGCCTATGGAGCAGATAGAGATGTAACTGCCAAAATACAGACAGAACTAAATGAAAAAATCCAAAGAACTCCCTTGGCTCATGGTTTTCAATTTCTTTCCTGTTACTAAAAAAATATTTTCTAAACACACACAGCACATTGTTTTGCTGCAGCCCCTGATTACAAAAAAAAAAAATTATGAGGAAGCTGATTAGAAACTTCTGATTAGAGGAAAAAAAATATCACTGACGATAGCATCTGGGTGCAAACTGAGAATTCACAGCACAGTAGACACGGAGAGAGCAATCTGTCACCGAGACTGCTTGCTTTGATGAGATGAAATGAGTCTTACCATGGCCAAACCCAACATAGATGGCTAGGAGCGGGGACTGGATGTCATGCACCTCCAGAAGGATGCTACAGCAACAACGGGTTTGCGTGGTCCCAAGAGGCCCTGCCAGGAGGGCACAGCCTTTCCTGGGAAGCGAGAGCAGGGAGGACAGCACTGCAGTGCCATGGACAACGCTGGTGTTTGACTTCTGAAGGACGTAGAAAGGCAGGAGGTGTTTTACCCGAGAGGAGGGCACAGTGACCCGAATGCTCGGGAGACGCTTGCTGGGCGCGCACTTACAGAGCTTGGAGGTTTAGAAATGCCTGGGCTATAGGTCTGAAGAAACTTTGGGGAGAAAATACAAAGCGTGTAAAGGCTATTTAATAATGAGGGAAGACAGCAAGAATGACTGGGTAGGGACTGAAGCCAGGCAAATTCAGACGTGAAATAAGTCACTGCATTTTCAGAGTGAGGGGGATTAACCTTTGAAATGAACTACCCAATGAAGTGATGGATCATCTGTCTCCTGGTATCTTTAAATCCAGACTGGATGCCTTCCTGGAAGACACGTGCAAGCCAAATACAGGTTTCCTGCTTCACGCAGGGATGGATGGGTGAGGTTAAACAGCCTGAGGGACGAGGGGGCTAGTATGGATGATCTAATGGTCCCCTCTAGTCTTTAAACGCTGAACGTGGGACTCAATGAAACAAGATGCAACACAGAAATGTCCCCAGGTCTCTGAATTACTGCTTGTTACAGGTCATTTTGAATCGTCCCGTGCCCAACAAGCAGTCCCACTGACATCCACGGCACCGCCTGCAGGAGAAGGTGCTGTGCCATGTGGACAACCATGGCTCCATCTGGGCGTAAATGGTCATAAAAGGACCCAATTTGCATCTCTGCAGGACAAAAAGAGCTAATGCATCATGTCACTCATCACAACTATGAGCCAACAGGTCCTCGCCTTCCGCGGCTACCAGGCTCAGAAATACACAGAGCAGAACATTATTATGCTTTTCAGTATTTTAAAGACGTTGCTCTTAAAAGATAAAAGTTTCTTCCCCCCACCCCTTATAGAGCATATCCTGAACCCATCAGACTGCTGTGCCCCCCGGCAGAAAGCCCTCCCCCCTCCATAGGTACTAACTCCCTTTAGCCCTCCCTAGTAAGAAGAAAATTCATCCAGATCGAAACTGGTAAGAACTTCCAGTAAATTCAAGCAAAATTTAAACTTCAGTAGGAGAATAATAGAAGATACTGGGAAAAATCCTAAAAGTCCCACCAACTTTATAAAGCCCAACCCGCGCATGCTCCAAAGGGCTAACCCATCTCCAGGGAGCCCGACTGTGCGGCCCAAAAGTCAGACCTCTAGGCTGGCTCTGCAGTAGAAAGGGTAATACTTCCCTCAGCGATGCAGAATGGCAAACCTGAAAAATTGCCCTCAAATGTCCAGAAAATCAGCACCACGTGGTAAGCAAGGCCACATAGTGCTACTCCCTATGTTTCACTTCAATTTTTATCCATACCACATGTTGCCTTCTTGCCATTTAGAAATTTAGTTCTCATTTATCAGCGTTTTCACATTTCACTTCTGGACGCTGCTATCCGTGCATTATCCATCCTTTTTATCTTGCTGTTTGAACTGTGTTCTGCAGCTCTGGTTCAGTTTTACCATTCATTCATCAGCGTGAAGTTAAACAATTACTAAACAACTTGGGTAGCTGGCAGGCAGTGAGGAAGCAAGATCCATTTCTGCCCAGAGGGAAGAGAGATTTTATACAATAGCATGGCCTTTGTTCCGCATCTCACGGGCGACGCTATTGATGTGAAGGTTATATCACGTTATGTGCCAAACCACTTGAGCTGGTTTCAGATTGCAGTTCCCCTTGGGGTGTTTCCACTCAATATATAAGATAACCAGATCTGCTCTCTGTCCACTCCTAGCCTGGACAGTGCTTAGTCAGCTCCCCAAATCTTGGCAAGCTGAAGCGGGAAAGCGGAGTTGCACTCTTCCCTAGTTATTACCATGTTATCAGCGATCACTCCTCTCAATGCTATGGAGCGCATGGCAAAACAATGAGCAAATTGCGTGTTTTCCTGCGGTGAGCAGAAAGCGGTTAAGTGACTGTAAAACCGAGTGCCCCGTACGTGTCGGTACATTCTGCTTGCATCTGCAGCACTTTGTCTCGGCTTTAATTCATGACCACAAAACTGCTGATTACCTTGCTGCAAAGAAATGGACTTTGGGGGCATGACAGAGATGCAATTCTGCTTCTCATACATCGGGAACATCAGGATTCGGGGATCTGACCTGGGTCACAGTTTATTATTTTGTTTTTAGAATTTTCTCAGCGTTTCCCACTACTGGGAAATACAGGACAAGCAACAGTCATCTTAGCTTTGCTTTGTAGATCTCTGTGTCTTCCCCCCTCCCAGCTTTATTTTACATTGTAATCGTTATTTTGCATTAGAATTGTTATTTTGCATTAGAATCTGTATTTCATTATCTGGCCTCCCAGTTTTCTTGCACTGTGCCAACGTGAAAGATCACAGAGGTTTTTTTTGCAGAGCCTGATAGCTAGTGGAGAGACTACTGCTGGGTGACTTGGGCTGAGCCGTAACGCCAGAAACCAAGTGTGAAAAGGGGCCGGTCTGCTCTGCTAACAACCGCTCCACGGGCACGGCCATCCCGGGAGCCACCGCTCCCAAAGCAGGATGTGCCATCTGGCCTGGGGACGCTCTCCAGACCTCCTGCGTCCAAGGAGATGGGAACGGGGTCTGCAGGGAGGAGTTTAGGATTTTGTTGATTTAACCCTCGCAATCTGTTTAAAAATAACATTTCCTGTGCTTAAAACATATCTCAGCTATTCCGGTGTCCCTTGGTTTCTTATCACATTTTTTTCTTTTTTTTTTTTTTTTGGATTAATGAGCTCTCACAAAATAACTTGGAAGCAGTAGCTACCCTAGCATGAAGTTTTGGGTTTAAGGAACTGGACCTTGAGGCTCCTCTGCCCAGGAAAAAATACCAGGTACAGGATTTTGCCTTGAAGGATACCCAGGGGATCCAGAGGTGGTTACAGGATCAATAATCATAACAGGTTTCTCCAGCCCAAGGTGCTGGAGAGGCTAAGCACTGCTGGAGACAGACAGCTTTTCCGATGGGGATCTGGTCGCAGGGCATCAATGTCAAACAAAAGTCACATGTACTAGAGCAACAGAGTCCAGAGATTTTATTCTCGTGCCCTGAGTCTGGAAATTTAAGAGGTCATAAGGAAAATACCCTAAATTTTGAGGCCGTTACTAAAGGGCTGAATCAAAATTCTCTGTAAAGAGCCCGAAAGTGCTGAGACATCCACTGTCTGAACTCTGTGGGCTGGGCTTATTAATGGTCAAAATCAAAACTGTCTTTTTCATTTAAAAATACACATGCAAGTACTCATTCCAGTGCAAGAAGCTCAGGTTCAAGTCCTTTTTCTGCTCATACAGCCTTTTTTTTTTTTTTTTTTGGCTCCCTCCTGCTGGAATTGCTTAATTTGTATAAACAGTGAAGCATTCATCCAGATTAGAGCTCCTGCCCGTATCATCCGGTCGTCAGGACGACAGCCAGGAGGATGGAAAACCCCGTTCAGGTCTCCAAACCAGGGCACAGTTTGGGGAGGTGTCACGGGTCTGGGCACCCATCTCCCGCATGGCCCCCCTGCCACTCAGCCCACCTTTCTGAGCCGAAAGTCCGTCCCCAGGAACCTCTTCCCGCCACGGCGTTATTGGATCCGGCGCGT
Organism: Vanellus vanellus; assembly: GCF_965231255.1. Classification (NCBI taxonomy): domain Eukaryota; kingdom Metazoa; phylum Chordata; class Aves; order Charadriiformes; family Charadriidae; genus Vanellus; species Vanellus vanellus. The sequence continues at coordinate 2,756,911 of NC_138914.1, forward strand.
TTCCGTGGGTCAGCATCGCACAACGAAGCGCTGGTACACGGGGACGTTTCTCACCAGCTCTAGTCAAAATCGGCAGAAAAGGGGTTTCAACCCCTTTTTACATGCAAGTTCAAAGGCATCTTGGATTATCTGCTAAAAGTAGAGGTGTCCAACATTTGTTAGCAGTTAGACTGCATTGCTTATCAGAAAATGCAACAAAACAGGCTTATTTTGTTTTCTTGCCTCATCTGGTATATTTCTATTGCTTATTTTGATTTCAGAGAAGAAACAATAGAGGAAAGTTCACCAAATGAAATGTTTGCCAATGTTTTCACAGAAATATTTGCCACTGGAGGTCAGCTCCACTTTTCCAAAAGTAATTTAATAACCCAAATCTATCATATTGAAAATCCCTCTAGACTCTTATCAAACTAGAGAGACATTCATAGGTCATTTTAAAAACATCAGCATACACTTTGAAGATGGCTCCAGATTCCCCTCTGTGCTATAGATTCTTGTTGGACAAATTGTCCCTGAATCTATTTATACATTATTTTTTTTTACAGCATTATGAGAAAGCATCGGTTTATCTAGCTAAAAAATGTCTAGCTGTAGCCACACAACTGCACCGATGTTTAGCAGAGCATAGAAATACCGATTGAGAAAACAAAAGATTAAATTGGAAGCTATCTATGAAAGATTTCTTTACTCAAAATAGTTTAGTGTAACTCTACAATTTAAAACCACTCAAAAATCAAAACATGCTCTTGATGATTTAACTCGGTCCCACTGCTCAGCCTGCCTGAAACAATGATCTTTCTTGAACGTCTTTCGCATTTTTCAATGCATACATTTTTCTCTTCTTTCAAATGAGAAAGTGCAACTTCATGCAGGTATTCTTGACAAATTGACATAAACTTTAGGCAAAACCCTCTTCAAATCAATGTAGGCTGGAGCCTACAGATTACCCTGGCAGGCAGAATCGGAGTGGGTACACAGTGTCGTCCCTGGAAATGCTCAAGGCCAACTGGTTTTGTGGCCAGTCCGGGCCCCGCTGGCTCCCGGCAAAGCGGGGCTGATGCTGGGGTTGGGCACAGCGCGATGCCTCCCGCTGCCGGCGCCACCACCGGCAACGCTGCTGCGGACCTGGCTCGGCACACAGGGCAGCTGCACCCTATAATCTGCTTCCACAAAACCACACTCAACCCACCCAGCGGTGGAGATTGGAAGTTTTGGGTCAGGCTGGAAGTGCTGCGTCAATCGGCTGCCACGCAGAAGCGAGCACGCGGAGCAAACCAGAGCTTCGGGCAATCCAGTTGCATCCTTCCTTCCAGGCATCAGCCGCACGCCTGAGGGCACAGGCAATCTGTCTGAGACAACAGAAAGAACAAACGCAAGCAAGCGGATGAATCATACCTTTTAAAGCAGGACTCAGGGTTTGCTTTGTGATGAGGTTTTCGGCAAACAGCCCCACGCTGTGGGACTTCGTCTTTCCTGCTGGCTGGGCAGACCGACCCCAGCTCGCCGAGCCGCACAAGGCAGCAAAACCTCCACCTCCATCCTCAGTGCCGCAGTGGGGAGAGCAGGGCTGCAGGCCAGCCCTTGCTGAGTGACCTGGAAAGAGCACAAGTGAGGAAAACCCTGACCTAACCCGTTTGGTTGTTCAGGCAGAGCATCCGTGTAGGAGTCAGCCGCTGTCCGTCCTCCCTCATACCTGCAGCGTGAGTAAGAGTCACAGTTAATTTTCTTGCCTGTTCTTAGAGCGACGCACCTGCTCACGCACATCTAATACGTGTCTCTCCTAGGACGGAGGAGGCTAACATTCCATTCTTGCTCTAAGAAACGAGTATGACCTCTAAAAAAGCTCCTTGCGTTGCTCCGGCTGCATGCAGCTGATTTGGGATGAGATGCCTGCAGGCTCTGGCCGGAATAACACTAATAAAACGAGAGTCCCGGCACCCTTCAGCTGCCTCGGGAAATGTTCCCGGCAGCCAAAGGAAAGCCCACCACCTTCGGATGCTCCTGTTCCTCCCGCGGCAGGAGCCCTGGGTGAGCTCAGCCACCTCTGCCCAGTCAACCAGGCGACGCTGTCTTTGCTGCTGAGGTTACGCTTCTCAGCGCGGCGAGGACAAAGCGAGTTTCTCTGGGGGAAGAATGGAAAGTGTTTGTGTCCCTGGATAGTCTCTGGAAGCGCGTGGGTGTTTGTGCATGCTTTGAGGGCCAGGCTCCACAAAATACTTAGGCACATGTGTAACCAGAAGTGACGTCCAACAGAGTCCTGCAGAGACAGACACTTCTTCCAGCTCCAGCAGGATCCAAACAGTTTTCCACGAAGTTTCAATTAATTTTTTTGGTTGTTTGTTGTTGTTCAAGCTGCTAAAATAGCCTTCCTTCTGACATGTGCCTGCCCATGTAGCAGCTGAATTAAACTCACTTTGAAGTATAGCAGGTCCTACCCCTCACGAGGAGAAATATCCATAATACAAGGTAAGAGATCTCGGGCTGCTGAATACTACCTGGTTATTAATGTGAAAAACAGAATTAATTCAGTGCCAAAAAGTTGTGAGAAAGTTCGAGCAAAAGCATCATCAATTATAGGGACCGTCTCATACCACAGCTATTTTACAGCAATTCCACTCTACATTCCATGGCCAGCAGCTTATTGAATAATTAAATAGCTAGATGAGACACAATCAGATTAAAAAGCCTTGAATGTGAATGAATATCAGTTTCCCAATTCTGAAAGGAATTTAATCATGGAAACTTCCACCTACTGTCCAGTTTACCGTATTCTGGAGAGAGCTGAAAAGCAGTGATACCCATGAGATCATCTTCCTGGTGCTTTTTCCAGTAGAGAAGGAAACCTGAGCTGTTTCCTCGCAGGGGAACTTGGTCACAGGACACAGCTCCTGAAGATTTGGGAGGAAAACCACCCTCTTCTCATCTTTGAGTAAAGTAGCTTTTTCTGACTGGGGTTCACACATCATTAAAACAGGCACATCATTAAACCAGACACTTTATTAAAATGGAAACACATTTAAAGCTGAGAGTGTGGGATAACTTAATAAAACTTTACAGAGAAGGAATCAGTTACAACCATAGTAAAAGAGATATTTTTTCACCTAATAGTAACCAATATGCATTGCATTGTAAACAGTGCTTTGTGTTATATAAAGTCACTGTGTTTCTCAGCATATAAACCATTTAATTGCAATAATGACTCACATTTCAGCTGCAAAGCTAGACATGTATGGTTTCTGAACGCGTCAAATAGGCAAGACACCAACTAGCCTTGGTGTATTTAGAAGAACTTGCTTAAACCACACGTCAAAGTAAACAGGAAAACTAAAGTCTTGGTTGGGTTTTTTTTTTGTTTGTTGGTTTTGGTTGTTTGCTTTTTCAAGCATCCAAATGTTTGCTTGGAGCCCTAATACATATTAAAATGAAAGTATATGAAAAAGTGTTAATGATTTGTCTGTAGAATGAACTTACCCACCATCTGAAAAGACGCTGGAAATTTTGAAGTGTCAAAGTGTGACTTTGCTCACATATATATTCCTTCTCCTGTTTTTAAATCCAGAATGTGCCTAAATGAGTGACAGATTTAATTAGACAAGTCTTAAAGTGAAACCACAAAAGATCCTCCATTTTGCACTGAAAGGCATCATTCAGAGGTGATGTGTAGAGGCAGCTTGTGATCTGCAGTAACTTAAACTTCGTGCCAAGTGGCCTCCATGCAGATGAACAGTCGATACAAATTATGGAGGAACTCCACTTCTCAGCCAAGACAATTATCCCCATCTACACAATTGCTGAACCAGGTAAACTGAAACTTTCCTTGCTGAATTTGCACTTTCTACACGTAGAAGACCGTTCACATTATTCACTCAACTATATCGCATCCGATAAACGTGCTTTTCCATCATGCCTTCTGGGACCTCTCTAAAGAACCTACAGAATTGAAGCCCAGGCCCACGAAGCGGGGTGGGAAAAGGGCAGCGGGAAGAGGATCAGCCCGTCACAGCCCCCCCAGACTTGTGCCAGATTAGTGACTGCATTACCATGGCCTGATGTAAACAGAAAAGATATTTCCTGTCTTGGATTACATGGCAGGGGACGGGGGATTTGACTTGTAAATGAGGGGAGGATAAAAGGGTAAAGCCCCTAAGTACACACGACAGCAAGTCCGTGAGTAATGAGCCCAAGTTAGAAATGATCCCAGAGACCCACACTTCCGATGAAGTGCTTTAAAAAGACCGATTCGCACATTTGTTGTAAGTACGCTCTGGGATTGCCCTATGAAGCAGAAATATCTTGTCTTCCAGCCATGCCGGGGAACGAACACGCTGGGCCTCGGATGGTGGTGAGCCGGTGGTGGATCTGCGCCCACCTCCCAGCTGCCTCTGCTTGCAGGGGGTCCGCTCCTGTCAAACACAGCGCCGTGACGCTGCCGCGGCACACCGTGGGCCAACAAAGGCGGCGTGGGGCTTTCCTGCCTCCCCACCGGCCGTCCCTGGGAGAGCAGCAGCCTGCACGAGAAGGTCTGTTGGCCCAACCGGTGCCTCTTGACCTGCTGCCCCGAATACAGAGGCAGGGCTGTCCTCCCAAGGAATCTTAACAGGCTTTGGGTTCGGCTGTTACCGTCAGCACCATCCAAAGCAGCTGGCAGGAGGTCTGCGAAGACAACGACCAGACTTTTGGCTGAGAGACAGGCTCACAGAGAGGGACCAGGGGAGAGAAGGGAGGTCAAGACCTCTCCACCGGCATTTCGGCACAAGGAAGCAGGACTGTAGGACAACCTGTTTGAATCCCAGCGGTGTTAGGATACATGGAACCACTGCTATAGACAGCACCCCAATTCACCGGTCTGAACCGTTCAATATTTTCAGGCTCTTCGTTGCTGGGCTCTTGTCTGAGGCCTGTTCCGCAGCTTCTGGCCGTCAGATTCCACTTGAAAACTGTGTTTCTTTCTCACTTTGTAGATGCAGCATCTGTCTCGCTTGTTATATTGGGGGGAGGGAGGGAGATGTGTAATTAAGTGCAAATAGGGCTCTCATGATGCAATACAGATTCATATAATACTTCCCAGGTGCCACTGTCTCAAACAACTTGGCAGGAGTTTCCCAGTTGCGAGGCTGGGATTTAAGAATAGCAGTAAACTTGTGTGGTCCTGCAGAAGCGCTCCTTACGTGCGGTGCTCCGATCCCGCCTTCGGGAACAGCTGTGCAAGTCCACGCTGACGGCCGGGCTGGTATTTGGAAGGGAAGCTTGGTTTAGTTTCTGTGTTTTTCGCCTTCTTCCCTTAAGACAGCTTTCCCTTTAAAGCCAAATTCCCCTAGTTTATCACAGGGTGATAGTGCTGTCAAGCCACTGCAAGCGGCTGGTTTGTGTTGCGTTCAAGAGACACAGCATAGGACTAAAAAAAACCCAACCCCTTAAGTAATCCCTATAGAAATCAAAGTGCGGAGGAGTACGGTAAGTTATATCAAAACACAGGGTGGCCATTTAAGAGCAGCCGACTGGTTTGCCAGTTGCGGTTGTGCTGGAAGACGGAGAATGAATGGTCACCGGAGCTGTGAGATGAGGGATGTGGCCCCCGAGTATGCAAAAAGCCCGAGAACGGGCAATGCTGCAATTTCCATCTCTCCCAGCCCTGACATTTCCCCTCTGCCATGACCGTATTGGGGAGGATAGGCTTAATTTTCTAGCAAATGCTCAGTTGATGAATTTCAGCTGCTTATCACGGTTTTTGCCTTTTGGCTGGACCCCAAGAGCATTTTAGCTTTTGGCAAAGGAAATTGCGATAGGTGCTTTTTTATTTATTTATTTTAATAAGTAAAAACACAGTCATTTCCCTCCAAAATGGCTGCTCATCCCAGACTAAGTTCTGGCTACTGCTGCTCCTGGCTCAGGCTTGGCAGGTGGCTTGATAAATTGATAATAGGCCGCACAATCTGACACGGAGCTTTATCTATCAAAACAAGCCCTGCCATTCAGCTCAGCAGGAAAGTTCAATCACTTTTCTCTAAGTGGAATCAGTCTACGCTCAATGCTTTCACCCCAAGAAAACGCTAGACTGCAGATTTGGATCTGCTCTCACTGCTCCAGGGCTATTTATGTATTTGTACCTTGAGGGTTTACTAATTAACAGCCTTCTTCCACACCCTTTGCTACCAGTAAAGTAATCTCAGTGTAAGCGACTACTTTCTGATGATATCTCCGAGGGAGTGGAGAACAGCTGGAATCACTGGAAATACGATAGTTTGAGCAGTTCCCCACGAGCAGTGATTGAAAGATGGCAATAGTTTTGCCCACGCAAGCAAAGCCGGCAAAGCCCCCTGTCCTCTTCAGCGCGGCCGCCGGGATGTGAAAGACGCTTACTCTCAGCCGAGTCCAGAATCGGCAGATAGCAGAGGGTTAGTGTGGGCTTTCTCTAGTCATCACAAACATCACGTTATCAGGTAAGCACCTTCCAAGCCTTTTTTGCTCCCCTTCTTGCCCACCCCCCCATTTGCCTTATCTAGCTCAGCACGTGGCGTCTGGCGTGGTCAAAAGGCCCTCAGCGTATTAGGGGCAAAGCGACAACAAAACCGGGGCCGGAATAGGAGGGCTTTGAGAGGACTCAGAGAGAGCCCCCGAAAGCTCAGTGCTGCCTGCCTGGAATTACTCAGCGTTTCCCACACTTTGCAACCCCTCTGGTTCCCGGTTTCTCACAGAGGAGAGTTGGGATAACTTGTTTGGAAGATGAATTTTGCGCTGCTGAAATCTCATCTCAGGTAGTTTCTAATAGCATGGTGGGTGAGGTTTATTTAAACCATAATTGCTTGCATTTTTTTTTTTTTTTGTTTTCCACGTTGCTCGCTTCGCTGCTCCACAACACGAGTCAATTTAAAGGCCTGTCATTAACTTCGCAACTCATTCTGCAGAGTTCAAAAGCGGAGATGGGAAAAAGTTTTCTCCATGTTAAAAAAGCGCCTCAGACCAGAGTGACTCTGACACGATCCGATGGCAGCTCCTACTCAAAAGATGAGCCCTCGTAGGAAAACAGGCAGTTTCCAACAGCTACTTAGATACCTGCTGTTAATTGCCTGCTCTCGCTTGCGTGGTCTCGTAGCAAAAAGGAGCACAGAGCAGGAGGCTGCGATCGTTCCTGTTTGAGCACTTCCTTTTGTTGCCAGTCTCTCGCTCCCCTTCGGGGCCGTTTTAGAGAGATAATAAAATCCTCGTGCAGATAGAAAGAACCAGATACAAATGGCTATGTGAGTGTATTTATGTTTATAGCATGAAGCCAGAGAACAGGCTGTCCTGGGTTCTGGTTTCCAACTGCGGCATAAATCCGTCAGCGAATACGTTACAACCCCAGAGCAGAAAGCAGAAACGTACCAGCAGACACCGCAGGACATCCACCAGAGCTCCGTCTCAGAGGATTCCCTATCTCTTAACTCTCCAGAAGTGTGAAAGATGGAGTCTTTCACCCCAAATTAAAAAAGCTGTCATTTCGTTTGTTGGTGGGGACCGTGGGAAGGAAGCAGGCAGCCAGTATCAGATAAGGAGCATTAAGTACCTGGATACACGCTTGAGGGCTTCCTCAGCCAAGGAAGAACCGGGGCACCTCGGGGCAGTGTCCCCTGCCACGTGATGTGCTTGCTGCCCCTCAGCCGGCCACGCGGCTGGCATTACTGGGACTCCATCCTCTGGTCTCCCATCCTTCAAGTAATTATTGAGTAATATCTTCCCCTCTCTGCCACTGAGGGAGAAGCATCTAATTAGCAAACATCAGACAAACTTCCCTTTGCCAGGCTTTACGCACGTTGCATTAACTGAACTACAGCCCTATCTTGGGGTGATAAGAATTTCCTTTGCCAGATAGTAGTATCCAAAGGGAAAACTGGCACAGGTGGCTTCTCATAACAAAGGAAAAGACATAGTAAGTTGTTTTTTTTTTTTCCCCTTTTCCTTTGAATGCTTTGTATGCAGAGCCATGCTAAGTACAAACCAGATGACAAGGTAAGAGGATCATTTTGGCTGACACAGGGGTCCATCTATTCCTGCTCTGGTGAAAAGAGATGACAGCAACACGTGCAAAAAAAGCCTGGCTGAACCGAAGCCTTAATGCGAGATGTTCACATCTCAATAGACTTTGAGATAAACGGCCTTTTCTTGTCTTCCATATGGTTTTGCTTTCCCTATAGTAAGTGAATCATAACATTGGCTGACGGAGAAGAGCTGTTTGACTGCGCTGAGCTGGGACAGGAGAGGAAAATTTGGAGGGCAGAGAGAAGCCATCTCTGGAGAAGTCATTGTGCTGATGGGGAACGACAAGATGAAAATGACGCAAGAAGTAATGAGCAGCACAGAAGGCTGAAGAGAGCCTGCCCAGCAGCTCGGGTGAAAGACGGTCAATCTGCCTGAGAAGTGACCATCTCCGCAGCGTTCTTCGCTCTCTTAACTGGGTTTGCACCAAACACCCTCACTGGTGGGTGTGCTGCAGGCCAAGCACGTGCTTATGTACTTAGCTGGTTCGGGGTCTCGGAGGAATGGTTTAAGGGGAGGTCACTGAGCCACCACTGGCATCAGTGGGAGTTTTGCTGAGGATGTCACTGGGACTGTGACCCCAGTGATGCTCTTGAGAAGAGGTAGAAACAAAGCATGAATGGTCTCTACTCCAGCATTACGCTTACACTACTAAGACTGCATGCAGAGGGTAAGTTAGGAGCTGCAAACCCACCCTAGAAATATTTTATACCTTAACGTATTAGTTGTCGAGGCTAAAAAGATGTGAAATATATATTAAAAGCCAAAGCAAAGGCACTCAATGAGAGGGCAGATCCACACTTCCAGAAGTCTTTGGTTTTATAAACCAATTTAGCCCAGGTCTATTAAGAGCTTTTCCTGGTGAAAGAGTGAGAGTATTTTCTCTGTTATAATCATATCAGCCTGTATTCTGGGTTAATGGAGATGAATATTACTGCCAGATTTTGTTCTTTCCCTGCATGTAATCTAATGCCAGATGGTTCTGAATGGGTATTAAATCCCCCACGTGCATGACCTCCCCGAGGTTTTTATCATTAGAACCTTAAAATAATTCAAGGAAAGCTTTCCCAAAGCCTGATCGTAAACCTCCTAATGAGGGACTGAAGTCACAAAGAAAATCCTCTTGTTAATTCCTGTTTGGTGTTTTTCCCCCCTTTATGACAAATAAGCAAGGATTCACAGTAACAGAGATGCTTTTAAACTGTTTCAGTGGAAAACACATAAAAAATGAGCATTCAGGTGAACAGTTCAGGTTCCCAGCAGGGTCCAGAGATGCAGTAACCGATCAGCCGTCTTCAGCCTCCGATAGAGCACCCCGTAACGTCACTATCCCTCAAGGCAGGCAGGAGTTACTCTGTCAGTTAGTGATTGCTTTATTCACAGGGTAACATAACACCTGGGGTCAGAATAAATGATCCTGTGTCAGCAGAGTGGCTGAAATGGGACCTCATCTATGCAGAAGTACAAGGACTTACACGAACACCATCTTTACGCCAACCGGAGTTCAGCGACAGCAGCTAAATTCCCACAGATTTTCTGAAGAACTTTCTGCCCCTCGTTTGCACAGGGTAGAGGGTACGTTTTAATGATTCTACGTTTGGTTTTCTACTCGCTGCTTACCGCATTGCGCCATGCCTTACTCGCTGCCTGTTACTTGAGTGCATAAGACAAAATCGGTTATAGCCTCATGGGTTTTCTGTACTTCTCATTACAGGGTCATCCAAAAGCAACATAAGTATTCCTGCAGCTAAATCGCATGTTGTGAGAATAGGGAGGGGTGAGAAATAATCAGAATAAAGTAAAAAAGTCTTACTAATTTCAGGGTGTCCGAACTGTCCGGAAAACTTTTTTCTCAGGGGCCTTTCCACTCTGCATGCAAAATTCAACTCTCATTAATATCTCTTGCAACTGGGAATACGCAACATCTGCAAAACCCAATCCTTGGCCAGAACTACAGAAGTAGTCATCTTGAAAGAGTTTAGTTTGGGTAACTGAGGAAACTGAATCCAGTTCATCAGGACGGCATGCAAATGCATGAGACCTTAATCATGGAACCATCCTGCCTTGCCCTGAAGTCCTAGACTCACCTCCCATCATGCTAGAAGGGGAATCTGACAGAAAACATCTTTTTCCAGGATTTGGCACTAGAGCAGAGCCACCCAGGGTGGCAGGAGACCTGTAGAAATAAATAAAAATAATAATAAAATAAAAAAACCCCACCATAGTCTATCATGTTACCAAGGGGTGCATCATGTGCAGCACATAATTTCCCCAAACCTGAGACTCTCTCTCTCACACTTAGAGCCATAGCTGAACCCACACAGCCAGTGTGCGTACAGGCATCTGCCCCATACGCTGGCAGAGATGCAGATGGTCTCTGGAAAGGATAGGGAGAGACGGGGACCATTTGCCAGAGCTCAGAACTGAACCAGGAGCACAGAGGTCCAACCAGACACTAGAGAAAACAACAGCCTGGTAGGCAATGTCAGTTCATTAAACTTGTGAATGCGAGTCTGCCCCTTCTTACCTGCAGTCCCAATACGACCTGCACTCACCTCTCATCCAACCTTGTCTTCTTCACCCTAATTCCATCCCCTCCCTCCTATTCACTTCCTCATATTCATTTCCTTGTGAGCCTCCTCACCTTGCCTCCAATCATCTCTCCTGCTTACTACTCTCTTTATTCATCTCCACACCTTCCCTATCAGCCTCATTAGCAGCTCGTTAGCTCCTAGCATCTCCCTCACTCTGGTACTGCTCCTGACCACCCACTCCCCACTCTCCCCCTGCCCTCTGCCTTGCTCGTGCATCTCCGCTGAGGGCAACTTGATGCCGGTGCCCCCCGCCTCAAGCTGTCATCTGTCCTGGAAGAAGTATCTGGGCAAGTAAATTATTTGCTTACTTGAGTACTGGCAAAGACTTAGGGCCAAAGCCTTTTTTGAAATTGGAAGAGATCAGAACTGGGAATGGCACTCAACCAAACTCTGCAACGGATAGCGGTACTTCTTGCCCCCATCGCCACTTAATGTCACTTTCCTTCCTCCCCCCCGGCCATGCCCCAGCAGCAGCAGCGTGGGCTGCTCAGGACCCGCATGGAAAAGGCAAAACCGGGTACAGAAGAAACTAATGACACTGTGCAGAGTTTTTCATGCCGCAGCCAGTGAAATCCTGCCCCGAGTACAGTGTTTTACAGCTGCATGCAAGTTATTTGTTATCCCAAGCCAAAAAAAAAAAAAAAAAGTTGATGTTTTCTGTCCATTCCTTAGATGCCACATTTAAAATGAACAAAGGAGCAATGCTGCCACCAGCCCTCACCAGAGAGGGCCCCGATGGGGCAGGGAGGACAAGCTGCTCTTGCTGGGTAAACGTGGCGCTGGGCTGGGGCTCCGACCGGGGTACGGACTGTGGGGCCCCGGGATGCTCCGTCTCTGGGGATAAGGAATATTTCTGGCACGTCAGCCTGGCATGGACGCCGCGCCGAGCGCGAGGAGGGGGGCAGCGGGGGCGAGCAGGCTTTGCTCCGCAGCGCTTTCGAGACAAAGCGATTTTACTAAAAAAGGAACTTGGAGCATTTCAGTCTGTCGAGGGCTGCAGAGGCTGTACCGGCTCTGTCTGCATCCCCACCGCAGTCCCCGGCGCCCAGGAGGAGGAGGAGGAGGAGGCAGCGGGAGGAAAATGGCAACAGGCGCCCTGCTCCGCTATAGCGGCTCGGTCACAAGCGACCCCGGGGATGTGGGGCACCCCACAGCGGGGTCGGGAGAAGCAAACGCCGGGCTAAACCCAGGGTTCGGTGGCTGGTCCCGCCGAGGCGACTGCGGGAAATCGCTTCCTCTGCTTTACTGCCCTTCCTCCTCTCGCTGCCTATTGACAATGTGTGTTCTTCAGGGTATGAACCATCCCTCGCAACCCACCCGCGCCCCGGGACCCCGCGCTCGCCGGGGGACCCGCCCGCCACGTGGGTGCTGCCGTGGGTAACGGCATTCTCAAAAATAAAGTTCTGGCTACGTGGAAAATATTAGCAAATTCTAACATTTCCCTTTATAGCTGTGCTGCAGACGGAGTTTGCAGATCGCCGTAAAGCACGCTTTCTTTCTTTTTCCGTCCCTCAGTGCAACTTGACAAGTTCTGTGGTTTTTTCTCTTAGTATGCGAGTTTATTTTATGTCACTGAGCACTGGCAAGGACAGAGAGGCTTTTAAATTGCAGTAATCTGAATTCTAGAAATAACAAGCTACAAAGGTCCATGATTAAATGTGGAGCGCACAATATCTGCAAAAACAAGTACTCTGTGTTCTTTAAAAGATCGTTTGGATAATAGTGACATAACCTGAGTACCCGGTCGCGTCCAATTTAATCAGCAAATATGCCTCTGGAGCAGAACCATCTAACTTAGGAAAAGAAACAGGAGTACAGTCACCACCAGTAGGAGAAATTAATACATTCCACTTAGACAAAGATTAATTATTATGAATCACTCCAAAAATACATTTGCCCCGAGTGGGAGTACACGCTCTTCTATTCATCAAGTTGCTTTCAAATAATCATTAAACATCTTAAGACAGAAGACAACTTTGTTCACCCAAAATAAATACTGCTAAAAGTTACAAAATGACGACCACCTTCTTTTTAATGTCTGGAGCATTTTGACCAAGAGTAGTTGCCCGAAAGTGGGACAGTGCCTGACAGTGGGACAGACAGAACATCTGCTAGAAGAAATGTGTGTAGGTGCAGAGGACTCTGCTAATTCCAGTATAATATTTCACGTTAGAGTTTTCCTGTCGGTGTTGATTTTTCCATATCATTTCTATCCTAAGTTCACCAAATTAAATTTATATTTGCTACTAATTTTGTCCCGTTAAGGGCCTCAGCTGTAGTCTCAATGGCATCTCAAAGGGTCATAAAGCAGATTTAAAGCCAAAAGCCACCTCAGTTGCATGTTTTGGGGAAAAATGACCATGGTGGTTCAGGAAGGGCGTGAGTAGCTGTCTTAGCAAGGTCTCCCTTTGCAGAGGCGTCCTCCTATTAAAAATGCTTCAGAAAGGTGCGGTGATTTTTTTGTTTTGGTTGACAAGTGCGTGTTGAAACAAACTGCAGGCTTGGCTGCCCTGCACCACCACTCACCTGCATTTGATTTTCCATTTGTCTCCGGGTAGTCCCTGGTAGACGCATCCCGGTGGCAAAGCTCTGGTAGAGCATTACTTTGGGTAAGGCAATGTGCAAGAACAAGAACTTAGTCAAAATAAAATGACTTTGTTATTTAGAGAGAAAAAAGGAAAAGTGCGAAAATAAAGGACAACGGGAAGCAACTATGTTACCAACTGGAGAATATTATTTTTTTATTAAATTCATGTATACAGAAAGTTTCTCCTGGGAAGCATTCCCGAAACCATCACTCCGTATTCATGGCACAGCGCTCCTGGTGGGATAGGAATTAAGCAACTTCTTCCTGTTTGCTTTGCGGGGCCAAGGTGAGGCGCAAAGTAGGCAAATAGCATCTATGATTTAATCAGCAGAACCCCAGATGTTGTTGAGGTTGACTTCACAGCTACCTTTATCTGGAAGACTAAGAGATGGCCTTCCAGTTACATGAGTTTTAGCAATCTTCCTTTTCTCCAGTATTAAAGATCCTCCTAATTTAAGGCTCAGTCCTCATCCAGGCCAAGCAGTGCTTCTACTGACACTTTTTCCATTACAAAATAATGTTCAACCCAAACATACTTTGTTTGACACCAATAAATCAGGGCAGCTCTTTTAATCATTCCCGAGACTGAACTAGGCCAGTTGTTTTTTGGTTTTTTTTTTAAAGCTTATAAAATTTGGTGACTTTTCAAAGAAAACTTTTTTTTTTTTTTTTTTTTTTTAAGTGGCACAGTCCAGCACTCCCTGTTCCTGGCAGCAGCTCAGAAGCGCTCTGAGAAATGCATCTCCTGTGGCAGTTCTGATCCAAATGAAATCAAGAAACCTTGGAAATCTCACGGGAGATGGATTTTTGTGAGTTTTCCAATTTAAACAGGTGGAGATAAACCAAGATAAGTGTCTGAGACAGATCTGCTACATGTGGAAGGTTCATCTATAACTAGAAATGTCTGCCGTTATTTTTATGGCCTTACCCTTTTCTTGAGATATGCCTACAGGCACTTGATTAACGGTAGAGGGAGTTATGTAAATGAATGAATGGGCAAAATAGATGTAGTAGGAAGAAGCCTTCATTCTTAACTCCAACAAATGCTAGCTTTCCAGAGGAGAGATTAATTTAATTGGCCAGCTAGTGCCTCAGGACGGGTTTGAAATGACAGGGAGAGGATCTTCAAAAGCCAGCAATTCTGATGCTTTTCCCAGGCAGCAGCAATGATAAAAAAAAATAATAATAAAAATAATGTAATGCTTGTTTCTGTTACTTGGGTATTTCAAATGTGTTGCTTCAAATCAGCTATTCAGTTCTTCTGCCACATTCACACGGCAAAAAGGGAAATAGCCAACAGCTTTATCTTCAGAACAGCTTTCTGAAGTCACACCGCAGTTTATTTTATGACTCCAATATACTCTGTATTTCTTTTACTCCGTTTCTTCATTACCACCTCAACATTAGCGAGTGTTGCTAAGTAACATTCTACAGGCCCCCAGAATTCTGCTACACGACTGCACTATAGCCACGCGTTAATACTTCACAAAGGCAGTAACTATCAGCAATAACCTCTATATTACTTTAAGGGAAACCACGGTACTTTCTCGTTATGGCTGTATATGCTTCCCCACTGCACCAGTCACCAGGGTAATTCACCGCGGCTGGAGGCTGAGATGAATAAATTCCCTGGTGGATTTACAGAAATATTGGCACTTCTCTCACGTAACGGATGTGCGCAATGAATTTAGTTGCGACTCGTTTCCTTTGCATATTAAATAGCGAGCGCATCGGTTCGCGCCGCCGCTGGCTGCACGTTTGCCGTGGGCGTTGCGCATTCGCCGCAGTCGCGGTACGGGCAGCGCTGGGAGGGCACCCGCTGCATCAGCGCTGCGGCACTGAGGCACCCGTCAGTCGGCCGGGTCGTAGGCAGCGGTGTGACAGCAGGATGACTGGGACATGGTGGAGATCTCTGGTCAGTCATAGGGGCTCTTGTAAACTGCTTCTCCATGCACGATGTCAAGATGTCACCGCACAGAGCGGCTGGGAAGAAGACGATGTTGGGAGTCGTGGCCCCTCAGTGCTGCGGTTGTGGGTCAGCCCCTTGGGTGTAGATGGAAAAGAGGTCGATAAGAGCAAGAAGTCCTGGAGAAGGTCACCTACAGAAACTTGATATCCTAGAAGGTTCAACAGCAATAGGAAGCCACTTACCTGGAGACAGGTGGCATGAGAAGACATACACCAATAAATATTTTAGCTTAACTACTGCCTGAAATGATTCTCTGGTCTTAACCAGCCAGGACAGAATGAAAATCCACATCTCAAACAAGAGGTGATGATGATGCTGGAGCAGAATAAAGCAAGACGCTTGTGAGCTGGGCCCCAACACACGGAGTTCAGAGGGAGTTTTCCGCCTGCATAAAATTTGAGAAGTCAGACATATAATTACTGTGAAAAAAAGAATCATTTTTCATCCTTTTCATTTTGTGGTAAAAGAAACTAAAGGAAAAACAAATACCTTTAATAATTTCAAAATGTTGCACTTTGTCATCAATCTCAATTTGGCATAATGAGCCCTGCAGGAAGTTCAAAAGCTACAGTGGGACGAAAACAGGCTTCAGGGATGCTGGGCATGGCAGGAACATAGCTCAAATTGCTCCAGATAATGTCTGCCTCAGCCTTAATGATGTTTTGCTATTAAGCCTGTTCTAAAGCTGAGACGGTATGTTTGCGTGAGCCCGTGGATATTTATAAATACACCCGTGTATATAGAGAGTGCGTGTGTGTGCATGCTGCTGCATGGATGTTCATACACACATGCAAATGCATCTGATGGCAAAGGGAACAGAGTCCTTCAATAGCTACATAACGATTTAATTTAATACCTAACGTTCTCCCTGTCTTGCTTGGTGGAAGGGCTAGTATTTACATGTTTCATTATATAATTAAAGGTTCCCCTCTCTCAAGGAACAGACTGGTTTGCCATGTTCAATAAAGTAATGAAACATAGAATAAATCTTTCTAGTAGAATAACTACATGCTACTAAACTCATGTTTTATCTTATCCTCACCGTGTACTCCAGTTTCTTCAAACGTATCTTTGTAGCAACCAAACTAGCCATAAATTAGTCATGATGATATTACAGCTGAGTTTAATTTCAAAGTCTCTCAGCAAGTTGTTAAGGGTTTCTTGCCTAGGTCACTCCTGAGGAAATTTGAAAACTCTGGTATGATTTATGAATATTGTTATATTAGTAGAGTATAAAGGGCTATGGGGAATACAGGCACATAAACCTCTGTTTAATTCTGTTCCAATAAAAATTTCGTTTCTTATAGCAAAATAAACATGTAAATCAATGTTTAATGATTCTGTTGTTTTATTACATAATTTATTATTTGCCTTTAAACATCCAAGCCAAGTAAAATCTGGGACCCTGCTCGTTTTTGTTGAAACATAATTAGTTAGCAATTAGACCTATTCTACAGAGGTTGCTTCCTTCAATGGCATTCATAATGCAACGTAAGAGAAGAAAATCCAGGAACAAAAGGCCGGGCTTCTCCTTTCCCCCATGTACAAATACATTATTAGCCAATTTTTCAACGTAAACACTTTTTGTTCTGAAATTTACTCAACTGCCTAAGGGATAATTAGCTTCCTAAAATTACTATACCATCAGTGTTCCATTTCAGAGATGCTGTTACCTCAAGACTTGTTGAACAAGTGGCGGGGACACCCGACTCCTGTTCCTCTCATCATGTAGCCTATCCCCGTATTTGGGACATAGTCCCGTCAGTATCAATCTCTTTCAGCTCATGGAACGGCAAATGGCCAATAGCGAGGAGAAGAGATTAAAAAAGTTAAAACTTTGGCCGTTTTTGCCAAATCACAAGCTCATCACAACTCTGGACTTGTATTGGTCACCTGCTGAAGATGCAGATCTCCTTCAAGAAGCTGAAGTCCGTGGGACTTGCACAAGTAGGAACACGGTAACATTTTGCAGGCTCTGGCCACTGCTGTCTGTGAGCACCGTGTCCTGCTGGTTTTTGCAACACCACGCAATGAAAACGTCCCTCGCACTAGTGAAGGGGTAACCTCCTACGATAGGATAATTTCTAATTTATCATAGGTGTATGTACATGAGTTTCTCAGCAATATTGCACACCTTCTTGATCACTGAGAGGCAGTAATCTCCAAGCTTGGACAATTATCTCTTGGACATATTGCTTGACCTTAGGTGAGTCACTTAATCTCTCTTTCTCTCCCTGTTTTGCTGTCTAGAAAAGTAGGATCATATTGGCTCACCTCACCTGCTGAATAAGGTAATATTCAGCACAAATAGCTGTTGAGGGATTAATATTTCTAAAATACTCTGTTGCTAAAAAATGCTGTCAGCCCAAAGCGTACACTACTGTAATTGTGGTACACAACAGAAATCAGGCAGCTAGGCATGCATTCTTGTGCCAGTCTTTATCTCTGCTACCTGACTTCACACGTACATGTTCAATAGAAAAAGGATTTGGAAATTATAGCGTCCTTGAAACTAGACTAGAAACTTCTAACCAATGGAGAATGTCCATCAACGCCTGTCTGGGGCTACTACCAGTTTTTTCCAGTTGGCTCTGTCTGATTTTGTTGCTTCGTGTGCCAAAATCCGCCATTATGGCTGGTAAAGGCGGAAGGGACAGCTTTGAGAAAAGGATCGTGGTAGGTCAGGGTGCAGTGGGGTCCGAAGGGACCCTTCAGGGTTTTGACTTACGATGGCTGCCAGAACTGCACACGTAATGATGGTGCAGCAGGAGGTGACACCTCTCCACATCTGTCGTCCCACGCCTGACAAGGGGATCCAATGATCTGCACTGCAGCCAACTTGACAACAAATTAAAATACATAACTATTCTGTTTGGATGGAAATTCACAGAAAAAGGGTGTCTGCCTATCCCATCTTTTTTTTCCATTCTCAGAGACAATATTAACCCGATTTTCTGAGGTTACCACTACCTGTCCTGTACAAATCTTAATGCAGAGCAGGAGGAGCAAAAGAGAGTAGAAAAGGATTTTCTCTCCTAAGAGAGCAGAAAAGTATTTTTTTTTCTTTTAAACTATGAAGTCATCGCAAAGGGCTGAAGTTTTAGAATGAATGAGATTGCGCTTACACTAAATACCTGCTGCCTTGAATCTCCTCCTTCTCTCTTCTGCGTCTCTTTAGCTGTAACTTCCTTCCACCTGGAACACGTGTGAACATTTTGGCCACTATCAGGAACAAGTAACAGTCCGTGTGCTGTTCAGTCGCAGCTGCTCCAAGGGATTTCTGACAAATAAGTCACTGTTCTCACTGTTAGGCACAACGTGGAACAGTGGGTGAAGCAGGCATTTTTTTTCCCCCCAACTCCACATTTCCCCAGGGAATTCCTTCAGATTTCTCAGCATCACAGTATCACAGTATCACCCACAGCATCCACCCAGGCAATATCGTGGTGCAGCTGTACTGTGTTGTACCAACTGAACACGTGTCCCCACTGCACTCCAGGTTTGTACACCTTTGAGTAGAGGACAGTATTACACAGCTGCTTTGACTAAAGCGTGGGCCAATTTGATTGCATGCTATTTTGTTATGTAGATGAAGAAACATGGGCTGTTAGCTTTCTATAAAACGAACAAGAAAAAAACCCAACCCAAACAACAGCCTGGAGATAAGAAGCCCTAAAGTCCCAGAAAATGTCAACTCCAAGAAATGCGGTGGGTGTAAAAACCACAAATTAAGCTTTACATTCATATACAGCATCCACATTTGCGCTGAACAATGTTCAATGGTGAGAGCTGGGAACCCCGTGAGTGCTGCCTCCCACTGCGGACATGCCTCCCATTCCCGGGACTGGGCAGGAGCCACCCCTTCCCACAGATGTCCCTTCCCATGGATGTCCCGGCAAAGCCACTGTCTGTTCTGAGCAGCACCAGGGAGGAGTTTTGCTTCCTCTTTGCAAAGCCCTTTCCAGCAGGATGGAAGTGGTCCTGGCTCCAGGAGCGGGGGCTACACCTCGAGGCAGTGTGTGAAGTGGTGCCAGACCAGGTCATTGGATATGGTGCTACATTTTGCTCTGCAGAAATTTGTGGGGAGCTGTGGAAGCCACTGCCTCGCTCCAGATCTAATCAAGGACTGAGGTTGGCTCATTAGCCTCAGCCCAGGGTACGCAGGATTCACCCAACACAAGGAGTGAGACCATAATTAACCTTTGTTTCCTATAATAAGTCAGGAGAGGAAGGAAAGCATCAGCTATGTTGCTAATATTTGCATAATACCAGTCATTAAATACCCACTGAAATTTGACTTAATTTCCAGACTAGAAAGAAGAAATCAAATTAGAGATTTTTCAGCAAACCCTTCCCCAAAATTTGACCAACATTGATCCCTCCCCCCCCCGAGCAAAAAGACTCTTCTGACAAACTTAAGAAACAAAATACAAAATCTATTTAGCACTAAATCTATTTAGCACACACATCCTCAGCTCTGCAAGGTCTCTGTGGCAGCTGGAGGTATTACAGAGGTTATTATGCACAGAGTGCTTTTGGGGAGGAAAGTGCTTTTGGACAAGCTGCGTTTTAATATAGAGTCAAAGCAGTAGAAACTATTTTAAAAGAAAGGCTTTATATATATTTGGGTTTATGCTATTGATGTAAGACCTCCCTGAATCAGCGAGTGGAAATGAAAATTATACAAATCTGCTTTTTCTATGTCCTACGCTGTTTCGGAAGCGAATCTAGATGCTATTACATCTTGCAGAGATGACAACTATATATTAGGACTTAAAATCTTCAATCCTTTCAGAAGACATCGTAAAACTCACTTGCACCATATTTGTGAAAACGAAATGCTTGCCCACCTTCAAGACTTTCTCAGCAAGGCTGCATGGCGGGCGCGCTTCAATCTTTCAGCTGAGACTCAAGCAGTCGGAAGGAGCTACTGAATTGCCGGCAACATGAGCTAATGTTGAACTAATATGAACTTCACGCAAATTTTTGCGTTTGCCAGAATTGCCGGTTGGGGTGAACTTGTAGTAACAGGCTTGTCGGAGACCTGCCGGGGGAGTCTCTCTGGCAGGCGGCGAGCTGCAGCTGGAGCTGCCTCTTCTGGAGTTTGCTCTGCAGTTAGGACACGCTTGCGCAGCTCAGCTAGGAACTTTCAGCTGGAGGGGAGACAGAGAGGAACCCAACAACCCCGAAGCAGCCGAATGTCAGGATAATCCCAGAGCAAAGTCAAACCTTCGGTGAAACTGCAAAAGTGAAGAGCTTATTGAGGCTCAGACTGGGTTTAAACCCATCTCATCTGGGCTGAGGAAGCTGTGGGCTCAGGAGAGATGAAAGCACAGAGTTTGTGCGTTTTAATGACCGTCTGGGCTGCCCGTAGCCAGAAATGCATCTCCACCCCTGGATGAGAAGATCCACCATGTCCGTGGAGCCACACACGCGGAGCTCAACTCCCACCAGACAGCAGCTCAGTCCATCCTTCTTTCACCGCCTACTTGACCGCTGTCACAGCAGTGAGGCAAGGTTTACAGGGAGAAATGACACCTTAAACCCTTTAAAAATCAAAGAAAAGCCCAAGTGGGCAAGCTTCATCAGCTACGCAACTGAGTCCAACAAAGCATGTTGCAGTCCTTACAAACTTTGTCTCAGCAAAGACAATATCTGGGCTGGTCTTGTTTTCAGTTCTCCCAAGTAAAGAAGCTGCCTTTGTTCCCTTAAGAAAGCTCTTCCCAGTTGACTGTCAGGAAGATTTCCCTGATATTTCGCCAAGAGTTTGGATAACAAATGGCCGATGAAACAAATAAAAAGATCAGGCCAGAAAGAAGAGAGGAAATATTTAAAAGGAGGAAAGGGACAAATGAGTCTTCAGAGAATAAGAGCTACAGAGAATGCGCTGACTTTGTGTCTGGTACATTTTGCTTTGTTTCCAGTAATTCATGCCCTGTATGATTTCTAGAAACAGATAGATCAAACATTTACAAAAAACACACCATCAGAGCCATTGCAGCCAATAAAGAAGTGGATCCAAGATTGGAGGGGAGAAAAAGGCAAGATCCCTACGTTTTAACAGGCAAAATAAATTGTCACTGGGCCAACACGTAGAATTCTCCCCTTCTAACTTGGGCTGAGAAAAAGCAAATCGGATCATTTCTTCTGTCGCTGATCTCTCTGTCCAGAGGATTCCCTCCACCACTGCTACCCTGCGCTGGATGGTCCGCAGACCCCAGCCAGCACCTTCGGCTCAAGGTCCGCGTTTCCTTTTAGGGGATGAGCAGTGCTGAGTGCACGGACAGAACTCGCCAAGCCTCCAAAGACAAAGTCACCCAGCAGATGCTCTGAAAGGCGGCAAGCCTTTCGTCATACCTATCGCACGGTCTCCCAGCGAGGCGGTGCCATTGCTGCTGTCAGGCGCTCGGAGAGAGACGGCGAGCGTATCGCTGGCAGAGAGCAGACAGCCCAGACTTGACACTAGGGAGGACTTTGGAGGAGCTCAGAAGCAGAAAATATATCAGGAGAGAGGGGGAAAAAAGACAAAGGAAAGACAAAGAGAAAATGAAGAAAAGCAGAATCACAAAAAAACTATGCTGCGTTAAATTTGCATATAATTGACAATAATAAAATAATGCTCATTTACAGCAACATTGTGAATGAGCAGTAGCTGCTTATTAGCAGCATCTTCCTAGGACCATTTCCCACATCTGTGTTTTCCATTAAGACTGAGTAACAGCCTCTGGAGCACACGCTGTTCTGTGTGCGTCTACCCGGTGACAGCGAAATCAAAACTGTCTGTTACACAAATATTGGGAAATAATTCCCTAGATAAGCTGTGCATGTATTCACAAGTAAAGTATGCAGCCATACCAGTCTGCGCACACAAAACGCTCGATTTGTACGTGCAAAAGAGGAGCTTAAGGCAGGTCAGTACTTTAGAGGAGACCAAGCTCTGAAGGGGCAACACCAATCCATCGGAACTGTCGCTGCCAAGGGACAGCGTAACAACAGCCATCCAAGACCAGCCACGTCTTAATTTCTGCTTGAGCTGGTTCACCAACCTTCCTCAAGTCCCTCGTCCATCAATCCAGAATATAACTCAGGCAGGAACACTCTTGTTCTGACCACCTAATGCGTCATTCAGGGAAGCTCAGGTGTTATTAAGCCCTCTGAGCTATCACATTTCTACCCCCTTCTGACAGAAGTCACCTAGAAAGTTAAAAACTGTGTCAGTAGCAGAGAGGTATTTTCCTAATAAAGTTTTCATGTGATTTACGTTTTTGTTGCGATTTTGATACAAAGGGAAAGACTCGATCTCTGGAACTTCAGGTCAGAAACACCAGCTGATCACCAGGGGTATCCCTCCGCGGCACAAGCTGATAGGAAAGAATGGGAAACTTTCTAGTTGTTGCAAACAGGGATTATTACCATCTTGTTAAATCGGTTCACTGTTACCTCAGCAATCCTCTGTTTCTGGGCAGTGATTATTTTTTTCCCGCGTTAACAATATCCATATCAATTTTATGGGCGTGGTTCCGATCAAGAACATGTGCCGCTAGCTGGAAAATTGCGTTTGACCTCTGATTCTCCTTATCTCTTTTCAGGTTTTGTTGTCTCTTAAGTTTAAAGACACTTTCATTAAAGAAATTATTTCCTTTCTTTGGGAGGCTGAATCAAAAGCTGCTAAAATCAGTGAGAGTCTTTCCATTAATTTAGTGGGGCTTTACATTAGACTTTCAATTAGAAACAGTAAGCGTAGAAGTATAAAGAAACTGAAGATAAAGGAGAGGGGAGCGGGAGGTGGAAATGTTTCATGAACGTTTACAAACCTCTAAGGTTTCATTTGGCTTTATGTTAAGCTTAGGTCAAAGGTTTGGGTCGGCTTTTGTTCTCCTCAGTCCCCATTTGCTCTGATCTTCTTTTCCCGAGCAGGAATCCTGACAGATGCACTGTGAAAAGGGAGAAACTGGTCTGAAAAGCTGGACCCAAGGCCCGCTAGAAGCAGAATGAGGAGGCAAACGCTTTGCAGTTTGTTTTCGCATCACAGAGATCGCAATTTCCCCAGCCAAAGGAGCTGAGTGAACCCTGCAGAGATTTTAGGGAAATGGAATTAGAGGTCCACGTTACGATTCAAGCTCTTGCATGGTGTCTCCTGCAACTCACCTCAACGCTGACAAATAGCAAAGCTGAGTTTTAGGACAGTGCCGTGCCCCGAGGCAGGACCATTGACCATTGGCCGGGGTTGCCGCTTGTAAAACTATTCACTTGGGGACAGTATTTTCTTGACCCACAGCAAAAAGCAGTCTCGCGCAGGGAGATGGATCACTCGTCCTCCAAAGGTCTCAGGGCTCCAGGACAGCAAAGCCACCGTCCCCGCCAGCCTTTCCTTTGCTTTCACAGGAGAGGGGTGAGGCAGCAAGAAGAGGATTTTGGCACTCATGACGAAAAGATACAAATAAGGCAACTCCATAAGGAGAGATGGTATCTTCAGGTTAATTTACTATTGGGTTTTTTTAAGTTCCGTATAATACAGTGGGAAAATTAGAGCAGCTTCCTGGCATGTCTTCTGGCTAACATCAAAGGTAAGACCAAGTTGAAAACAATTGCTGAATTTAACCGAATTATGTTAATTAATTGGACAATTTGAGAGGGAGAAACAGAAAAAAAAATAAAGGGTAGCTGGTACTTGGAGAGGAAAGAAGCATGTCAGCAAGCAGAGGTGATAAAATCAGTAGCCCTGGGGGAGAGCAGGAGAAACAGGCGTCTCTCGGCCCCGGAGCACTAGATGTACAGTCACAACACAATTCCTGCTGCTTCATCCCCAGATCCCTGCTTCTGCCTTATGTTCCCGTTCATCCTCACCTCAGCCACACCAGCAGGAGTGTTTGCAAGGCCACTCTCTAACCCACACCACCGAGAGCTGAGTTAGCACCGAAACCATCTGCGCTGCTTGGATGCAGGCTTGCTGGATGGGGCCGGCACGTTGCGCATCCTTTAGCTCAGATTCGTCCTGTTCAGTTTCGGTATTTAACTGCAGACTGAGTCACTAATTCCCTTAAATCGCCTCTCCAGCAAGCAGAGGGAGATGGGCAACCCCAGGGGCGATCCCTGCTGCTGGAGACGACGTTTTTCTCTCTTGCCACCGACTATAGGAGGGGCCGGGGACAGGTCACCCTGCCCAGCGCTGTGCGGGACGGGGCTGGTCTCACAGCCTCCGCTCAGAGGCTTTCCTGTCCCCCCACGGGGGTAGGGACCGCGCCGTGGCCACAGAAGAATAGAGACAAAAATAGGTTTCTGACCTACTTCTTGGCAGTAAGCGGCAGTGAGAGCGGCTGCCGGAGCCGAGGGGGAATAGATCATAACCACGCCAACCGCACGGATGGGTTGGTGAGCTGGGAATGCCATCGCTTCTCCAAGTTGGCTTTTCCAGCTTTCCTGTTTAAGCCTTTTCTCTCTCTTTTTCTCCATCCTTGACACAAAGACCTGGACGATTTTTCCCCCCCCTTTCATTTCTGTTGATGTGACATTTTTTCCCGTGTTTGTGTGAAACAACATTATTTGCCATGGTTTTGAAGTCAGCTCAGGACATAGTTGCTGTCTCATGACACCCATTTTGGAAACAGCACTTAAGAAACGTTTTCAGCCATGAATATTTGAAGATTATTATATTCAAGTCACTTTCAAGTATGAAATGCTTTTGCATCTCAGGGAAGTTCTACTGTAATACTGTAATCCTTAATATTAATTGTTTCCCTTTCTGATTTAAATTTAGACATACCGTGGATTTATATTATTACTTTTCATCGATAACAAGTACTTTCCACACTAGCAGGCTATCAGTGATGCCTGCACTGAACAACAGAAAATACCTATTCCTTGAAGGCATTTTCTCTAGATAATTTATTAATTTTTTATTTCGAGACTATGGTTTTAATTATCAATATTCTCCAGCATTTCATCTTCCACAGAAACTTGTAATATTTTTAAGACGTATTCTTTTCAGACACCCAAATCATTTCCTCGTGGAGGCTAAGCCAGCTCCATGGGAGTAGTAGCCCAAAATACCACTTTTACTCTTGCTTTCTCCCCTGGGACGGTTTATACCAGCTTGGCTGAAGCCCCGCTCTGAGCAGAGGGACCGGATGCTGTACGCTGCACACATCCAAGCAGTCCTGTTGTAATCAATTAGTAAGATGAGATAATTTAAAAGAAAATATTTCCTTTGCCCCGTACAAATAACATTTTAATTACTCATTCCAATTGGCTAAACAGCAAATCCAAAGCTTTTTCTCTATAAAAAGTGTACGGTCTTAAAGAACACACCACCCAAACTACAGCTGTTGGAAATTTTCTTGCTGGGAAGGGGTGCAACAGAACTGGTAGGGAGTTTTATCTTTGGGTCATGAATACTTAGGGCCAACTGGGGAACTCACTTTGAAAAAATTAAAAGTCCCCTGAGAAAAACAGCACGTTACACCTGCCGACTGACTCCAAAGAAGAAAAAAAACCTGCAATTTTACCCCAAACATCCCATTTGGTTCCTGTCCGTGCCTGGAAAGGTGTGTTTCCCCCAGGGCGAGGACGTTGCTGCCGCATCCTCCCATAGCGGTCTCGCTGAACACTGAGAGGTTTCTCCCCGTTGTGTTGCCAGGACGCTCCTTACGCCCCTTCGGTAAACAAACAGGACAGGTCTCAGCAAACTCAACAAGAGACTTTAAGCTCCCTTTGCACAGAGCAATTTTTATCTGTTACAGGAAATCAGGGAAAGGGGACTCAGCCCTCCCTTTGCTTGAGAATCACAATTCTTGGGCATCCTATGAACACGGCTGTTTAGGGTACACTCAAAAGACCCTCGAAACAGTTCCTGAGCTTGCTAAGCTTTAAAAAGCATAAATGTTGCCACAGCTGTCAATGCCACTTTGGCTCTGATTTGTGGGGAAAAAAAAAAAAAAAATTTCAATTAAATAAGCACATACCTGTGCATATACTCACATTTCTTCAGAGGTTTGGGGGAATTACATGTAAATGGCCGTTGATAAAACTCAAACGCCATGTGCTGGTGGTGGAATTGAGAGCCAGCTTTCTGGGATTAGATGTCCCCGGCTAACCTCAGCTGTTAGGAATTAATTTGGAGCTTGGCCCTGACAGGTGAGGGGGAACCGTGAGGAGGAGAACAAAAGGGTTTCTTTCTCTTCTGCCCCTGCCTCCTCCCTTCCCAGCATTGGCTAAATGTGGTTCTAATTCAGAAATACAATCGTCATCTTCAAAGTCACTCTGGGGAGGAACGGGGGGGGAAAGGAGACTTAAAAAAAATTAAAATCAATTGGATTGCAATTTATCAAGATATTTTTACTGTGAAATTGGACTGGAAAGTCTTGGCATCTGAGTGATGAGCAAGTGGGGGACCTGGAGAGGGGCTGGGTGTGCTGGAGCTAGTCTGCAATGCACTTGCAATGCAATGGACTTCCCCGCTGACCCAAACAGCCTCTAATATTTTGTTTTCTTCAAGTCCAGCCCTTCATCTGATGTAAATAAACCTATGGTCCCACGGCACCAGGAGTCTAGGGAAAACAGCTCCACCTTATGTGCTGTTCTTGGAGTGGTTAGAGCGAGGCAAAAGGTGTCACTGAAAGCTGTTTGGGACCAGCAAGTGGCAAAGAACCATTTCCCCCCCTATGTTATCCCCCACCTTGTGCTTTTGGAAGTCTCCAGGCTGGGAGCTATTTTTATTTCTTCCAGGTTATGACAGCCACTGTGCAATGGCTGCGTACGTGCTATAGCTCTGACAGCAGACGTGAATAATGGAAAAGGGCCACAAACACAAGAAGTCACTCCGAGTGCTCGCTGTACTTTCTTAATGTATGTGACATTGACATAATACGCCCCGGGGCATTTTGGATCAGACGGTGTTTGCCTGTTCCACGTGTTGGTTTTATGAGCAGCAATCAAGTTGTGAAACACATGTAGGCAGCGTGTGTGGCGAGTGGCTTTCCATCCCGCGCGGGGGTGGGAAGCACAGAGCTGTGGTGAAAGCACAGAAACCTCATTTTGCCGTCAGAGGAGGGGACAGCGGCTCTCTGGCAGGGCTCATGGTGGGCTGCCTGGATGCTGCTGCAGGGTGATGGTCGTACACTGTCACTACATCTGACTGTATAACACACACAGCAGCTAGAAACAGCTTTCACGAGTACTGCATTCAGCTCTGGAGCCCCCAACAGAAGAAGGACATGGACCTGCTGGAGCGTGTCCAGAGGAGAGCCACGAGGATGATGCGAGGGCTGGAGCACCTCTCCTATGAGGAGAGGCTGAGAGAGTTGGGGCTGTTCAGGCTGGAGAAGAGAAGGCTCCGGGGAGACCTTCTTGCGGCCTTCCAGTCCCTAAAGGGGCTACAGGAGAGCTGGGGAAGGGCTTTTTACTGGGGCGTGTAGCGATAGGACGAGGGGGAATGGCTTTAAACTGGAAGAGGGCAGGTTCAGATTGAACCTTAGGAAGAAGTTTTTCCCTGTGAGGGTGGTGCGGCACTGGGACAGGTCTCCCAGAGAGGCTGTTGAGGCCCCATCCCTGGAGGTGTTCAAGGCCAGGCTGGAGGTGGCCTTGGGCAACCTGGGCTGGTGGGAGGTGTCCCTGCCCAGGGCAGGGGGGTTGGAACTCGATGGTCTTCAAGGTCCTTTCCAACCTAAACTATTGTATGATTCTACGATACACAGAAGCTCAACCAGATACATCCTGCAGGAGCTGACCTGTGAGTTGGATATGCTCCTCACCAATATAAGAAATTAAAGCCTTATTTCCCAAGCGCACAGGCTGAATGGGAGAGTCGCGGCTCAGCAGAGGGTCAGCCCAAGCCCCTCTTCCTTAGGCTGTGAGGCAGCGACCCATCAATCAGGTACACAGTCCACAGAGCTGCATTAGTGAATCACTGGCACCAAGAAGGATGTCTCGCCCTCCCACAGCCCCCATCCTTCAGAAGAAAAAGTCCATTTCTGTAGGGACAGGAAGCAGGATTAATCCCTCTGTGATTTCCTCCTCAAACTCCTTCTCCCTGACACCCCATTCCAGCTTTCATCCTCCTATCGGGGCTATTTAGTCTAGAGCAGGGAAGACGGAGAGGAGACATGATAACAGTCTTCAATTATGTACAAGGCTTATGCAAAGAGGAAGGCAATAAATTGTTATCCGCATCCACGGGGAGAGCATGAAAAGTAATGGGTTTAAATGCGGCAGGGGAGAGTTAAGTTCAGCCCTAGAAAAGCTTGCCCGCTGCGGGGTCATTAGGCGATGGGGGAGGTCGCCCGGGGAGGCTGGGGGATCTCTGCTGCTGGCGGGGTTAAAGAAACACATTAGACAAACATGTGTCAGGAACGGTTTGTATGGGGGTGGATGAGATGACCTCCTCAGGTCCCTTCTAACCACCTTATTTTCCTCTATACCATGGCAATAACCGTCCCAGTCTCACTCCGTGGCAGAGCTTTGCTTCACCTGCATTTTTCAGTATAGGATGGCAATCCTGCGGCAGCAACGCGCTTGGCTGAAGGAACAAATGAAGCCAGAAGATAGGATGACCTCTCCAGTCACCACAGGGCGAGTACAGCTCTCAGGTCCTGCAGGACCCAGATGATTACTCTGCCCACTCCTAAACCATTTTGTTGTCTCTAAAACGGTCAGCAAGAGAAGCTCAAGCATCCTGAGAGCCCACCCTCTCTGCAGAGGACAAGGGCTCACACTCACAAATGCACACTGTGACTCGAAAGCGGAGGCACCTCAACAGCCTCCCCCACAGCACAGGGACGTCCCCACGAGCACCGCACCCGAGGAGAGGTACTTTTCCCAGTGCAAGAATAGCAGGCGCCATGGGCTGAGCTTGCATGTGCAACCGGTGCAGTCTGGTCTTGCACAGCCCTTGCAAGAAGCAGCGTCCCCTGAGATGCTCTATCCTGAAACGCACTTCTCACCAAATTGCACTGAAAATGGGAGCGATCATATGTTTACATAAGGATATCCTTAAGTGCTTTGCTGGATTGGGGCCTTATCCAACTACATTTCAGGCTCTTGGAGGTCAGTAGGGATTGATTAGCCTCTCCGAATGACCTGGGCGCTGAAAGCCTACTTGTGTCAAAATGAGGATATTTGACTGAAGATAATTTTTCTCTCTATGTTTTAGATATCCTAGGCAGAAAAGATGGTCAGTAACAACAAAATCAGAAAACAGTCCCCCCTTTCTAACCAGCAAATAGGTGCAAGTGAACCCTAACAGATGTGATTTGTATCATTACTGCTGATGAAGTTAGTAACCTTTAGCAAGGAGACATGGATCAATAGCTATTTGAGAAGATGCAGCTGCAGATATCTAAATGGGCACGAACCAAGAAGCGAGGTGTAAAAGGTAATAGCAGAATATTTAAACCAGATGAAGGCTATAAGGTAGGTTAGTGACCTTGAAAGAAACAGATAAGTAAAAAAGTAGAGAAAGGCAACAATGATTTATATACTTGCTCTGCACAAATATTACAATGCTTATTGAAGGGTGTAGTAAATTATGAACAAAGTAGAGCTTTATTAGATTAATGACAGGGGAATTTATATAGGAAGGTTAGCATCTTTGGAAAGCGGGCAAGAGAAATTAATTTTATATTAGCTCTTCTGTTTCCAGGCTTGAATATTTCTTTTCCTGCCATGGAGTAATCTGATTTATGCTTGGTAATTGCACATCTGTTTCCAGATCCTTGTGACACCCGGAGAACTCAATGTATGGAAAGCAATGGGACAGCAGGAAGGGGTACCCATGGGGAAGCTAAGTGTTTAAAGCTGGCAGTTCACCGAGGACCCGGTTCTGCCACTGTAGAAACAGGCGGGAGCTTTGGGATTGACCAAGAGGCTCCCAAACCCTCACCATGATTATTGTGGTGATGACCCCCTGGTCTTGGATCATACCGTGCTCTTGTCCGCAAAAACGACAAAAGAAGACAACCACCTCCCACAGGTTTTAAATCTAGCGAAGCAGGGCAAAGCTCGATAGGACAACAAAGGGCCACTGCACAAAGTGGTTCGCACATGGTTGCACAAAAAGGCGGGCCAGGATCTCCAATTCCCGTTTCCCACCCGAATGCCTAATCTAGATTATAGGAAAGGACATTTCGGTCTGCAAGAGCAAACTTTTTGAACCATCTTAAAGGATTCTGTTAAGTTAAAAAAAAAAAGGAGAAAAGAAGTCCACCCTGAACAGTTTTCAACATACGTAGTTATGTTTGCAAAATACACGTATTAATCCCAGCCTCTTTACGTCAGTGAGAGAATCAAACCAGTCACCACAGTACTCATAATTACATATGGAAATATATTTGTGATTGTATCAAATCCCAGCAGTGACTCTATCAACTTCTTGGACCACCACCATCCATAAACGAGAACTATCTCTAGAGGGAAAATTTTCTGGTGCACAGTTTGCACCAGTTAATCAGGACATGGTCAGCTGCATTACTGGGACACACCAGCCTGCTAATCACTAAAGTCTGTGATTGCCTTTTGCTGCAGAAGGACTGAGCGGTGATGCTCTTCTCCAGCCCTGAGACTGCACTTTGTGAAATCAGTAGCCAAATTCTTACCTCCGTCATCAGGAGGATGAGGAGCTGGCATCGTGCAGCGCGATGCTCATTATTCATCACTTGCCATGTACAGGTGACCTTAAAACCTGACCCACAGCCCAGTGAGCCCCCTTTGGATTTCTCTGTGCTCTGGATCAAGCCTCCAGAGAACAATTAGAATGAACGAGCTCTGATAAAAATGCATTTTTGCCAGTGTATTTCTGACGGCTTCTGCATGCTGCTCTTTGCTCCCTGTAAGAGCCCTCGCCCAGGTGTAATGCGGCCAAAGAAAGTTTTAGCTGAGAGAGGACTGCAGGTTAATATCCACACTCAAAAGAGCTGCTTACAGGGAAAAACAGGATGGCTAAGCAATCAAAAATATTCAACAGCTTCACCACCCACAG
Organism: Vanellus vanellus; assembly: GCF_965231255.1. NCBI lineage: Eukaryota > Metazoa > Chordata > Aves > Charadriiformes > Charadriidae > Vanellus > Vanellus vanellus. Next base: position 2,788,044 of record NC_138914.1, read on the forward strand.
AGGATAAATTTCACAGGTAGGATAGTGCAGATACAGCTATTATGGAAACACAAATCTTCATCTCCTTTACATTATTATGTTTTCCCTTCCTTGTAAGGTTTGTTGAAAAAGCGGAATATGCTAATAATCCTCTCTAATTTGTCTCCCTTCAAGTTTTGTGCGAGCAGAGTAACACATTCTGTTTGAACTCCTCCATAATTCTTATGTAATTATTTTTAGTTACATACTCTTTCAGCCTCTACGGGCAGCTAATGAGTTTAAGAAACTGCATAGCTTCCCTGAATTGCGTACTGTAATTTCTCACCAGCGTTAGCTTGTACTTAGTTGGCAGATACACTCTTTTAAAAATCATCATTAAAACTCTTCCCAGTCCGTGTGTGATCTGGACAGAGGGTTTTCCCCCACGCGCTCCCACCTCTGTGTCACTCAACATCTCATCCTATGCCATTCAAGGCTAAAGACTGGAGTATTTCAGCTCTTCCCTCTGCAAGAAGCGAAGGAGAAATATGTATTTCTTTTCCACAATGGCTGCTGTCTGTACTGAAAACCCATGTCCCCCGATGAGCTAACTACGCACATGCCGGGAAGGTGGTCCCATAGGACTTGCGTTGGACAACTTGAACTAGGCTGGAAAGGGAACAGCCGGGATGGGATCTGCCACTCGCGCTCAGCAGTGACGCTGCCTGCAAACCCACTCTCGCCACAGGAGAATGCAAAAAAGAGACAGGAGAAAAAGGAGGCCAACTGCTTTCACCCCACGCTCCCTCCTTCCCCCGCTGCACCTTCATGAGAAATGGAAACCGATGGCCGCCCGGCTTCTCCTCGCACCTGCGAACCCTTCCAGCGGCCTCATTTCCTCTCTCCTCCGCATCCTCCCACAGAAATGGGTCTATATGTTAAACAGAAGTAACAAGACTGACTTTTCTTTGGTGAAATCTTTTAAGACCGCCTGTGTCTGTATATGAAAATGGGGGACTTGTTTTGTTAAGAAATCTACATTTTCTGAAGATCACTGGAAACTGTTTTTTAAAGGAAATTCATAATTCATTTGGGAAATTTTGCCTTTAAAGTCTCCTCTTCCTTGCAGGCAAGACTTATCCAGATTTATTCATAGGAAATTCAATATGTGTGTTTATTTTCTGATTTAAATTTTAAAAAAAAGAACTAAAACATATAGATGTTGAGAGACTAAAGCTTTTTGTCCCAATGGTGCAAAAAAACATCATGATGACACAACAGTGAAACACAGAGCTAAATACAAAATGATAAAAACACAGATATAGAAAAGATAGTTATTTAAATTCATCACAAAGAAATAAAATAGTCAATACCACCTTAACACAAAACATTTAAAATGTCAAAGTAACACCTGCTTGTGAAAGGCTTGATTTTTATGAAATAGCTTCCTACAGAAAATGGTCCCATAGAACTTTTTAAATCTACTTAATCAGTGCAAAAAATCAAAGAAGAAGATTCTCATTTCCTTTTCTAAATGAAAAATGTCCATTTCATGAGGGAAAGGTCAGCTGTTAGGCAGAGCGCTGGTGCACTTTAGAGAACTTACAATCTGCACCTGGACTTCCTCACATCCTAAATATTCCCCTCCCTCAGCCTGGCTGAGAATTGCTGTTTAAAATCACATTCTTATTCTTTGTCCCTCCATTACTGATGGTTGCGTCTTTCTCTCTTAGAATTTACTTTTCCTGTAATATTTTCTGGATTATATTCAATAAATACTGTTTAATGTCGTAATCCCAGCTAGACAGCTATAGAAGTGTTAAATAGCTACTGTGACATGTCTAATAAATAGCCATCTAACCACATTATAAATATCCTCAAATTCAGTCCAATAAATATTGCAATAAATTTGATTTTGCAAGTACATCTGTATAAATATCAGCAATAAGATAGACCAGAAAGTCTAACCATACTAAAGAGCTTTGATTTTGGAAAAAGTCCATGTGCGATACTTCATTCCCCTTAAGGGGGGGGGGGAAGAAAAAATTATTTAGCAAATTATAATATACCATAGGGAAAGGGAGAGATTCTTGAACATGTTGCAGTTTATTTAGACGAGGAAAGGTGAGGCATGCAAAGCGGGGCATGAAGGTCTATGGAAGTTGTGCAATCTTTGCATGTGTTAAAAAGCAAAAACTTTCCATCTGTTAACTAGCTCCTATTGCCAACACCATTACCAGCAGCTGGAAACACCTACTGAACCAGACAGACAGACAGGTACCTTTTTCTTCCCGACTGCAATCCTCTATTGTCTGCCAAAACTTCTGAAAAGTACTCCAAGTATTTGGCTGACTGTTCGGTCGCCTTATCAATTCCCGCCGCATCAGCTTGTCCCCACCTACCACCCACCTTTGGCCATCCTTTGGATGACAGAAGCCAAGAGCACCTCAGCCGGGAGCGGCTGGCGTGGCCCCGGCAGGAAGGAGAGGTCTGTCCCCAGCTCCCACCCCCGATGCTGTGCCACAGGGCTGACGGCCAAGCCTCGACCGGTGCCATCGGCACCCCGCGCCGTACCGACAGGAGCTAGGTTCTTCGTCTGTGCTCTGTCACGCAGAATAACGTTTTGCATTTCCACGGCTCAAGTTCAGACAGCTTTTAAGATCCTCCCTGGATTTGCATTCCCATTAACCAAAATACCATTCGCTAGCTGTGAGCCGCGATGACGATACCCGCCACCGTTCTGTGCTTATTCCAGTCTGCATAGCTTGCTTTACTTTTAGTTCTAATCAGAAACTTAGGAAAGAAAAGAAAAAAGTATTCTGTTCAGAGGAAGCTTTTAATACCACTGTTGGTTCCCTATTTGTCTTTCTGGAGCCCTAGAGATCACACTACCAGTTTCCTGATGTGTCAGTCCACTCATAGGAAAAAAAAAAAAAAAAAAAAAAGAAGTTGTACAATAGCTGTACTGTTACACAAAGGATACGTATAAGCATTTGTATAAGCTAATATTTTCCACAGAGTCAGACTGATGGGTCACGTACTCCTCAATTGGTTTCTAACTACTCAGTTCTGGTAAGGACTGTGGGGACACGCACTTAAATTATAAGAAACAGGGAATATTTCTTCCACCTTCAACCTCAATCACCAGTGATGCACATTGAAGGTGCTAAAGGTTGCCCATGGGAACGGAAATTTTGAGCAGAGCACTGCAGATGTGAAAACGATGGTTTTCTGGAAACCTATAGACCAGAGCAGCAAAACATATTATACACGCTTATACTGAAAGCGTAGTTACCTTGTCTGCTGTTCCCCGGGACAACACCACACAGTGAACTTGGTGTCCTCATCAACTACACTGATTGACAAGAACGCTCCAGGAGTTGACACACCTGCAAGAGAAGAGAACAAAGCTGTTTCCTCTTTCCATTCTCTCCGTGCTTGTCCAGCCTTAGGTTTCCTCACTCTTTGCCCTGTACATCCCTCCATGGGGGTCTACAACATTTTCTTGCATTTGACAGCACCTCCCATCTCCGTAGATGTCTCGGCATGGAAGGAACAGTCTTGGAGCTCCTCAGGTTTTGATATGGTGCCATCAAAATCCACTCTATCTTCTCCATCTATGACCACTTTTCTGTGCAAGGAGAAGCACGGCACGTACATAGCTACTGATCACATATGATCGTTTTCTCTAGGTGGACTCTAGCTCTTAATTCTGTAAATACATACAACACGCACCATACTGACATGCTGCCCTCTACAATCCATGTGGCATCCCAAAGAGGGACAGCTTTTGGGAAAAGCCTGAGCTGCCCCTCACGACTGAGCAGCGTACGGTTCGCAGCAAAGGGTGGGACTGGCAGATTTGAAGCAGAAAACCACATAGGAACAGAAAACCCTTTTTCCATTGATCACTTTAAAGCACAGGAAAGTAGGGAAACATGAGCCTCAATCAATAGGTCAGAGCCTGCACATATCCAGTTATAAACCCATTTGGCCCTAGCCTAAACATCCTAATCTTAGTCCCAAAATATACAAGTCTGCCTGGAGAGACACAAAGCAACGCTAGCCCATGCAGCGGCTTGCCAGCCTCCAACTGTCCGTGTTGTTCTTTCAGTTATCACAGTTTATTTTTTGGACATTCAGGCTCCAGAGGCTGCTTGCTGCAGAGCGGTAAAGCACGGAGGACACGCTGATTTGCGGCAAATCACTTCAAGGACAAGGGGAACCTTTTCAATGATTCCTCTGTCTGTCTGTCTCTGCATGATGTGCTGCAAAGGTTAATTTGTTTTGAAATCCCCATTTTTAATTTGCATTACTGATCAACATCGCAATTACCAATGTTAATCTGTTCTTCAGTGGCCTTAAATTCAGAGATCGGGTCTGTTGCACTAAATAAAAATTCCATCCCTTGCTGTGATTTATTAAGACTTGAGTGATTCTGAGAACCCACTGAGTCAGAGCACTGATATAAGCGTGCTTTCAAGGCACATCCTTAATTGGTTTTAAAGCAGAACGGACCAATCTATATTGCTTTGATTTAAATCGGTTTTGTTAATTGTGGTTTAAATCAGAACCAGGAAATCACAATTTAAGTAACTCAATTTTCATTGCAGTTGTGCCTTCTAACAGATATTCAAAAAGAAGAGCTATTCTCAGAGACTGACCGCTAATAGCAATGTTTAATTGCAAGGAAAGGTAGCTTTGAAGTTGTATTTAATATTTGGTTTTGTTAACTAAGTGTCCTGGTTTCAGCTGACATAGAGTTTATTTTCCTTCTAGTGGTTCCTGCGTTTTCAGATTTAGTATGAAAGGAATGTCAATAATGCAGATTATTTTCATTGTTGCTACGTGATGTTTGTACTAGTCGAGGACTTTTTTCAGCTTCCCATAGAAGCTGGGAAGGAGCATAGACAGAACAACAGAATGACCAATGGAATATTCCGTACCATACACGTCATGCTCGCTACATAAACGGGGGTTGGCTGGGGGGCGGGAATCCGCAATCACTGCTCGGGTCAGGCCGGGCAACAAATTCAGCAGGCGATGTGAGTGACTTGTGTCTTGTATATGCTTTTAGCATTATTATTATTTTCCTTTTCCATTATTACTCTATGAAACTGTCTCTATCTCAGTCCATGAGAGTTTTTTGGGGTTGGGGTTTTTTTTTTGCTTTTCCCCTTTCTCCCTTCTGGGGTGGGGAAAGGGCAGTGAGCGAGAGGCCGCGTGGTCCTCATTGCTGTCTAGGGTTGAACCACGACACTAAGAGAATATATTAAAACCGTATTTACATCACTATATACCTCAGCATTTATTTTGGTGTTTGATTTTTACATCTGATTTGTGGGAAAACAGGACATGGCATTTTTAGTCACCCGATTAACTTTTTAATGTGTGCTTTGTGTCATCCCGCTTCTGAACAAAAATGTCCAGAGCAACACATAATTGTTTAAATAGAACTACATTGCGTCCTGCGTATTTTAGGAAATATTATCAAAATATGCATTGCATTTCAAGGTAGTTGGTGTACCTAAGAGTGCAAATATTATCAGCAATTAACAAGCTGAGCTATTTTTTCCTTGCTTCAATGTTCGCCAAGATCAGAATTAGTTGATCTCAGACTCCCCCCCCCCCCCTTTTATTCATAAGATGGGAGAGGATAAGCACATTTTCCTGTTCTTTCAACTCCTAGTAGTTTTCCCAACTTGGAATATTCTAGTTATTAAGTGATGTAAAGCAGATAAAATAAAAAGAAGAAAATGTTCTTTTTGCACCTGCAAAAAAGCCTACAGCTGTCAAAAGCTAGTTTATTACTCAAGAAGCTCCAATTCCAGGTGTCTAGCTAGTAATTTCTCCCATTTAGTGATTTGACATTCTTCAGAATTTTGGCAGTGAATATATACTCAACTGTTATCTTTATGAGAGGTTTATTAATAAGAAAATATAATTTTATTTTAGGCATTCATAACAAATTTGGGCTGTCGTCATTCCAGAATACATGTCTTCAAGTTTAATTTTAAGAAGACAAAAATATTAATTTAAAAATTAAAAGATGTATGGATGTGTGTTGTAAAAATACACACAGGGTTCTCATCACTAAGGAACGACTGACAAAAGGACAAGAACCTGAATGGATTAATTCACATCTATTTTAGAAGGAAACGCAAGAGAAACTCTGGATTTTTTGTCCAGAGGATTTTCCTCCTGCCCTTAGCTGAGAACTGAGCCTGTCCTGGTCTGAGATATCATCTCCATCACAGAAACCCTTTGATAGCGTGTGTGATTCCTTCTACCGCAGCCTGAATTTTGCAGGAGAGGCTATGCACTGGACACCACTTGTTTTGCCAACAGAAAGGAGGATTGGAGAAGCTCAGCATTTGTTGCGTGATAAAGTATGATTTGTAACAGTTACATCTGACGGAGAACTTTTCCATGTGGCTATTTATACCCAGCCTGGCAACGAACTCTATTCTCAACACACCGTCAGTCTCAGACAACGTGACCGAGAAGGCACAGCTCTCAAATCACAATGCTTTTTATTAATCCACATACTTACTCTAAATTCTCTCTCAACCTCTACCCGATTAGAAATTAGTTAGCTAAGTTAACGTACGAACGCTGGATAAGTAAGAGAGCTTTCCCACTCACTCAATTACCCAGCACGACTCTAGAGCATCGTTTCATACCACAAAGACCCCTTTCGGTTGTTCCCATGCCCATCGGCAGGAGCAGGGCGTCAGCGCCGACTGCTCGGGGAGGCTGGCAGGAGGGCAGGACTGGTGCGTACGCACCTCCGTCTCTGGGCAATGGCACTATAACCCCTCAATATGGGCATTAGACCTGAGTGCTAATTTTGCCCCATGCTCTTCTCAACATTTGGCACTAGGAAATCCTGTTCTGTGGGCCAAAAATCTGCGGTGTAACAGAGGTCAGGCAAGGGAGTTCCAGACTCCAGTCTTCACTGAGAGTTCACACTGGGTGTCCTTCATGTTTTAGTCAGCCCCCAGAGCTTGGAGCATTACACTCATTTTCAAAGAGTTTTCTGTAATAAGAGACGTTTGCTTTAATCTCTGCATTGAAGTTCTGAAAACGATGCTGAAGGTACCGCCTGGTGCTTAAGTTACCAGTGCTAACTGATACCAGTACAAGTTGTATGTTGGTCCTTAGCTCCTGGAAAAGGATTACCCAGTAGGGTAGGAATTTGGAACTAAATTAAACAAGCAAATAAGCAAGTTAGTTTTTCACCGGTTCTGAGTTTGCAGCACAGGAATACGCACATCGAAAAGGCGCAGGAGAGCTGGGACCGGGCAGGCACACGCCTGGGAGGGAGCAGCAAAAACATCCAGGTAACACTTCCGTAAGGCCCTGCAAAAGGAATTCCCAAGCAAATGAAAACTTGGATGAAAACAGTTCACATGAAAACCTGATGAGTAAACAAATATTTTACAAAAGGGTAAAATCGTTTCTGTAAAATAAAATTTTTGCTGATTCTAAATTTCAGAAAAGGCATAAAGAGAGGTGCCAGAAGCAGTAACTGAGGAGCTGTCACTGCGCTGCAGCTCGTACACCCTTGAGTTCCCCTTAGCAACAACTCCTTTTCTGCTGAAAACCACTATAGTTTTTAATTCCTCTATATATTCCTCTATACACCAGCCTCTCTGGAAATGATGACTTAAATGTACAGAATAGACAAAAGGGATCAATAAATATCTCAGTCCTGTATTTGGAGAGATGCACTGTACATTCAAGACCAATTGAGCACTTTAAAACCTTAGTGAGTACCTACAGGCGTTACGTTTGCTGAAGTCATCAGGTCTGCAAAACTTGCACAGGAGAACCATAGAAGAATTTTGCAAGGGGCGGCTCTTGACACACTGGTGTAATTTTTAGTGTTTTGGAAAACATAGGAAATTCCAGCAATCTTTGAATCAAGTTTGAATGTCTTTCTGAAAGATGTGCATTAGTCAAATATAAACCATTAAGTAAATACATGGAAAACGTAATGCCTAAGAAGAAATAAACAACAGATACATACCACATCAGACTAAACAACGAGCTGTTCTTTCTTGGCCTTGCGCTATGTTTGAAGTCATTGCAAAATAATAGTAAAAAAGTTTGAAAAATTAAATGAAACGGAAAGAAAATGGTTCTTTCTCCCTACCGGTCTCGTCTCAACCAGTGCAGAGCAGCCTAGAGCCTCACAGATCATCTTCCTTTAATCCCTTCATGCTGACAGTGAAAAATGCTATACAAAAGCCCACTATATCTGGCCATCAGGAAATTGCCTCTCTGTACGGGGATTCCTCATTTGCACAGGGCTAAGGAAATTAGGCTGCCCCTCCCCAACAGCGCGCGAGGAGCCGGGGCCAGCCAGGGCTGCCCGAGGAACCACCGCGCTCCCCCGGCTCCCGGCAGAGAGGCGGTTCCCTGATTTTGGAACAAGCTTGGCACGCACCGAAACAGCCCGTGCTCCAACGAGACCGAATGTGGTAGGTTTCATCCCAACCTGATGCGAAATTCAGGTCAGCTCTCCTGACAACTGCATTGTTAAGAAATCAGCTAGATGGTGGAGCTAATCAAGATGCCCGCGCTAGCTGGATACTTCACCTCCTGAGTGGGGAGGGAAAACGAAGAGAAGAAAAACTAGCTGACATCAGGAAAACTGAGAAACTGTAATTCATACAGAATTGGCCCAGAAATAATCAGATTCCTAACTCCTTTATTTGTTCCTGGACTGGATCCATTCTGACCAGATAAACTCCTCCCGAGTAGAATGCACAGATTTGCACATTGATGTAATGAAGTGGCGGGTCACGCTGGTGCTATCCTATCCAGGATTTATGAGGAGACATCATCGCCTGAAATCAGGAATTGGAGGGGGCAGAGGTATTTCAGTTCAGCTCTGCAAACAAGTCTGCGAGGCGTGTTTAGGCGGGTGGGGTGAAATCAATCAAATTAAGGTGCTGTACACGGGTGTATCTCCACTAACCTCAGAGGGATTCCGGTGTACTTCAGAACAGCATCTGACCAGTTAGGAATTAATGCGTAAACCGGGTATATCTATTAGTAAAAGCAGGCACACCTCCTACAGGTAATTCAGCATATTTCCTCTCCTTTCCTGAAAATAAAACGCTCAGTGCAGATACAAAAGCTGCCTTCCCTGTTCTCCCCTCCTGCCTCCGTTTGGCACATCACTCGCATGCTTCGTTCAGCCGCAGCCGTGCATAGTTGGTCAAACACTCCAAGTTGTTTGTCAAAGCTTTCCTAAGGCTTTTCATCTCCCTGCTTTCCTGTGAGGTGCCCAAACATAAGTCATCTCTGTTGGCTTTTGGAGCAGATTAATTCAGAGCACAGCTTCAGAACTGGCAGGTAATCAGTTAGCCGGAGTTTGAAGGGGAGCGTTTTTCCCTAACAGGGGCGGCAAAAAGGTGGGAACGGTATTTCTGAATTCACACGTTTTCATTCAGGTAATATATTTCCTAGCAGCACACTTCCAATGGGTGAGTCTTGCAGTAGATGTGATCCGAAAAGCCACTGGAAGTAGAGGAAAGCTAATCAAAAGAGAGGGTATGATTTATCACTTCTCAAACGCACAAGGGGATATCAAATTGTAGCCACAAACATTTGGGCCCTGAAGCACACTGCACCGCCCTCCATCTGTGGTGATAGAAGGAGATAACCTCCTACTAACATCACTCCCACTTGTCCTCAACAAGATGTTGAGGAGATGTTACTGTAAGGGGTCGGCAGAGAGGGGGAACCACGGGCCACCAGGAGCCAGGGACCCAGGGGCTCCCTGCAGCACTCCTCAGCTCACTGGGAGCGTGACACGGGAGAAAGGGGTTTGGACGTCTGAGCACACAGAGCTTTTGCCACAAAATGGAGGGGGAAATGGATCATATCTGCAACATCTCGGAGCCCTGATCTGTAGCCAGCCAACTGGTAACAGGAGTCTTCTGTAAAGATAAGCTCCATGGAATTTTTTAACATTAATATCTCTCAAAAAACTTATTTTATTTTGAGCTATCTCCTAGGAGATGGTCCATCATAGACAGGAACTCCTGTTAACCTCTACCCTCAAAAGGCTCATCCCTACCAGACAGAAGGAGAGAGGGCAGCATGGGACCCGATCTCAACGGACAGCCAGCGGGAGCCTGGCTCCTGTTTGTGCTTCAGCAGTTCTCATACCAAATTTATGCCCAAGTTCTGTCATATGGTACCAGGCCAAGTAGATGCACGGGTAGTTGAGTCAGGTCAGGGATTAATTTGACACGTCATGGCTCCAAATCCCAAAATGATTTACAGATGTGAAAAAGCTTTCTTACCTTAATCAAAAGGAATATTCATGTGCATGAAGTTAGATGGGCAACGTCAGGATCAGCCTCCAGAGAAACAGCACAGTGTAAGGGCAGTTATTTATCATGACTACTTTGTTTTTCTGGGAGGGAAAAAAAAAAAAGGAAAGATTTGAATTATAGCTATTTGATGGGTAACATTGCAGTAGACAGGTTAGTCCTTGTAATCCACTGACACCATCAGCAGAGGACTAAATCAAATGTGTTTTTATTCATCTTGTATATCTATTAATATAATCCATTGCAATGGTTATTCAATATTTATGCTGTCTGCACGAATTACTGCATATTTCATTCTCCTTTGAAAACCAGGATAGCTGAAACAGTACAGCATTTCTTTTTATCTGACAGAGCTTTAATCTTTTGCTCATCGTGGTTTTACCTGAACAGTTGTTTGAAAAAATAAATAAATGAGGTTTTTGCGAGATAAGGAGTTCCCATATTAGAATTCTATGGTCACGGTATCATGATACATCTGACACTCCTTATAAATAATAAGTGTGTGAAGATCTGTTTTTTCACTGCCTGTATTATTTAGAAGAAATAGCATCCGCCACACTGAACAACATCTAAAAGTGCTCAAACTATAGCCGAAGTAGTCAAATTCCACCTTTTAGGAAGCAAGATAATCACTTGCAGAGGTCAGGAAAGACTTTCTACTCTACTTACAGGAATAAACGTAGTTTGTGGCTCTTCTCAGCTAGTCATATCCAGCACGGCAACGTGGTACAAAATACCCCAGAGAAAAATAGATCGGATTTCTCTAAATCATTAGAATACGTCTACTGCTGCTCTCCAGCCTTTCATCATTTGACTCACACTGAGATTCGCAACCCAGCAACCTGTTCCGCTTGGCAGTGAAGAAACCGCTGGAAGTTAGATCGGAGGAGAAAATCTGCAAACATAACCTTGAGAGAAAATCACTGGCCACCTTCTAGCTGCCCACCACCTCCAGGGTGCAGGTGAAAGGTGGTTCGAGACTACCGTGACCGAAAAACCTTGCTCCTTGACCTCGCTCCTGAAGGGATCTTGTCATACATTTGTTAAGTCTGGTTCCAGGTCCAGGAGGAGAAGAGAGACCTCAAGAAGACATCAGGAAGGTCCAGGAATACATCATCATGATCCACAACGCGGGTTTCAGAATCAGTTGGCATTTTGCATTGCTCCTATTTCACACGGGAAGATTCAAATGAAGAACTTAGAAAGATCTTATAAACTGAAAACAAACAGGAGACAGCTCTTAATGCTGCTGTGCCATAGTCCATGCTACCCCAAACCATCCTCTGAGGCAAGAAGCTGAAAAACCCCATCAAGGAAACAGCTCCATAAAACAGAAAAATAAAGTATAAACAGAAAAATAAAACCAGACACCAATGTGTACCCAAAGGAACTATTAAATGCAAAATGTTTGTCAGTATAGGATGCTCCACTGCACACATCTGGTGCTCTCGGCAATACAGAACGTTTCTTTAATTGCTACACCTGAGACCGAGAGCAAGAAATAAATCTAAGGACTGATCTCAATGTATTTTGAGACAGGTGGAGATAAGTAGCAGCATGAGGATTTCATTGTCAGTAATCAAGCAGTTATACGTTACTGTGTTAAACAGATACGTTCAGGATACAGCTACGCCTCTACAATTTGAAGTCTGTTTTTTAATTCCTTCTGGTGCCAGACTTTGTAGAGATAATCGTGATAAACCTCCCATTTGGTATATATCATCCAATACTTTTTGCACGGTCCAAGATGTCAGTATGGCAATATCCAGTGGAAAAGGCAACGGACTAGGAGTCAGAGCAGCTGGGATGACTCTAGGCTGCTGCTGCTTCTTACGGGGTCGTTGTGTGTCACTGAACTTTTCTGTTACTGTTTTATTTACTCAGACTGTAAGTACTGGCTACATGTTTATACAGCACCTCGCATAATGGATCCTCAGTCTCTCCTGGGCCCTTCGAAACGTGCAAGTTATTATTGTCCACTCAGATTCATGACTTAGCCCTTTCCATACAACAAACACCATGAAGCCAATGCGTCTATCAAGAGAAAAGGAGTCACAGTTAGGCACAACACAACCAAGGGGATGACTATCACTACTCTGAGAAGCTGTTTGATATTTCTAAACTGGAAAATGAGCTACTGGTCATTTTGCTCAGCATCTCTATCGCCTTCACCTCTCAATAGGATGGTGAGACGTTCCCGTGACTTTTTTTTTAGGTGGTGTCAGTCTGTACAAAAAGTACTTCTAAATAAGAATGTGAACGCTTCAACATCAATATTTAAAGTGATATGTTTTGCTCTGAATCCAAGCTGAATATTCTAAAATGGATTCTAATAATTGTTTTCAGAATAACACCAAGGTTCATTTCATAATGACTCAATTTACTCCTTTTGTCAACGATGGCATGATGTCTCCCATTGCCAGCTGTTATTATTACCTGTACATTTTTCAGCTGTATTTCACGTAGACCTGGTGACCTGGTACTCCATTTACCCCAAATTTTGAGTTCTCGTTTCTGTCATTACCCAAATCAAGAATGACATCTCTGGAACTACGACGACTGCCTTAGAGTATTCTCATTCTTTGCAAAATTCATTGCTTTACAGCACATTAAAGGTCTGGAAAAGATATTAGTTTCTCAAGTCTCATTTTTCAGGTTGGTCCTCAGATATGTGCTCAGAGATAATCACGTTCTTAGGACTCACTAATACTAAGCACATGATAGAGAGGTGTCCTTAAAAGAGTCGCTAGGTTTGAGCAAATCTGAGGCAGTTCAGTGTCTTTTCCACCCAATTTGCTCTGCTTTGACACAATTTATTAAAACGAAGAAATGTCTGAACTAAAAAGCAGATGGGACAATTTTTTTTTTTTTTTTTAAAGGGCAGAAAATTTCCCAGGTACGATGGCCCATTGCTCTGATTAATAGCAGTGCAGCCAGAGGAAGCATTCAGCAATCAAAGCCATCAGTCCTGCCTGTCATGATCAGACTGCAATTTTTGGCAAGTATGGGGATCAGTTTCCTGATTTCATCTTTTATAGAGCACAAGCAGAATAGGACATCAACAACTCCTTTCCTCACAACCAGTGGCTCATTCTATCTGCATTTGCTGGATATCTATCCCTTTGGAGCAATGCTCTGCAGACCTTACCAGGTTTGCCTAGGCAGCGTCAAAAAATATTACCTAAACGTTGTCAAATCAGGTCCAAGCCTGAGATTTGCTGATCGCTCCTTTGGATGCTCAGGGCAGCTGAACACATTTCGAATGTCTGATTGGGTTTGCAAGGAATGTAATGCTTTTTTAACAAAGCTTGAATATTCACTGAAAAAAAAAAAAAAAGCCACATTAAGCATCTTGAAATGTGGTTTTGTGCTGATTCAGAGGGAAAAAAAATAATAAATCAAGACAATATCAGAACCGGAAAAAAAAAAAAAGCCCAAACACAACCCACAAAGCCCAGCTACGCTGGTCCCAAAATACTCTTTTGTGATGTAGTCATTAAATAGCGATGTATTTTTATGCTATATTAGAAAAACATAAATAAAATATTGAGCATACATTTACTATGCAATTAAAGTAAAAATTAATAAGGAATGCATATACATTGATGCTACCAAACAATATCCAAACGAAACATTTGCTCTTTCCCTCATCTTTCAGAAGCTTCTGAATCAGTGGACTTCAGACAACATTTCTCTTTCTTTCTAATGAAAGTTTTCCCTACACAAAGTTTTTTGACCAGTTCAATGACACAGTAATTATTTCTTTCCTGTTTAGAAATATCCTGAATAGGATGAAGTTGAATTTCAGGCTGCAAATACCTCTTCATAGTGCAACTGCCTTTTCCACAGAATTGCATTAAACTTAAGGCGTTTACTTCAATTTCATTTTAAAAAGATTTCCTGAAGCTGAAAAAACTGTGAGTTTTCTTTTGGCCTTCCGCTTATTACTACTTCCCACGTAACGATGCCATAATGATTCACTATTTGATGTTCTCCAGCTTCTGACTTATTTATTGTAATTGCCTAATTTCTTATGAGAAAGGCAGATAAGGAAATATTTCAAGAGGCTTGTAAATAACTGACAAGGACCGCAAGACTGCAGTTATTTTTAATTTACATCTAAACTGTTTTGCTGTGCTAGCTGAAGTAATGTCTTTGTACAGCTTTTCAGTGCAGTTTGTATCATTCATCACTCAGTAACCAGCATGAGCTGTGCACCCTGTCTTAAAACCTCAACGTATTTGTCTGGGTACCATTACTGCAATGTATTGTATTCTTCTGGAGAACCTGCAATGGAGTAATAAAGCGCATGAATTGGAGTAAAAGGCTCTCCTTTTGGTTTAATTCTAGCCAGTCTTACCATCAAGAAGAAAATGGTTCCAGTCCTGCGGGGTTGCACGGCTGCTTGGCTTCCCTCTGCAAGGTCAGCCAGAGTCCAGTCTTCTCCAGTTCTCACCCACTTTCACTCAAGAGATAGTTTTTAGCTATTTGTTATTGCGCTCCTGCAAAATAGTTGAGGAAAAAGAAAACCCAACCCTTGCCCTGAAAGCATGAACTTGCAATATTTTTCCATCTTGCCATCTAGCTCTACGAGGGAATGTGGGTTAGCTCCCAGCGCCGCTGCTGACATGATGAATGTTACAGGTGGCGGTGCTTATGATAATAAGGAAGTTAATGAGAAAAGCCAGGCTGGTTCACGTTGTGTGAGAAACAGAATCAAACCCTGCGTTTGTCAGCTGGGAAAAAACCAAACACTGGAAAGGAAAGAAAGGATACAGTCCAAAAAAAGGTATTAAAAAAAAGAGAACGAAACTATCATAGCTGGAAGTATCAATGAATGCTGTCACAGATTGGCCTTGTGTAATGATGCCTTGTTTACATGGTTTGTATTAATATCGTTAGTTACTTCCCGAACAAAGGTTGAAGTAAGGATTTATGAGGACATTTAAAAATAGAGCGAGGAGGTTGAGAGAGGAAAGATCTGAAGTACAGACCAACTTCTGTTGAGTTTAGGTGGGTCTCTACAGACCTCAGGGTTGTTCATCGGCTAAAACTTCAGACCTTGTGAAAGGAACTAAATGCCAAAAAAAAACAAACCCCACCAAGAGTTTAGTCATAGCAGCTGGGTAAATCTGGATAAAAGATAACAGAAGTGATAAGACTTGGGATTTTAGATTCAGTCTAGTCTGTCTTTACTTCTGCTTTGCAAACAGTCATAACCATGCAAAAACAAGGGATGTACAGGCGAGACCATTCGCTCCAATTACCCACACACACAACTTTACAGAGGTGAAATGGTGTGCACCTTTTCCAGCAGAACCCAATGGGAAATATGGCTCTGGGACACCCCTCCCCCCCTTACCCACAGAAAGAGGTATAATATACACACCCTTTAACTGGAGCTATGGTTAAAGTCCACCCTGACACCACAAAGACAGGTTTTGTTCCGACACATGTGGTGGTGTGCTATTTATTCTCTCTTGTTCACTAAAATTAATTTTTGCCAAGCACTTGAAATTCCTCTCCGTGAGAGAACCACTGGTTTGGCAAAAGTTCAGTGGGAAATAAAGAACCACCTCCCAGAAACTATTCTAACCTGAAAAAAACAGATGGGTGATTAGGTTGAAACCTATGGATTAATTGGTGCTGAAGTGCATTAGTATATACAGAGAGAAGAGCAGAATAAAAGGAGGCATTTGTAAGCACAGATAGACCTTGAATTGCTCTAAGAAAGGATCTCACATGCGCTTCTTTGTTTTCTACTTAATCACTAACTACTGCTGAAGTTTTGCAAATACAGGCATGCCTACGCCACGCAACGCAGAGGTGTGCTGGAGATCCCCAAGCCAGACATATGAGGAAACCAGCACATCTACCCGGTGTGATGCTGCGCCGCAGAGACAAACTGCAGATCCTAGAAACTGCATCACCTTATAGAAACATCTCACTTGGGTACAGCACTGGACCCACCACACCCAGCCGGGACTAAGATCCGCTATCTTCACATTGAGCAACAGGGTATGGCACGGAGACATAGCAATGCCTTAGTGGAAGAGTGCAACCACAACACATTTCTTGAGAATATAGAAAAGAAACATCTATCACATTAGGCCACCTTAACGTTTCCAGAGCTAATTTACAAAGACTGACTCTTGGAAATCAGATTTGCAGAATCTGGGATGGTCTACGTCATGCTGGTTCACAGTCTGGGAGCATCTCAAATCCTACTCATGAGAGGAGTGACCCCATGGAGGGAGCGCCACTGCTCCAGAGATGGACCTTCGATTCACATTTTCCTTCTGCTGTACATTTTGTCAGAGTGCGTGGTCACAAATGGAGAGCAAGACAGACTTACATTATATATCACTGTAGATGTCAGCAAAGGCCCAGATCAAACTAACTGCAACTGTGCTGCCTCCCAGCCCGAAAGCCTTGCTGCTTACTGGGACCGCATGAGTAACGGTCAATAGATGTAGGTGTGGACAACACAGGCTCAGCAGAGCGCCAGGACCTGTTTTTTCGTTCAGTAGCAGTTTCCACTGCTCTCCTTGGGAACATGTTGGAAGGATGCTCAGATAACATCAGGAGTTTCTGCCACGCTGCCCAGTAACTTGGTCCATGTGCGCTTCGTGAATAACCTCGGCTGTAGTGCGTGGTGCTGAGTGAAGATACCAGGACGTGGTCCCCAAAGGAGTGTCCCTGGGGCTGCTCGTACTGCAACCACAGCCTTCGGGGATCTCTAAAGGACATGAAGTCCCTGAGAAAAAGGAACAAAGCTCATAGCCTTTTCCACTTAAAAATAAACCGTTTAAATGAGAGGAAGCGGGGCAGGTGGCTCGTTTCCCGAGCGCCGCGGGGCTGATTGCTGGGCGAGTCCGAGCAGTGATTCACCGGCCGGGTTGAGGCCATTGTCCCGCTCCGCCTGCGCACAGGAAGGAGAGCCGGGTCCCAGCCGCCCCGGCGGCCACCGCCCCGGCACAGCCCTGCACCCTGGCATGGAGCGGGGCACCCGAAACCTCGGCGGGACTTACGGATGCAAGTACAAAGCCAAGTAGCATTTCCCCACCTTGCTTTCCCCTGCTGAAGTTTCACCACCGGCGTGCCACACCGGTTCTGCCGCTTTAATCGGACCCCAAACACACACAGGAAACAACATATTAATAATCATAACATGTGCACTTAGTACGAATATGAGAAACCATTGATATTTCCCTCTTCCTCGGCTCTGGTTAAAAGAGCAAGCATCAAACCGGGGAGGACAAATCACTTCCCATCCCGGCTGGTCTATTTAGGGACGTGCTCATCTAGAAAGCCGTGCCAGGGGACGCTTTGTGAGCGGGAAAGCTCCGATTTACAAGTAAGCCCCTCCTCTGCATTTAAAAGACATTTTATGACCTCCTGGGTGTTTCTTCAAAAGAGCCTTCCCCTTCCATCAGTCTTGCTCCCTCTTCTCTGTGGCGGTGGCTGATAAATTAAGGCAACGACGCGGGTTGATTAGACTGACTCTCCTCCCAGCCTGGCTCGCCTCTCTGCTCGGTGCTGCGATGAAGCTACTGCCCCACTTCTGGCGCCGCAGCACGAGGCCAAGGAACAGCCTGCGTTGTCACACATCCAGGCTTTCCCAGCAAGATCAAGAAGAAGGAGGGCCGTGGGAGGCCTCTGTGGAGGCAGGGGAAGCTGTAACAAATGTGTGAAAATTAACTGGATTCATGTTTACATTTGGTATGTCTCCCCATATGGGCACGGGCAGCCATGCGCTCGCTCGGGTCCCACCAGATGAGAGCTGCTGGCAGCTGGGAAGTCCCCTTCTTCTGCGTCACCGAGTCCGAGTTAAGCTGCCTCAGCGTATAAAACGCGGCTACACAGCTCCCGGCCTCGACTGCCGCGCATCCAGATGGAGAGGGGAAAGCAAATGTTTGCACCTGTTCGTGCGGACATATGTACTCAGAGGTTTTGCTGACCTCGTCAAAAATAACGCCTCTAACGCATGGATTCAACAAAAAAATTGGACGGGCAAAACTCTGCCCCCACGTGCTTGTAGAGCTCAGTAGGAATCTGATGTGGTCCTCCTGTCGGTTCAGGATGTCACGCACCGCTTTCTAGTAGCTGGTCCAAGCCCAGGACAAGCACTTCTTGCTCCCGCCTGCCAGCGTCACCTCCTTGGCCAGCTGGGAGAGCCTCTGCCCCTGTGCTGAGCACCGTGCGGCACAGCGCCGGGGAAAGGCTCACCACAGAGGCGCCATCGCTTCCTTCTTCAGAGGGGAGACAGCAGCAGCGATTTAACTCCTTTTTTTCACGCTGCCAGAAAACACAGTTTCACAATGAGACCTCCGCTGAAAAAAGTTACGTTTGCCGAATCGGTGATTAGCTCAAACCGAGGGCAAGGACTGCAGTTCCTCGGAGCTTTCTGGTGCTCAGTCTGACTATGCCAATTTAAGACAGCGGCAGAATAGGACTCCTTTCTACAGCTTCTAGTTGAGGATTGAGCCTAGATTAATTTGAGTGACTACTTTAAAATAGGAGTTTATGAGTGAAAACTGAGCATAAAGTAACACGTTTTTTCCCCATTAATATTTTTCATAGTGTTTCCCAGGAAAATGTCTAAACTGATGACAGCACAATCTACTTTCTTTTTTAGTTATGGCTTTGCATTTACTATTTTCTGTAAATGAAAAAGGGGAAGGAAAGATTCAGATTTGTTTAATTTTCTTCAAAATTAAATACATCACCATGCAGCCACATCCAAAAACAGACCCAAGCTTTCATCGTCTCTCTTCTCTTCTGGAGGTTTAACAATCTCTCATATAGGAGTTTTGTCTTTTTAGCACCATCTTATTAGGGGGGAAAAAAAAAAAAGTATTAAACTTATGCACGGGGTGTTAACTCTTTGACAGCTTGGGCAGCGTGCAGGGCTTTTTGCCCATTTTTAAATAGTGAGTATTCAGCCTACCTTCAGGAAAAAAATCCGTACCTGGAAACCACCTTCTGTGCAATTACCTGATAAGACATCAAATGAAGCAAAGCTTCACTACTTCTTTGGAGAAGATTTTAATGTGAAAACAGCTCTCCTCTCAGGGAGTTGCCAACTTTGTTATTAACGGCTATTTCCTCACATTCTTTTCTTTTGACTATTGCACAGTTACTTCTCCAGCAGAGCAGGTCTTGCCCAAGGGAGAAGGGCTGGTGGATGGAGGGGGTGACCGGGGTAGCAGTGGTGTGGAGTCAGGCCATCCGTTACCCACCAGGTCTACCCAAGAACAATAACAGCAGAACTCACAGAATGCAATCAAGTGCATTCTTCTCCAGGGTGATTAAAGAAATATTCAATTTGATGCAACTGAGGTACAAAAGCTCTCTGTATCCTTCTTCTGCCAAGCATAGAAGAATGCCTTACTTTAAATGACTTACAAAACCTCCTGTATGCCAAAGACGTATCATTTACATGGAATCCAGGCAGCTTCGTGCAATCACTGCTTACACATAATTGTACCAAAAGTAGTGGGGGGAATCGAAATGGAGGAGGGGGAAAATCTAAATGAAGTCAGTCAGCTTATCAGTGATCGAGGTTTATTTTACTTCTCTCAAAGGAAACCTATGGAGGTTTGCTAGGAATCCTTTTTTTACTCTACTAATGGGACAAATCTGAAACGAAGAACAAAAGAAAATATTTCTTAATTCTTATTTTGTAATTGCACCCAGTTTAAAATCTGCAAATAATAGAAAATTGATATAAAGCCTCTTCTAATTAAACAAGACAAGGTAGAAGTGGCAATGGGTGAAAATTTCAAGCAAGCTGTGAGTTTGTTTTCCTTTCCTTGTTTATCTCAGGCTTCTGCTCCCCAAAATCTCCAACAATGGTGTAAATCACAGCTCTGTTTCTTCAAAACATTGTTAAACATCCACCAGGAGAAAATAACATTCTACATCACTTAACAGCAGATGTGCCCTAACATATTCAAAATCAATTATGTTTCACATCATGCAGTCTCAACTTTTAGCAGTTATTTGTGGTGCTAATTTGAGTTGTCCTGGATAATTAGAGGATCTGTATCTCCATCATTATATAAAAAAAATTACTTTTTCTGGGATTTGCACAGAGGTACTAATGGCATTACAATCACAGTGATTTTAATAAAGGCCAGATTGCGTCTAGCTGTAATACTCAAAATCTTTAATGAATTTATCCCACAATATCCACAGAAGATAATTAAGTGCCTTTATCCCCATTTTCTATGTGGGGAACCGAAGCTCAGCGGTAACATGGTTTAGATGCTCGGAGACATACGCACCCTGCTTACCTCCACTTCTAACACACACACAGGCATTGGGGAAAAACCAACACGACCACATGGATGGTGACAGGGAAAGGTGCTCAGACTCTCCCTGGAGAGGGCCTGAGCTTCTGACACCAATATACCCATGAAGTGGTCTCTGTCTTAATGGGCTGCAGTGTTTCTAGGGCTAGCCTGGCTCTGTCAGGAAGGATTCACAGACACAAGCCTTAAGTAAGCTCTAAAATATGGTGATGGGGAAAAAATAAAAAGCCTACTGGAGATTTGCCCACAGCAGGGGAAGGAACTTGCCTGAGGATGGTTATTGTTTCAGAAGTGTTTGATGAAATAATAAACAAAACACTGCACTGCTACTAATTTCTGCAGACCTACGTTGCCTTGCAATGCAGAGGAGTACACACACTCCCGGCCCAGAAAGGACTTCCTGCATAGTTTCAATCTGAAGAAACACACACTCATTTGTCAATGACAAAAAGCTAGAAGGCAATTTCTTAGTCCTAGTGCTTTCTCTGGAGCAGAAATAGTCCCATCAACGTTTAACGTGTTTAGGGAGATTCAAATGGTTTTAACACTCAGGCTTCTTTTCTAAATTGAATTAAAACTGCACTGAACCAATATTGCAAAGGACAAAGGTCAAGGCTTTATTTATATAATACAAGGATGTAATGCAATAACCGGCTGTTTGAGACACGTAAGTAAAGGATGAGGGACAAAGCTGCAGACAGGATGTCAGCACTGCACAGGGAATTAGCCATGCAACTCCCTCTCATTAATTGCAGATACGCACATCCGAATCACCATACATCATTATGAAAATGTACCAAGCGATAACTGTGATTCATACTTTACCATTAACAATGCAGCAAAAGGTGAAAGAGGATGGTGCTCTTCCGGCACCATTAGGTAACCGTGGCCATGTGCTCTTCCTATGTCCAAACTGAAATGAAACAGCAGCCATGGAACAATATGGTAGGAAGTAATTTTCATGATCTCCTGAAAGTGCCGTTTTTATAGCATTACTATATAAGGAATAAGTATAACCATACTAATTGTCAGGCACTAATACAATATTTTTCTACAAAACCCTAACAAAAATAAATACTGTTATACCTTGCAGGATCTCCAAAAGCACATTCTGTATTGTCATATCCGTCAGAGAGAAAGAGAGACTTATAAGCTCAGAAAGACCTTGAAAAACTCAATCTCTAAATCCCATCTTTGTGCAAAGTAGGTTACTTGCTTAACATGGGACATACCCTGCAACTCTACTCCCAGTCAAGTACATCTACAACTTCTTGGAGCCCACCATATATGTTTTGGGTACAAGAGTACATCTTAGCTTTTGTACCAAACATTCTCTTGATATGTTTTTGTCCAAAAAAAATAAACGTACAGTTTCAGCAACAATAACGCAGAGAAGAAAAAAAACAACACACATAAAGAGCAAATTACTCTACTTATCAGGACCAGTTGCACTCTTCAATATTCTCGTGTGATTGGTGTTACCATCAGCAGTGGAGGCGTGCACACAAACGGCTGAACTTGACCCCTGAAAACCTGGGTGACTGGATTCAGTCAGAGAGCAAGGAACTATTTCCAAGAGTTGACGCCTCTTGCAACAAAGCCCCTCGTGTGTATCAGATCTGCACAATACTGGTTCTTGTAGTAGGAGTGAGATGTTCATGAGGTAACAAAAAATTACTCAAAGCATGGAAAAGGAACACACCCTACATTTGAAATTGTACACGTTTGATTGAAATGTCTCTGACAACATAGAAATTTAATTGGTTTGGTTGGGTCTCATGTAGGTGCTGGTTTTTCATATTATTTTTTTTTTTTTAATGGGAGTGTCACACTGTATTCAAACGTTGACTTTCCTGTCTGTACAAGACTGCCACAAAGAAAAAAAACCATCTCGTTGTAACAGAACATACCCAAGGCTTTAGTGCATTATTCTAAGAGCCTGTTGACATTTGGCTTTGTCCTCATGACATCTGTAACTAACGCAAAATTGGAGCTCTTATCAAGGCTTTAAAATAAAATTTACCAGCATTAACTGCCAGGTGAACTTATTCAAATGTTTTCCATACACTTTCTGCACCAGATTTGGAAAATACATCTCTTGATGTAGTCTCTAACTGATGGAAAAGATCCATCAAAGCTCTTCTGGTAACCAGGTGCACCTTATTTTCCCAGGAGCAGCGCTTCCCTGGCAGAGAACAATGACTGATGTTCTTTACCTCAAGTGAACTGTACCCCACGGGCTAGGAGAAAACAGAGCCAAGAATCTGCTCTTCAGCTGAGCTGTTTTACAGGTGAAATCACCAATTATGGCTCGTGTTCACCTGTAGAGTCTTGAAGGAGGATATGCTTGGAATAGGAACTCTGACTACTCCTTGCCATCACCGGTCTCCAGAAAGATACAGGTCAAATATACACTATTTGTAGGCTTTGCCCAACTGTCAGGGCGAGAGGGTCCCTCTCTCCCACAGGACAGCACAGGGCGCCCCTCCTGACATCTGAAAGTGCTACAGTGCCCGTAACCTCTTGCCACTACCAATGCTTCACAGCTAGTGACGACGAAGATGGGGGAAAGCTTTTTGCTCTGTTCTGTTTCCTTGCCCTTGCAACCAAAAATCAGACAACATTAAGTAGGTCGCGCATCGGTGTTTCTGTCGCATAGTATTTGATATATAGATTTCAATATATAGAAAATTAGGATGAAGTACTTTAATCCCAAGGCTCACTTTTTTTTTTTTAAGCATGAAACCGATATCTTCAGAAATGGAAGACGATGCTTTAACTTCGACGCTTTATCAGTTTTTGCTAAGCTGACAACACATCTCCAAATTACCAAATGAACTATAAAGTTTTCAGTCACTGCTCCTATTTCATTATAGTCACCCCAATACAGCTTTGAGACATAAAAGCCTTAAATTGTGACACAGAAAATGACCTACATAAGAGTTGTGAAATTTCTTTAAGGATGGTGATTATTTTTTTTTACTTTACAGTACAGTTCTTCAGGATGGGAACATGCTCAGCTTCCCGAGTTTTTTGACAACTGAAGACGCAGAGTGTGCAGTAGAGGCTGACCAGCACCCAGTTAGAGCTGTCCTTTAATTTCTACGATCTCCTGTCCCAGCCTGCTTAGGACAGTCTCTCAAAGACTAAATTCTACCCTTAAGTTACTATCTTTCACTCTCTGCTCGTGTGGACTAATGTTCTGCAATATAAAATACTTCTTACTTGAGTCACTGCTGAACACTAAGCAGCTCTTTGTAGAGGTAAAACCCATCAGTCGAAACCGTTCTTTGGTCATCTTTTCCAGACCCCCAGAACTTCAGGCTGCCCTGACTCCTACAGTACATTAACCCATGCTGAAGCAAAGTACCCCACAGCCTAGACCAATGTAAAAGGCAAAATCTTTGCAAATGAAGAGGACACATTGCTCTAATTTTGGTTCCTCTGAACAAAACAGGGAGATAAAGCACAGGTTTCTGACCATGTTTCAAAAGGCGTTTCAGCCAGTTTTCCATCAGGCTATCTAAATGCGAGCAATCACACAGATTTGAAACAAGCGGTCTTTAATGAGCTTGGTGACATTGCTACACATGTAAATGATCCCTCAAGAGGGAAAAGAAAAAGTATAATGGCTGGTTTGGGATTGAGGGACTTGCTGTGAGCCTGTGCTGAAACAAAAAAAGAGGGAGGTGAGAAGAAAGTGAATGCATGGCAATACACAGCATCAGGGAAAAGGGGATATAAAAGAAAAAAAAGTAAAATGAACGATTCTGTATCATTGCTCAACACCAAAATAGTCAAACTTTTCACATGACAGAGATCTAAACACAACGTGGAGAGAGGAAATTATTATTCCAGCTCTGCAGAGAGAAACCCAGTCCCAAAATACAACTGCCTAAGAATTGGGAAACCCCCAGTGACTGGACATTCCCTAACTCAGCGCCGGTCTTGTCCATTTTGATGTTTCGTGGTGTAGGACTTCTGCCTGCACAAAGGCAAGCACAAAGGTCCTTGTGTTTGCTTTGGGCCTCCGGCTGCTATTGTAATACACAATAACATAAATATTGCTCACATTCTTTCAGCAGGACACAGCAAATCTAGAAAATGAACTGCAACAATCTGGGCTAAGGGTCCAGTGTGTCCTAACCAACAATTCCCTCATCCTCCTTGAACAGCCGTTACAAAGGAAGAAGAAACAGAAGTGGGAGCAGAAGGCAGTAACAGAAGGAAGAAGGGAACAGACAGAATGTTACACGGACCCATCTCCGCAGGAAGCCTTCTGCTGCCCCCAGGCACCAAACTGCTGGAATAGAATGAAGGTCATAAAAACCAACCAGCCCACACCACAAATCAAACTGCATTGAGAAGTTCGTTCCTGGAGAATGTGGGTGGATGCAGCACAACAGAATAAGGAAAAAAGTGATGCAAACATCTTGCTTAAATGAACACATCAGCTGAATTTTTTTTTTTTTGTTACAATAAAAGGAAATATAATTAAATGCAATGTGTAAAATAATTCAAGAGCTTATCAGCAGGGAGGAGAAAAACCTCCTACATTCTCGGGGTGTTATAAACTACTGCTTTTGAATTGCAAACCAGTGAGCTCAAGGGTATTTGGAGTAAGACCATTGTAAGAGGCATTCTTCCTATCCGATACCTTAGAAGAACAGGGAAGACCCCTTCTGAAATATCTCTGTGACTACACCTTAGGAAGTTCCTGCGAGCAGGCACACAGTTGCCGGGAGGCCATCAGAAATGGGATTAACATCTCCATTAACACACAGGGCAAATAGCCGGGTACCCCAAAACTGCATTTGCATTCTGCAACTTTTACTTGCATGTCATTGCCAGTTAAAAGCTTCTCCTGCAAGCACCGGGAGTGCAATCGTACTCTCCCTCGGTAATCATTTACAAAATGAACAGTTTACTCTTAGGGAGGGCAAAGCCCTGTCCTTCCTGAAATCAGCTGCATAAACCCTATTGACTTTTGGAAGTCCCTGATTTCAGTGGGTGACACAGAATCCTACAGCACCAAAATAATAGCTGTGTAAATATGCTGCATGGAGGGAGGGAAATCTTTTTTGAGTACTGTCATTCTCTGTAGGGTATGTTAACCTTTATAGAACTGGATACTCTTGAAGCTGTGGCAATTTAGAGTTCTCTGGCTCCTGCTCCCAGCTCCTCCAAGACCTACCCAGCCGTGATTTGGGTTAGAGTTATTGTAGGTACCGGCGGGCTGTTCTTTCTCCTGGTGATGGAAGATCACCCCAGCTTTTCTCCACACAAGGTGATTTTACTCCTCCCCTTCCAACTTTCCACCTTTTTGCATCCCTTGTTTGCTTGTGTTTGTATCCATCCCTCAGCCAATCGACCAACCTTCACATTTCTTCTAACAAAAGCTGTACTATAGCATCCACCAGGCTTTTGTGCAGGTACAATATAAAAATCAAGAAGGAATTGTTTCTCCATGCTGTATTCATGCCAGAGTTTACAATTCCACCTGGTTCGGACCTGCCCAAGGCCTAGATCTGTCCTTGGACCGCTCCGTTTTATGCACCGCTGCTCCCTGTACCAAAGACACGTATCAGGATTGAGCAGCACATAGGTGCCAGCGGGGCCATTCAAAGCCTTGTGGAGGTCTCTGACCTCCTCTTAGGAAGACAGCAGCTTGTGGCCGTAGCTGAGACGCGGAGCCATGGCTACGCAGAAGTGAGCCAGGTTAGCCGTGACGGAGAGCAGCCACCGTTGACAGGCTGCTTGGTGGCCTAATGAGGCGGTCGGCTCCTTCCCCGCCGCAGCAGACGGGTGTCTAACCTCGCGCAAAGCCATCACCGCAATTGGAAGTAATTGGAGGCCTTTTCGCCAGGCTCAGCAGGGAAAGCCAGGAGCGAAAGGGCACGGGCGAAGGACTGCTGGGGCTCGGCCGCGGTCCCCTCAGGGTCGGGGCGTGCTGGTGGCAGGCCGTGGAGGTTCGCAATGCCACTGCCCGCTCCGGGCTACCCCTCCAAGGTAGGGTGCGAGCCCCGCCGTCGACAATCAGCCGTAACCACTAAGAGCCATTAAAATAAACCCCAGCAAAAGCGTTGCCGGCATCCCAGATTATATAAAGGGCTGGTTTTAGGCAGCAGCATTGCCTCTGTGTTGTTACAGACTCCCTTCCACCCTTCTTACCCCATTTCTCATCAGCGGCGGTGGCTCAGGTCTCATAATAGAAAGTCCCATGCTTGTCCTGGTCTCCTCACCACACACAGAGCAGGAATTTGAAGCAGCGTTATTGTTTGGGGTACTTCAGGACTCAATGTTCTCCTGAAGTGGTTTTTGTTTCTTTTAAAAGCATTATTATTTAACAGTTTGATTAAAAATAATACTGAAGTGTGAGAAGGGGCACTTGTGACACAACAACCTGACCTACCAATTTAAATTCCCAAATGCTCGAACACAGAGCCCCTTAGATGGAGGACACTTAATGACTGTATTTGCTAAGAACAAGTGGAGGAGTATTCATCTTGGGCCAAATCTTTTCTTTTTTTTTTTTTTTTGCTATAGCTGAGCCTCTCCAGAACATCCTCTTATCCCCAGGCTGCAGCATGGCTAAGGTGCAAACCTCATCAGCTCCCAAAAGCCACAGATTAGGACTGCTCTGAGTTATCGCAGACTCCAGACTGGCAATGCAGGACAAGGCATGTCGCCCAGGACACAGGTGAGTCTCTTGAGCACGCTACCGCGTCCCCTGTGAGCAAGGAAGGGCTGAGAGGGCCGAGCTGCGGCAGGGCGCTCACGCCGGTAAGGGGAGAACTGGAGCTTTCGGTGAGGGCTGATGTCTGCACAGAAATGATGAAACCACCATTGCAGGCGTTTGCCCACGCTCAAGGCATCCAGCAGTCTCCAACATCCGTGCATTTGCTCTGAGCACACAGCATGTTTTCCCGCTGTGGGTATTTAGCGCTACACAACATTAAAATAAACCAAAAGCCCTTCCTGACTTTCCTGTGGCTGAAGGTTACTTAACAGCCATTACCCTGCAAAACATTGGTGCACAGCCACTTTCTTAAATGTTTGGGTAATTCACCTGCTGAATATAAAAGCCCTTTCACTGGGGGACAGTATGACCTCATCACTGAGTTTTTGGCTCAGAAATCGTCAAATTGAGAGGGGACGCCACAGTCTCTCATACTCGCACTTCTTTCAGTCATTGTTAATGCAACGGATGCTCTGAGACATTTAGGTTCTCTGTGTCAGTTTGCTGTCAGGTTACCATATTTTGGGGTTGCTCCAGGGTGGAGGAAGCAGTTGGACAGCCTTAGCGATGGCAATGGGACAGCAGGCCTGGGGAGAGTGGGAGTCCCAAAGTAGGGTGGGTAGGCAACAACAAACAAAGAGCACGAAGCTCAGAAGTAGGGACTGAGAACCGAGCACAGACAGGCTCCACCATGTCCCAGGATTATTAAAAGGACAAAAACAATTACCAAAGAGAAAACAGCATCTGAATTGGTCTTTGGGAAAAGACGGTGGCAAAAAACTTCTCTGAACACTAGAAGAAGAGGCAAAAAAAACCCTTTACGGTGTAGGCATGGTCAAGGCAACTGAACCCTGAAGACAAAGGACTAGCGCAGGAAAGCAGAGACTGGTCTGGAGAAAGGACATGCCACAGAAAATCCGATTATTCTTGAAGGCAGAGCTGACTGAAGTTCAGTCCACGGGGAGTTTGGAATAAAATTACCATCATTCTGTTTTGGAGAAAGGATTAGAAATTACAGCACTCTTCATAGACAGGAAATAAGAAAAAAATCCATCAAAATAATATTAAGTTTTTCCAAATTAGGCAACAGCTGAGATTCCCATTTCTTGGTTCCTCAGGCTGCCAGTCACTCCTATTTCCTTTCCAGTAAACCAAGAGGGAGCCAGGTGTCCCCAAGCCCTTTCCCAGGCTGTCAGGAGGGTGCAGCAGAGGTTGCCAGACCCCTGGCTCCTCCACAAGGAAACCATGGAGCTGGGTACCCTCAACCCAGGCAGCCGCTGGGACACGACTATGCTAAACCTGCCGACACGGGAGCCAGGAGCAGCTTGAATGGCTGGGAGGCACTGAGCCAGCAGACCCTAGAAACCCAAACTCCCCGACAGCTTGCCAAGCAGCTTGGCAGCAACCAGGCAAAGGGCCAGTGCTTCAGCACAACTCAGTAGTAACCTCTGCTCCGCTTTGGTATCAGCTAGTCAGTCTTCTCCTAAAGACATTTGTTACCATTCCCGCTGTGAAGCTGCATGTGTGGCCGCTGAGGTGGTCCCACTCCCCACTTTCAACCAGCGCGCGCGGCTGGGTGCAGCAGACAGTTGTCTGGATGCGACCCTAGAGCAGCCAGCGCATCTTCTTGTGTCAAACTTCATCATGCTTGACACTTATTCCCCCACTCTCCCAAAGCTGGATTTAATGCAGGCTGCAAAAATTGTAACCCGTTCCTCCCGCACTGCATTCTTGACTTGAGATTGCTTTGCCTGCATCCCAAGACAACGCATAAAATTTTATTAGGGACATTCTATAATAGATAACTTTTCAGTTCTTGTTTGACCATTTACTGCTATAGGATACAGTTGCTTCATGCACACACAACATCCTCAGGCAAAATACTCTGGTAAAACTTAACATTCTGGAAGGCTTTATAGGATCTAGGATCCCAAGTGGGTCTTTGAATATGTTTTATTGATTTGTTTTGGCTCTATGTGAACAAAGAATCGAGGATCTATCCTGCAGCTTTAACTTAGGCTGGTGCTGTATTACAGAAAGGAGAAATTTTGCCCCAATCAGAATTGGGCCTTCAGTCCTAAAGCCGACAACAACAAAAGGCTCAAATATGGCCTTTACATGAAAGAGTCACCTGAAGAATGAGCTATGCTAAGACCAGCCTCGCATCTCCCCTTACAAATCACGCACACTCCCACTCACTTTCAGGAGTTCTGCTCCTACCTTGTTCCTGGAAACTCAAAGAAGAAAAGACAACAGGAGAGCTGTCGCTGATTTTTTATAAGATACTCTACTCTCTCTTTTTTTTTTTTTTTAAATCACAATGAATTTTCTTTTCCCCAGATTTCTCTAACCTCCTCTTCCCTGCAGCGTGTCCGTTTTAGCCAAACTCCACTCTTCCCTCTCGCGCCCGGCACTGCTGTCTTTGTCAGGAAGGCTCAGGGAGTTCAGGTTTTCCCCTCTCCATTTCTCTTTGGACATGACACTGCTTCTGACCCCTGCTCAGTTGTTGCTTTGAAGTACTTTTTCTGCTCTCTGCTTTCCCACCAGATCGCGTTAACCCTCCTCCTCTCCCCACTCCATCAGTTGGCTTCAATGAGCGAGAGGAGCTCACTGGAACCTCCTCTTTTGTCTCATCAGCGCGCTTTCACTTCTCATAAAATCCTACCCACCTTTCACATAAAACAGTTCGGCAAAAGGCGATCACGGCAGAGCCCTGGAAAGCACTGCTAAATGTCGCACGGGGACCACCGCTAGCCGCGTGGGACAAGCCGCTCGAAGAGATCTCGCATCCGACCCGTGCGACTTCACAGAGCCGTCTAAAAGCGAGAAGCCACCCGCCGCCCGCTCCCCAGGACGACTGTATTTAAGTGTCCTTTTTGTCACCTGTTGTGAACAACGGTGCCCTTGCGTGGCTCTGCATCTTTGCTCCTGCTCTCTTGCAATTTTAATAGAAAAAAGCCCACAAATTTGGCCTACGTATAGCTGACTGGTTTGATTCAGTCTCCTTGGTGCTAGAGCTCCTAGCTGATGGATGTTCAGGTCAAAACCAGAAATGGCATCAGCACAAAGAGAATGGTTTGGCTCTCACTTATTAAAGACTCCTGAAAGCTTTCCAGATCTATAAATATTCACATTATTCCCACAGAGGGGCAGAAAGAGAATGATTTGTATCCTTCCAGCTTGTTCGGGTAACACATTCCCATTTCTCAGTGTTTCCCAGTTGGATAAATACCATGACAAACAGAGAAAACCCCTGTGAGAGAAAATACATTTTAAAGTAAATTGCAGTGATGTGTAGTTTATAAATATTCGTAATGGTATGGGGAAAATATCTCTATTCATCACATTAACGTATGCTGAATACAAAGATGACCAGTCTCCACTGATGCCTTTTTTTTAAGCTATGAATAGAATTTCCACTATAGGAAAAAAAAAAATCTGAGTACTTGTGTATGCTATATAAACACGCATACACAAGCATGTAGACAAAAATACTTTAAAGTAGAAAATGCTATTTTAATTACAATAGTAAATCTTGATTTATTTTCTATACCTCTTCTGCCAGAAAGTCAAACATCTCACAAAATCTGAGTCATATTGCCCGAGGATCAAAACCAGAAAATTCAAAGCTCAGTGAACATTATAACCTCTTAACCACTCCATTAGTGAGAAATTATGATAACATTTAAATAAGAATGCGCAAACATTATTTTGCTCAAAAATTACATTGCAGAGGATAAACTATAAGAGCTTGGGAATACTCTGGTTAACGCAGCAGGCTAAAGGACTCGCACAGATCTGTCCTCCAATCTCCTAAGCGTTTTTCATTATTGCTTAGCAGACTATTAATTATTTTTTAAAGGATTATCATAGTTACAAATTCCAACTCAGGATTCGTCACTCGCCACTTGAGAATACTGCTGCAAACGAGCGCCTTTCCGCACGTGTACGTGATCTACATGCTCATGAGGCTTCGGAGTTTGCGGGAGCAGCACGTGGACACTGAGCCACAGCATTCAAACACCTCCATGGGTAAGGCTGGGTTTCAGTCATCTCCTCCCTAACATCTCTGGACAGGTTAGTTCCTCTGTGCCATACTGATGCAGCTGTAGAGGCAATAACAACCTTTCCCTGCTCTCACCTCTTTAACTACCTTGGGGGTTCCAAGTGTTTAAGGAAAGCACTACTTCTTAGCCTACAAACATCTTTCACCTACGCAAATAGGTGTTTCTTGCAGTTGCTCATTTTCCAGCTTCCATCGCCATCATACAATTAAAGAATATCTGACACAAGTCATTAAAAACCCACCCAACGAAGCTGTCCAAGACACAAACCAGTCAAGAAAAAGCACTGGGAACTGCACTTGTGTGGTGTACAACCCCTCAATTCACTGCTACCAGCCTGGTTATGTGCAGTGATGACTTCTCATCTTTAAAAATTAAAATAATAATAATAATACATACACACCCGGCACCCATTCAGCTCTCTTTCTGGCAAACAGCTCAACTGAATGGAAAACAGGTTGGGAATAACCTACTTTGATCCGCCCGTAGTCCCTGTGAAAGTCAAGGTGGCCAAGGCCACTGGTGTCGCTTTTCGCACGTTCCCAGTGCTGCTCCTCTGCTGGAGGGCTGCAGGAGCCCCAGCAGAGCCTCCTCCTTCCAGGTACCTCAAGGATTTTAGCAAGGTGAATGCTCACGATTATGGAGCTGGCTAACCGCCATCCCTCGTTTTACACT
Source organism: Vanellus vanellus (assembly GCF_965231255.1). Taxonomy (NCBI): domain Eukaryota; kingdom Metazoa; phylum Chordata; class Aves; order Charadriiformes; family Charadriidae; genus Vanellus; species Vanellus vanellus. The sequence goes on from NC_138914.1 coordinate 2,820,148, forward strand.
GGCCATTAAGCAGCCTGCAGGCAACCAGCACAGATCTGAAGCTGCTGCATGTGTTCATTTTGCCTGGGGGAAAACAAGGTAGGGGAAGGCAAAACGGGCAGAACGCATGTCTTGACTCCGTACGCAAATATCATCTCGCACCCTCCCATTCCGGCTTCTTATTTTTATTGCGTTTCATCCTGGAGATCTCAGCCGTGCCGTGCCGGACAGTGTAGAAGGTGAATCGGCATCTCCCCCACGCAGCCCGGGGGCAGCAGCAGCCACGTCCTTACCGGTAGGTTGAGGGCACCAGGTGAAGGCGGAAAACCTGCGGCCCCGCCAAGACCGAAGGGAGCTGTAGCGGAACGTACTCTGAGCTCTTCCACCACAGCACGAGAGAAATGGCTTTCAAGAACAACAAAGAGTACGTACATTTTGTACCATGTTAAAGAGGGAAAATAGCAACAAGGACAAGAAAAGCTTGGGTTGTGAAGGATGTTCCAGCAGAGGTGATTAATGGTGTTGAAAGAAACCCCAAGTGTTGTTTCAAATTTCTTTCCAATTAGCCACAAAGTTACTCCCTCCTTTTTCCTTTTGTTTTATTTTTTTTTTCCTTTCTTCCTTTTACCTGTGTTTGATTTAGAATCAAGCCTGGTGATTTGTGTTATGACAGCAAAAATAAAGGATCTGCGTACTGTATGCATGGGGATTTAAAGCATTGCCTTTGATGGCTCATTAGCTGCATGTGGCTACATGCAACACTGCTCGACTGAGATATATTGCCCAGGATTTAATTCCAGAATAATTTCAAAGGCATTAAATCGAATGCTTGCCCTTTTCACCATGGTATTTAAATGGTACTTTGTATGCCAAGCTTAAAAAAAGAGCAGAGGAAACACAGATGCAGTACTGCTGGAGCGTGTATTGAACTTTGTTAAAATGTTAAACATTTATTAGAATTTTTTTTTTTTTTTTTAAACAAGATAGTGTTAAACCAGTTGTTACTTCAATTAACTTTCTTTGCTACAAGGGAAAAAGGAGATTTTTTTTTTTTTTTTTTTAAACTAACAAACAGCTCTCAGAACTAGTGAACAATATCTCGTTTGTTCGGTAAGACTTGAAGACGAGAACGGTCTCGAGCTGGAAAAATAGACGTGCACGCTTCTGTGCTGACTGAGCAAAATAAACCAGACGAAGCTGCTCCTGCAGTCGAGAGGAGATCAAACCCCAGAGCTGAGCTGAAGGTCACAAGTCTCGCGGCTCTCCAGGCACAGCCCCTCCGCTGCTACTCCTGCGGGAGAGCGGCTCCGGTGCCCGCTGGCCAAAGCCATGGCGAGCTCTCAGCTCGCAGCCCGGCGGGGAAGTCCAGGGATGGGAGCCTGCCTCCGATGCATGAAAACAACCCTCTAGAAACAGGCTGCACTCTCATTTACTGCCGATCCACAAACTCGGCTAAGACAGAACGCCCTGTATTTTCTCATTTTCCCCTCCATCTGCCTGGTCCCCGCAGTTTCGGGGATGCCTGCTGGTAAAACATCCATTTTACGGTCAAACTTTAATTCTGAAATGCAGCAAACCCCAAAGCACAATTTTGCTTGAACTTACAGCGGGGACGTGCCCCTGCCGGCACTGGGAGCAGTGGGCCGTGCAGGGGCAGCAGCCCGCCACCGTGCCCGCCTGCCCCGTCCCTTTACCTTTTCAAGCCAGCACCCCTGTGTCACAAACACATCGGCATTTCAACGTTTGGTCAGGAGGCGTTGGTACAACATAACATAGCCGCTTGCACCATTATTTTTGACATGCGGTTACAATTGGCTGGAGCCGGTGGTTCTGCCAGAGCCTGAAGGACAGAGGACATCACCAGAATTTGCACCTGGATTTGAAGTTTGATGCCATTTGGGAAATGCATGTGGTTGCCTAGAACTGCGTTTTCACGCAGCAAAACTCAGGACCCTACAGCAGTAATTCAGCTTCAGCTGGAAGCCGCATTTCACCTCCTCAAACATGGGACTTTTGAGCAGCCACTATCAGAAAAAGATGTGGGAGGCAGAAGAATTTGTTTGCATTTCTGAGCCCATTTCGGGCTCATCCGCCAAGAGTTGGGCTTTGTAAAGCTACACCACGAACTAGCAGCTTATTCTGCACAGATGACCCAGGCAAGGGGGTCTTTCCTGAAAAAAAAGCACAAATTTTGCTTTTGTATGAACCTGTTCATCTTAGAAGCTTCCCTTCTCCTTCAAGTTTCAGGTGGTTGCTAGACTGTCCGCCCGAGACACGGGCCGGTAGATGAATGGCAAGGTCCCACCAGCACTGCCCTCTCTCTCTTCCTAGAGCTTCACTCGGAGCCACCACATCCACATCTGCACCTCTTCATCCCCTTACCACAACACAGGGATCTTCGGGGCCCGAGCGACCTCCCCGACCACCGCTTCTCCTCTCTACAGCCCCAGTTCTCTTCCTGCAGTGGTATTGTCCCATGGTTTCCCATTTACGGAATTCCTCAGGCAGCATTACGGCGAAGCAGCGCGCGTGGATTCTTATAATCACTCTGTTTATAAACACAACACTCTCCTTTAAGCCCTTCTTAAAGTCTACACTGTATTGTGGTGCCTTATTAAGACAAAAATACAGAATTAGTCTGTTGCGGGTTTGTTTTTCCTTTTCTTTTTGTTTAATCGCATTCGTTCTAGACATAACAAGATCCCGGTCCTCAACATCACTGCAATACAAATAGTAAATAAAGTAATAATAACGGAGAGGCATGTAAGAGACCAAAATCCATCTCACAGAGTTTTATGTGGCGTTTTAGTCCAAATGAAAAAAAAAAAAAAGTAGTCATTTTAATCAATTAGATTCTAAGATGCCGTCTTGGTTTAAGTCCTCTAACGAAACAGCATTAACAAAGGCACAGAATTCCTTCATGTGCCTGAAAACGCCCCCAGAGATCCCTGCCGTTTCTGCCCTGCCTACCAAAGGAGCAAACCTCTCCGAACAGGCGGGCTGCATCCGGCTTTGGCTCTCTGCTGAGCTGAGCAGCCGGGGCGAGCGCAGGGGGGCAAAGGAAAAGTTGCCCAAAGTGCTCCTTCTGGCTGAATTCCAGCATATACGTAATTTAAATCGGGAACATTGCATTACCTGTAACCGCTGTATAGCGATAGTTAGCTACGAGGTAACTCATACAAGCTTTTTACCTTTTTATCATATACAAGGGTCTGAAAAGAGACCTTACATTGCACAGGAAGGTCCCGTCTTGTCACAAAGGTGCAGAACTGAGGCTGGTCCCTAGAGGATGGAGCTTGGTTTGGTTTTCCGGTTGAGATGCAAGTTATGCGTAACACATGTCCAACTTTCAGTGTACCACAGATGCCATATCAAAGGTATTTTCCAGCTTTCACCCCACCCATGGGATGTTTTGACTGGAACGCCATGTTCAGGTACATCCTGTGGTACGTGGTGGCCCCGCAGAGTTTTCCGAAGATCTGCTATTTTGTGCACTTACATAAGGCTTCAGCTTCAAATACGCAGGGTGTAAAGTCCTGCTTTTACACGTTTTCATGGCGCCTTGAGGAACGAATGTCTTTGGGGCAAGAGATTTACTGACGTGGGGTTACCCAGAGGTTCAATTTGCCATGCATCTCACCCACGGCCTTTGTTTCCCCCTTTTCATTCTTTCTCCGGAGGCAGCGTGCTGCATACCACGGGCAGTGAAAGGGCCCCCCTTCGCACAGCAGCAATTCATTTTTTTCAGCTTCTCTCCAGCTAGATATCAACGCTTCCTCAGGATCTGCAAAGCCCCTTTAACATCCCGTCAGAAATCCGGAAGCCTCCTTTTTCCTACTGCTCAGTTAAACACAGCCTCTGCATTCACATTACCCAAACTGACTTGTGCGTCCATCTCATTCCCTCCCTGTTGATAAGGTATTGGCTGTTGGAGTATTTTAATCCAACGATCTGCCAGCCACCGTCCCCAGTCATCTGCTAAGACGGAGGCAGCCCCCCCAAGCAGGCTTAAAGTGGTGTCTGATCCACTGATGCCTTTGCTTTGGGAAGCTGGATTGTTCCGATGCCTAAAGACCACGTCCTGTCCTGTACCTCACACCAGACACCACAGCTGGGAGTGGAAGAAGAGTCACCCAACAGATTTGGGGCTGAAGCGAGACCTCCAAAGGGTTTTGTTTTCACAGCAAATCGATCAGCTTTAAAGCACTGCGTCCAGCCCTGGATCCTTCCAGGGCTGTGCAAATACTCGACTGCCACGAGACGGATTTTATCATAGCAACATGCAGGAGTACACTCAGTTCTGACATTTCCACGTTTACTCTGACCCACTCACCCCTGTAGCTTGGAGACTTGCATCATGATGTCTCCATCCATGGTGAAAACCATCACGCATCCTCTGCCTCGGTACATCTGCAAAGCTCACACCTACTCTCTCTCAAACACTGGTCATCAGATAGGGGTGTTTTTATAGAGCTAAAGTTCCCAAAAGTGAGAGTTTTGCTCAAAGATGCCACTGGATCACAACCTGCGAGTGACCAGAAACTCCAGTTATTGGTCTTAAGAGTTATCGCTGATCACGCAGAGCCTCCTGCCTCCCACCGCAGCTACCCTGCTTTTCACGTAAGTCATTGAAAGACTGGAAATCCACAGAAAACAACTGGCGGCAGAAATGACTACCTACTAATTTTACAAGGATATGCTAGTAGTTAGGACAAACTATCACGTTACAAATATGCACTTGCATGCAGTAATGTGAACCATAAAAGAGATTAATTAGTAATGCAAACCTAAAATAGATTAATTAAAGTACACTAAACCAGGCATCATTTCCTCCACAACCTGCTTGGTTTTAATCTGACACACTCTATAAAAGTGTTTTTCTTTGGGTTTATGGTTTGGCCTTTTGCGTCCTATTCCAAAAGATACCTCCACAGAACAGCCCAAGAAGCACTGCCTATACCAGCAAGGACCTTTTCCGCAATATTTGTTTAAAAGAGGACAATAGCTGCATACTTACTGATTTCGAGATGGGCTTTCAAAACACACAGAGGGGATTAGTACTCAGCTCATCCTGACGCCTGAACTCATGTAGCTTCTTCAATTAACCTGCAGAAGTAATTTAATGATGTGTTTGATGAATCCCAAAAGCAAATGATGGGCACTCGCAACGTGCTCAGACAAGATTATGGCAACAGAACACATGCAGGCAGTTGCCGGTGGTCAAACCCAAGAGAAAACATCTACAGAGCCCCGAATCCTTTGCCCATTTGCCTGCTATGATGATGCTAATATCACAGTAACATCCCAAAATCCCAGCTGAGATGCAAAGCTGGCATAATAAATACCATAAATATACAGAACAAACAAGACTGTCTGGATGCCAAAGTGCTTGCTGCTCTCGAGGAAGAGGGGACAGACTGGAAGAAGCCACCCCTTTTCTTCCAACCCAGGGACTGATGGTTGGGGCGGTAAAGGACCAAACCTTCGCTGTGGCCTTTAGCCAGGGCTTTGCTCTCAACTTCAGTGCAAGCTGGAGCAAGGTCCAAGATGAACGAGGGAATCTGAGCACGAGTGAGAAATAAAAGTTGCTCTCTGGGGCTGCAGTCTGCAAACCTGGGGAGGTGCCACCTCTCTCAGGTGTAGCGTGTGACTACCTTCACGTGCTGCTGTCCCTCTGAGTGCTCTTTTGGCCTGTAACAATTACCTTGGGATGCCCTTTGTTGCCTTGTATGCCCACGGGCCATTGTATGGATAAAGAGAGGCAGTGAAATTGTTTCCACACTTTTTATTGGAGTGGAGAGAGACTTTCTCTGCATTCATCTGCACTTTATATCCTATGGCTCGCTGCCACTGATTTGTGATGAGTGGAGAAGCAGCTCTTCCTTACAGCTTAGCTTCTTTAATGTGAAATAGGGATACAACAGTCCACTTCCATTCCAAATCCAGCCAGAACATTTTTCTTTCAAAAGCAGTAAAGCAATTTTAAGATATTTCCTTGGGGCGGTGGAAATATGAAATACAGCAGAATCTCCAACTTTAAAATAGACTTTGTTTTTTGGTTTTTTTTTTTTTTTTTTTTTTACTGTGAGCTGTGTGACATATACCGACCACCATTATAGACTAATAAAAGGGAAACTCAATTTTCTGTCACAATGAAGATGACCAATAAAATCTTAAACAAGGACAACACCCATATGATTCTATAAAACCTGAGCGATTCATAAACCTCCCTTTAAAAGCACACAGACCCTCACAGAAAACATTCTATAGGGGTATAAATTATCTGGCTTTACCATAGAAGGCGTGTGTGGCACATCATGACACGCTCTTCAACGTTGCCTGAACTACCCCTCTTAAAATGTTAGGGATTGCTCTTCAGTACCATCGGGTTGTTCGGCAATAGCAACCTGCCTAGCAACACAAAATCTTCACAGCAGAATGCAACATACCAAGAGAATACGAATAGTTAATTAAATTAAAGCAAATATTACTCTATATTATGCAGAGACTTGTAGGGCTCAGCCAAAATCATGATCCTCTCTGAAAAGTGAGAGAGGATCTCTGCCCTGCAGTCTCAGTAGAGAAGACTGAGATGGAGATGGGGGGAAAACACTGCTAGAGGCTGAGGCACTATGGCAACCGCTTAAAAATGCCGTGAGTCCTGTGCGTCCTTCCTAAAATTCGTTTCTTGAGTGTGAATAGGTGCTAGTCTTCGGAGCAAGTTAGCCAGAGAAGGAGACCAGGAAAAAAGATGGGCAGAGCGATGGTGGGGTAGGACAGAGGCATGGGAGGGTCCTACCCACAGGCAGAAACAGGCTAAATATGTTCGGCACTTGCTTGCCTGCAGCGAGAAAGAACTGCGCTACACAAAGTCCACTAGAAAACAGACCGGCTCCCAGTAACAAGGGGGGTGCTGCAAAACAGGAGAGGGGTCACTATTGGCTGGCACAGCCATGAGAAGATGCTGGGAGCCAAACTTTGGGTGGCAAAACAGCAAAACAACTTTGTGAAGAAGCTTTGAAGCTGCATGAAAACTAAAGCAAATATTCAGGAAGAATCTTGAGTCCTTCGCCTTGGAAGAGGAGGAACGGTGGATGGCTCCGTGGCCGTACAGAAGTCAGTTCGTAGCAGGCAGGAGGACGCGGAGAGCCCGGGGGAGCACCCCGAGGGTTAGGGTGAGCGGTGGGGCTCAGCGGTGCGAACAGCGGCTCCTGAGCCCTATTGAAAGGTCTGTCCTGATCGTACCTACGTATCGGACCAACTTTATTGCCAGCTTAATTAGAGAAAAAGAGCCAAAATGCTTTCAAGCACTGACAAGAGGGGTTTCTGTGAGGCATGCCAAGGAGGTAAAAAAAAAAAATTATAAAAAAAAAAGAAAAAAATAAAAATCAAACCCCACACCATGTTTTGCTTCCATCCGGAAATGCGGAAACACTGCCCAAACCTGGGAAGAAAGGCCTCTGGGGGTGTTTGAATTAGAACCCGAGGACCCGATTAGGGAAAACACTTTAACATGCTTAAAAAGCTTTGCTGCATTAAGGCCCAAATCAAGCAAGGTACAGATGTAAGGTAATTACAGAAAGAGGCTTAAAGGGTCAGAGTCTTTCTTCATTTAGGAAAAAGGCTGCACAGAGTTTACCATTTTGCAGGGCACGCAGAAGATGGAGTCCGTCAGCCCGGGCAAGCCAAGGATTTCTCTCCAAGTTTTCCCCCCCTCCCTGCTGTGCGGGGCTATCGGGGTTCTCCCACCCCAGATGCTTGGAGGTCCTCACCACATTACGAGACGCGTTTGCCTCACAGCAATGGCAGCATTTACTCCGGTGTAAATATTAGAGTATCGTGCCACGGTTATACTGTAATCATCAGAAAACAGAAGTGTTCTTTTTTTACCCATGGGCTGCTGCGGTTGGAAATAAAACTACAACAAACAAGAAAACTACTTCACGTAACAAAAAGCAAGGTGACAATTTACAATTTAGGGTAGTCCATTCTCAAACCTGTGTTTTTTCTAATAGGTAACACAACAGTTCTCTTCTGGTAGCGACAAGAATTTGATAGAAAAGAAATCTGTACTTTGGCCATTTTTGGAACTATTCTTAGATTTTTTTCTTTTTTTTTTTTTTTTTTTTTTTTTTTTTTTTTTGAGGATTGGATGTATCACACAAATGTCTTCCTAAAAGCCTGCAAGACTACAGGGCGTAGGGCGTACACACTGCTCCCCTTTAACACCAGTCAGGGCAGTCCTCGCTGAGAGCAGCGGCAGCGCCGGCCGCCTGCTCTGCGTCTGCCTGATCCTCCGGCCGCAGCCGTGCGCTACGGGCCACAGGGGCAAGCAGGGGGAACAGCAGTGGCACGGGCAAAGCTCCGCACGGCAGCATCCTAGTGCTGCCCGCAGTGAGGCGGTGGGCGTCTTTCCGCGTTACAGAACAGGACTGGCAATAGCAGCGCTTGAAGGACTCACACCAAGGGTCGGTCCGGTTCTCAGGACAGCAAGAGGCAGGGACAGGCAGCACTGGACGGGTTTTCTGGCAAGCCTTGCTCCGGCCCAGGCACCGCTTTGCCTTTTTCCCTGCCGACGTGACTGAAGCGTTGCTACCTGCATAGGCAGTACCGTACTTTAACTCAGATTGACTCAGAGGCAATTCTTGCAATAACGGAGCAAGACTGCATCATTGGCAGGAAGCCGATTCATTTGAAATTGCAAATGATGGACTGGAGAATAGCGAAATCTGGGAAGATCTGATCTGAAATTCTTATCTTCCATGCATTAAGCAATCAAGAACCACAGAACTCCCTAATTCAACTCCTACCTACTCTTTCCCTGACAAGAAAAGATGACATTAAAGGAAAGATAAAACAGACCTGAATCCCCGGATTTATGCTTCAAGTCACTGTTGAAACGTTCCTGTTCACTTATGTTACACCTCTAGGCATTGAATTTTCAGTGATCGGCCTGGTATTGGATAAAACTAAAAACTAATGATGGAAAAATACACACGCAGGACGGCAGCACTGGCATCAGAACTGGATTTACAAGAGGATGGCTTAATCAGAGAAGCAGAGTAGGACACAACAAGCGAATGCAGAAAACACGTCTCCAAATACGTGAGGCTGAAGTAGGCGGGTGGCTTGCTGAACCCGGCTCCTCTTGGTACTGCTGCAAGCCACAGACGTGAGGTGGCAGGAAGATGCTAAAGTTGCCCGATTTAAGGAGTCCCCTGGAACTAATTTGTGTCATTACTGAGGCAGGTTATGGTTACAAGTCCAAAGGGATGCCAGCACCCAGGTCATTCAAACCAATACATTGATGTAAAACAGTCACGTACAGGATGTAGCAAGTGGTCAGAAGCAACCATTGATAAAAGATTCTGACAGGACAAAGATAAGGAAAATGCCTTTTTTGTAGGTATTTTTATGTCATTAGGAGAAAAGGAAAATAAAATACCAGACAAAGCTTGCTGACAATTTAAAAACTGAAGATTAAATATTTGCTTTATCTGTGGTTGTGACATTAGAGTACCACAAAGAAAAATCATGCTGAGAAGACAAAATATGCCTTCTAAATATAATAAAAAATAAAACTGCAAGGCTGATATAAAGTATTGGCAAGAAAAAAAAAAAGTGATGGAAAACCCCCAAACCGGAAACAACATAGGCCCCCAGGAATCCCCTCTGAGAAGCTTTATTGGTTATAGCTCTCATGAAGTCCTTACAATTACCCACTGTACGTATGAATGCAAATAGGTCCAGAGGGTGCATTAACAAAGGACATCATACCAGCCCGAGTGATGCCATTGCCTTCCACGGGGCGGATGACGTGTGCGTGCCGTTCCGACTGCCTTCCTTAGGAAGGCCGTTATTGTATGAAAACAAGAATTCTCAGCATGGGCTTCGCAAGCCAGCGTCGAGGAGCTGCGTCTTTCCTTTACTGCTCAGGACAAAGTACTCTTGGTAAAGCACAGCTGAAATGGGAGGAAGTTTCAATCAAAGCATGGGAAAGAAGAGCTTTGCTGTGCAAGAGGCTGGGGCGCGTTGAATAGAAAAGGCAAGGGGAATAACGAACAGCTCAACCACAGAAACAAGAGGATGAATTCAGCTCCCCCAGACAGCGTTTCATCAGTGAGATAAGGCAAAACGACTGGGTTTTATTTTGACTTCTTTGGTCTCCGACCAGAGAACTATAAATCTAAAGTCCTGGCCAAGATGAAATAAGTTGGGGCTTCCTAGTTTACTGAGCCTCTCACTTAAAAAACAAAACAAAACAAAAACCAACCCCAAAACCAAAAAACCCAAACCACCACACCAGGAGAGACCCAGGCACTTGAGCAGAACTCCTCAGGATAATGCATACAGTGTTCAGCACAGAGGGTAAGTTGCCAAGGAAGGTTATCAAAACCAACGGATAAAGACAATTTTAAAGATACATCTGGACACTGTTATGACAGGAGCAGTTTGCAGCACACAGGGATAAAGTTTTAATGAAATATTCTCAACAAGAGAAACTCGCTACGCCTAGTCAGTAGAGAAAAAGCCACAATTCCTTATCTTTGCAAGTAATACATCACTGAAGCCAAAAGCTCCCCCCAGGAAAGCCTGGAGTAAGGAGGCACAGGCAGAGAATCAAGCAGCGACCGCCTGCTGCTGTTGCAAGCACACTCCTTCGGCATCAGGGAGAGTAACATCTTTTTTCCCTTTATTAGAGAGGTATTTATTCACCCTGAGGGGTCCGTTTCTCTCAGAGAAGGCGTTAGCACCAACAGAGCGGGCAGGAGGGAGACAGAGTAAGGGGCACCTACGCATTTTCATTCTGACACCTCCTCACACACCAAGGGAAGGGGCTAAGCGGAAAGAGAAAGACCTTATCAGAAACGCAAGGTGAAAGAAACCTCTGAACAACAACAAAATACCAACGGGCAACAGCTCTTCCCATGCTCACGCAGCGTCCGGAAGCCCCAAACAGTTTGGTTTGGCAGTCAGAAGCAAAGCTATCCCCAGAGCGCTCATGGAAATAAGAAAACAACATCCGAATACAGGAGGAGATGCATCCTGAAGTGACAGCCCATAATGCACCCAGGGTGCCCAAGTGTTAAGGGCCAGCTCTGCCACGGTTCTCGTCCGACCTGAGCAAGAGCTGTGGCTTCCACAGGCAAAGGCTGGACCAGAACCACTGCTCAGAGCACAGATGCTGTCACCCGGGTCTGAATTTCACAGGTACTTGGGTGGGGAGGGCAAGGTGGGGGGAAGCCCCAGAGCCTGCTCAGCCCCTTCAGGAGGGTGAAGAAAGGACTGTAACTTTTCCCAAGGGCTCTTGTACTGCTTATGGGGTCCCTCTGTCAAACTTTGCAGAGCAAACTCATCTCTCTCCCAGATTTTCCCACAAGTACCCACAGCTTAAGGTTTTGGGTATGATGGAGATGGCCTTGAATCTATCAGGCAGCTTGAGCTCCTCACCTGCACTCCTACCCCCTAAAATGAGCACTTGGGAAATCATTGTTGGTGGCTGAATACCATTATAAATCACATATTACCATTTTTCACAGAGAACTGTTATAAATCAAACCCCTCTTTGAGAGGCAAAGAGCAGAGCAACACTCCACACCACACAAAAAGTCCGTAGATCCCAATATACCTATGAACTTCAGAAGAAAATTTACATTCACCAGGAACATTTTTCACTCGTGGTAGCAAGAAATCCATATGCCCTTTCCCTGTGTGTCCTGGGGAACGGGATGTGCGAGCAGAGCAGCCAGACTATTCTTTGGGGGAAATTCTAGAGGGCATTTCTCATTAAAGAGACGTTCCTGTAAATAAAGGAGACTACTGTATATCGTCTCCCACCCGAGGCAGACGCTTTAACGCCAGCCCGAGAGGCAGGACTGCTCAGGCTCAGAACGCGAGTTAAGTCCTGGGAAGGGATCTGGAAAATGCCACCGCTGACAGCGGAGGGGAGCGAGGGGAGGCGGAGGAAGGGGATTTTAAATCACAGAAACAGCAGACTACACGTAGGCTACATCATGCTGTGGCAGAAGAAAGTGAGGGACGCTGGTGGTCAATCTTCATCATGGTTAAATACTGGTTGACCTCTCAAACGCGTGCCCGCCCTGAGCGGAGCTTAGCCCAACTTCTACCGACAGCTGCACACCCAGAAGATTGGAGTCACTCGCAGGGCTCACGGAGCCCTACTCATTGCACATTTATTCAACGTAACAAGCCTCTCCCTCCACTTCAGGGCACCATTCCCCTTCCACAGACAGATCTAGCTGGAAGGTGACCTCAGTAGGCTCAGCTGGAGTTAGCTGGTCTTAAAAGGAGAACATTATCTTATTAAAATCACCAGAAGTTTATCCCTGTGGCTTTCAATAATCAGTCCTTTAGGCCCTAATGCTACCCTTCTTAATCCCGTTGAGCACCATTCTTCCTTTGCAATTGAAATCCTTCTTCCACGCAGGAGTAGCGGAGCCAGAGATGAATCCTCTCCACCTTCAGCCACCTAAACGCAAGGCATTTAGTGGAAAATGGCAGTCTGTGCTCCTGCTCCAGCCAGGCAGCACAGAGAGAGAGAAATCTTACATGCATGGGTTTATAGAAGATGATGAATCCCACTATGGAAACACCTCTTTCTTGCTGTTGCTTCCAGAAGATGCTGGCATTATCATTCCGGTACTGTAACTACTAACCAGCTTATCATTCCGGTACTGTAACGCACAGTAAAACACCCCAAAATCTATTTCCACATCTACCAAAGTTCAGCACACACTCAGTTTCTTTGTTAATCTGAAGCCCTAAAAACAAAAATGTAAATCACTCCACCAGCTTAACCCCCCATAGTGACTCCAGTTTATTCCAGAAGAACAGTTTGTACAAATCTAATTAGATAATTTACAAGTTTTACAGCAAAGCCCTGAGTCATCCGTAAAAAAAACCTCAGATCAGTGTCACCGAGAAAGCTACAAAAGTTTTTAAATAAAGAGAATATAATCACAGTATTGGGAGCAAAGTTCTTTTTTGACTTGCAAACTAGACGCTTTTTCATGAACTCCCATAAGACAAATGGTAGAATGGGTTTGACCTCAAAAATTGAAGTTTGCCATGCAGATGTAAGTTAATTAATAAAAAAAATTCATTAAAAGCAGCTCTGAGAACAGACACCCACAAAGCATTAGCAGCCGTATAAAAACCTCATGGTGCCGAACAAAAACATGATATACGAGGGACACAAAAGCAACGCATACAAAAAGAGAAAGCCTGGAGAATTCTGATGCATTTCAAGCTGAGACTGCTCCACGCGTGTCAGGAGGGCTGTACAGAGAAAGATGATCGTTCCAACGCAAGGCACTCCAGTTTCTCAATACTTCCTCTCGAGCAGCTCCACAGACAGGGCTACTCACCCCGTTGCGTTATTTCCCCCCCCCCCCCCAGGAGCCTAGAAAATACTATTCTAATATGAGTTAGCTTTTGGTCTGCAGCTGGGACAGGAAGGGAGGAAAGTTCACTCTTAGATGCTCTGGTCGCCCAAAGATTTAATAGCTTCCATTTGCAACACGATGACTGCTTAAGTTAAAAAAGACTGAGGGAATGGGGAGGGAAAAAAAAAAAAATACCAAAAACCAAACACAAAAGAGAATTTGAGTAGTATCACAGTTTTCAGACTGGGAATTAAAATACATGGTTACTGTGGGTGTTGCCTTTCTTAAGAGGAGATTTGCATAGCTGAAATTTGGCACGTCTCCAAAGGGTTTGCTTCTCCAAGAACACAGGGTTCCTAGAACAGCCTGTGGGGTGCCCCACAGCGGTTCAGGCTTTCCTCTGGAGCGGGGAGCTCCGCTCAGCCCAGCTTCTGCCCAGCCAGCCTAGCTCCCACGAAAAGGCACGAAATCGTGCCCTACAAACCCTCTTGTCCAAAGCTGCTGGGCTTTGTCTCCCTGCTTAGCTCCAGACCCCCTCAGCTATGTTGCCTTCAGCAACCGAACCAGCAACCTTTTTTTCCAATGCTTTCTATTTATACTGTCATACTTAGGTCATTCCTCTAAAATTAAATGTGTGCTATTTATTTTCTGCTCTACCTACAATGTTACTTAGGAATTATTGCAAGTAGCAGAGAAGAAAATAGTGCCTAAGATAACCTACGGAGAAAGCTTGGGTATGTCCTTCTGTTTATGCACTTTCACTAGGAACTAACTAAAAATAAAACTGCAGTGAAGCAAATTTAAAATGCCTAACACATGAGTAAATTTAGGTTATGCACTGCCATCAAGTATTTTGAGGGCTTGAGTTTTTAAGTTTAAAACAACATCGAACATGGATTAACATTAACATATTTCCCAAATAACAATATGAGGTACAGTCTAACTGAAACATATTAGGAATAAACTCTAAGATTTTGTTTAATTGCTCAACAAGGCGACTTCTGGCACAATTGCCTGCAGGTGCTCCCTACCAGCACCAGTCCATAACCGCAAATATTACAGTATCAAAACTCATTCAGACTCAGTTCTTCCCCCAGTTTAGATTCCATTTGTGGGCTCCAGATGTCAGCACTTCCTCCCTTTCTAAGGCACACATCCATACCACACACCATCAGCCCGGAAACCCCCTTCCCTCATGAGGGCATCCACACTGCTCCGTAGGACGAATCCGGACATTTGCTTCTGCTAAATGCTATGTATAAGTTAACATTTCTTTTGTACTTCTGTTGACCCACAGTTGGTTTTGTTCCCTTTATAGTCTGGACTCAGAGTTTTTAGATACAGTCTCATTTAGTAGGATTTCTGTGGATGGTTCTGCAGTAAATACATATTCATATAGGTACCCAGCTGTTGGGGTGACATTACATCGGAGTAACCCCAGCCTGCTCACCATCTAACCAACCTTCCGCAATTTAGAAGTGAGGGTTTAATGAATGAAAAGGAAGAAGAGACTATGCCCCTTCTTTTTAAAGGCATTAAGAACGGGTACTAAAATAAATCCATAACACAACAATTTCTAGCAGAAACAGTTAGTTCTCCTAACCAAGGCAGCAGATGCATAATCTGACAGCGAGCAAATCGTATTCCCCAAACTGCTAAATACGAGGTAGGGGAAGCACAGTTAAGTGTGCAATTACCAACTTTTATCGATTTTACGGCACCCACCCAGTCAAACTAAAGCATGAGCACACACGACTGCTGCAGAACAATAACCCGTGTGAGTCGGGTACAATTACAGGGCGTTTCCCAAGAGCACAGTTCCCCTCAGGATGGGGCATTCAACCCAGCCCTCCATCGGGCTTAAGCCTTTTGAGACAGAAAAGGGAAAATATCATCTCAGAAGAGCAGAGGCTCTCTTCAGTCCGAGTAGCAGGTTACACCGAGATAAACGTGCTGTAGATATGCCACATTGACTCGGTGCAATACCGCAGCAAGGACCCCCAGTCCGCCCCAACTGGGAAGATTTGAGAGTTGTGTACTTTCAGGTGGTTCACGAATACCCTGTCCCAATTTTGTATTTTATTTTTTTTTTTGGATCAATGGAAAAGGCTAGGCTTGTTCTCAGCTGCTTTTCCTACCCTGCGTTTCATGCCCTCAGTGTATTTAGCACTAACAAAGCCATTCAGACGCCCTTCTGTTCAGCGGACAGAACAAGTTTTATATCTGACTTCAGTTATTACTTTGCCTTCCAGGGATGTCACGTCATCTGTATCCCCCAAGGAATAGAAGGCATATTATGTACCGAATCCACACTTGCAGAAAGAAGCATCGCAAATACCTTTCACTCATTGCAAAAATTTAGTATGTAGTAGTTAATTTAATACACAGCATAGTAACGGCTTAGACAGAGTTCCCCAGCCCCACCTCTTCCACTGCTGGGAGCACTACAAATGAATGGAAGTCCTGCTCCTGACAGAGCTGGAACAGGAGGCACGGGTCAATAAACCTCAGTCAGGGATTTCATATAAGATAATAGGCATAAACCAACATAGCTTTGGCTGATAAGACCTTGATACAAGGTCACACAGCAGAAAAAGTGTGATAGATTCTAATCACAGTAGAGGAGATAGATTTATTTCTGTGGGATCTTGTGAAATGTGGTCATGAACAAAGCATGTCAGCTTGGCCAATTTGTTAGAATGAGCATCCACAACAAAATAATTGAGATTTTGCTTCAAAACTGCTGTTTTGAAGCAAATATAGCAAAAAGTTCACACTTTTGAGTGAGAACCAGATGAAAGAGAAATAAAATATTTGTGTTGAAAGCTTTGAGTGCAATATTGCAGCAGAAATAAAAATATTTAAAATTTATATTACAAACATCCTAATTCTGGGGATGAAAGGGGGGAAGCAGCTAGTTTTCAAAGAACACCACAACTGATGACTGAAGTCTCCATTGCAAAGAGTCATAAAACTCCAACACGTACTTGGCCACAAGTGCCCAACTACGCTCATTTCTGTTTGTCAAATGTAAGTCTGGATTTAAATGTGGTTCTCAAGTTTCTGCCAAGGTTTATACAAAACCTGAACCTCAAATGTAATGAAAGAAGGTTGAAAGAAGAGATCTGGCAACAACCTTTTAGGTTTTCTTCAAGTAGTGCTTTAATTATGGAGGAAAGTGGACCTGGACATCTGTCAGCACTTTAATATATTGTCTTCAAGTGCGACCACACTGTTTAACTCCTTCAAATCAAATTGAAATGTTTATTTCGTAATACCAATCAAAAGATATAAACAGAATTGGTTTTTCTGGGCATAGATATCAAGGAACAGATTAATCGGAAATACATTCTGATCCAAAACAACTCAAGATCGATCCCCTCTTGAAATTTTGGCTGCTTCTAAACAGAGAAGTTGAGATCTTCCTTTAACAGCTCTTCTCTCTTCCTAACTGCTTTTCTCCCTTCTGTCACCATAGACCTTTCCCAGGTCCCCCTGTTTAGAAACTCGCCCTTTTCAAGCGCTTTGAAGTTAGTATCTTACAGATATTTGGAACAAATGTAGTAGAACCTGAGCTGGGGTCACTGGCTTAATGCTGCATATGCTAAACTGCCTTGCACAAGACAAGCTCTTAAATTATAGAGAGGCCCAATGACTCTGTGGATGTTAGGAGAAAGCCTTCACTCTCTGAATGCAGAAGAAAATTATGTGTTGGTGTGGAAGACTGGGAGGGGAGGAAGTAGAGCCTGTAGCTCATACCATTCCTTTTCCCATAAGCAAACACAAAAAAAATATATTACTGTAACCTGGAAAACAAGCAACTACAACTAAGTGTCACTAAATTAATTGCTTAGAGAAGAGCTCGGATGAGTAGCAGAACTTTTCCTCTTGGCTTCCATATTGCAGTGGTGGCACCTTGACCCACCTCACCAGCATCTGCTCTTGGTGTCTTGACTGAGACCTGAATGGTTCTACAACGAATCTAACCCAGGCTTTCGTCTCCTGAATTATACGCCTTCCTGAAGACATTTCCATGCAACTTTGGTGTCCACCCTCTTAAGTGTCCTCCTACTCTTCCACTCTCCTGGCTTCATGACTGGCACGTCTTCAGTCCTGCACATGTCCTTCCCATATCCTATTGAAGTGGTCAGCTGCCCTATATCTGAGCAGAGCTGTGCCTTCATTATTTCATTTTTAATTGTTTCTTTTCTATAAAATTAATACCTTGTTCTTCTCTGATCCATTCTCCTCCTCCCTAAGGGCGAAAAAGAAAATTTGAAGGCAAATCCCCAGCGGAATTAATTTTCATCATCCTCGGCACTTCTGTAATTGAGTGCTGCTCTCACTCCATTGCTCTAATGAGGGGGGCGACAGCTCTTTTGCCAGTGAACGGCTTAGGAGATCCTCAAGTTTCCTGACAATACGCTTTATTAGTGGGACTGTACAAATGAAGAATGGAGTCTCTCTTGCTCATCTAATAATTGCCAGGACATTTAAATGAGCTTCTTTTCCCCTTTAGCACTTCCTCCCATAGGTTTTGCCATCCTTTCAAGGTTGGATAGTACTGAGCATCCTGGAGCCACGCAAATCGCACGTCCTCTCCCTGCTGCTGGAAAAATGGCCATGATCCTCTGGGCACGGCCCAGACCACAGCCTGGATGCAGAAGGAACAGCAATGCACTTCCTTGCTTCCCAGAGATGAACTCCTTCACGCTCCGCAGTTGTCCTGCTGCCTGGTCCCCCGCTTTCCTCCCACCACACAGGTGCTGCGATAATGAAAAATGGGGGGTAAGAGCCTGTTTTCACCACCTGGCAGGCTCAAATGATACTGTTTCCATGGTTATTTCTCACCATAGTTTCTGTACAAAATAAATGTTGTGTTTTCTCTTATTGACACCTCAGGGGGACACTCCAGCCCGTAATGCTCCCTCCAACATTCAATTACCAAAGTCAGTTACACAAAGCCTCACCTGTTTTGTTTTACAAAGAAAAAAAAAAAAACAAATCACAGGCTTGATTAGATCAACAAATCCAAGGGATGCTGCATGTCCTCATTGTCTAAGATTCAGCACACTATTATAACCGATGAGCAAAGTTCATTCGTGGCATTGAATTCTTGGTGTCATCAAGCTCTGAACTAAGCAGACAAATGAGAGAAAACGTTGTCATGACATTCAAAACAACTAGACCCGTCATTTCATTGACACCTATGTAAAAAATGCTGAAACATAGGCAACCGCTGCATGAAGAGCTTGTTCAGCTGTTGGAGATCCAGCCGAGGACAAGGGAGATTTCAGAGGAGTAGGTTAGGAGCGTGGTACTTTGTGTTTAGTGGGAGGACGCAACTGCCCTAAGGGTTTCTCCATCCCAAACTCCAGACAATAACTACTGATCACATCCACCAACTAGAGCACGCTGACACAGGGCTGCTGTCTTGAAGAAGAGCAGGAGAGCACAACATCAGAGAATCCACAGCACGTTCTTCTTAAATACAAGATCAGAGCTATGGAGTGCAAAGTTTTCATTTTTATGCTGTCGTTTCTAACCACAACTGTATTTCTTGTCGTATGTTTCACAAAGCGGGTTGCATTTGTATCCTGGTCAGGTCAGTGCTTTTCTGGAGCAGTGCAGACTGACCTCCAGCTGCCATTCTTGGGGGTGCGAAAAGTTGTGTGACAGTTTATTGTCTGAAGAGTCCTATCCAGTGCACGTCTTTCAAATACACAACGTATAACCAGCTGTACCTGGCACCTGTCTTTTGTGGAATCTTTGATCCTTAATTAACTTTACAGACTATCACTAAGTGGTCTTCGCAACACTGGTGTCAGCGAAGAAAGTGACAATAACTCAATGGAAAAGTCAGAAGGTTTCTTCCAAGCAAAAAGAAAGTAAGTGCCCAACCTGGGACTAAAAACCCTGAGGCTCCTGCCCTCTAATGGATGATACGCATCTGTATGCAGTTTGTTGGATACATTTCATAAAAGACTATGGAACATCGTGTTACTTTGAAATGTATGCTTTTCATTACTCATCATGTGTATTGCAGTCTATGACAAATAGTTTTAGTTTCCACTGCACAAAGTCTATAAATATGAGTTGTTATAACCAGAAAAAGATACCATTTGCTACATGCTTGCTCGTTTCTTGAAATAAGAAAAAAAACCAAAAACAACCAAACAAAAGTTTTCTCAATGTTCAGCACTATCCCCAGCCTGATCTCTCCCGTAGCCATCAAACGTGCAAACCAACTTTGGCACTACATTGCTCTGATCAGTACTTTATTTTTAATGCACCAATACACTGCATTTGGAACATTTTTTCAAGCAGTTCAAGAGATTAACAACTAGATTAAAAGTAATCACAGGCAGCATTTTACACTGATTGATGAAATAGCAAGATCATTTTGCATTCTTCACTTAAGTATCTGAAAGCTTCCAGCAGCACACCTTGTGTCGTGAAACACACTTGGAATCACTACCTTATCTGTACAAATCACCAGGAAATTGTTAATGCATCTACTCAGAGGGGAAAAAAAAAATAAAAAAAAAAAAAAAATGGACTCAAGTGTTCCCTCTGCTTTAAATAATTAAGCGTAACCAGCAGAACTGAGACTGGCAGTGCAGATGTTTCTCGGTGGTGTTAGTGCAGCCAGCGGAGCGCAGATTTCCCAGCTCTCCTGGTTCTTCAGCTGCTTTCAGCAGCTTCACATTCACATTCCATTAATGTGGGACAGTTAATTCTGTCAACTACGCTGCTTTGAAAAACACTGCAAACAAAAAAGCAGCTTCTAACTGAATGCCTTTCCCTGTGTGAATATAACAACTTTTCCCTGTGACAGAAATTCTGCAGTGAGTGGTGGCAAGCCTTGCTTTGCTGAAACCTCCTGCAAGCCCACACAGCAGAGCCAAAGCCTGATGGTACAGTCATATCTTTGCTGAAATCACTAGAGTCGAACAGGAGTATAAAACGAGGTGGAATTTGATTAGATACAGGCACATTTTCTTTTTATGTGGACAAATCCTGCTTAAATTTATATCAGCACTACCCAGCAAGTGCAACAACAGAATTGTATGACTCTACAGGCATATGTGCTGAGATTTATGTATAAAGCTACCCATAGCTGGACAGGCTTATCACCGCAGAGGCACAACAATAACATACATAAGATCTACAGTATACGTAATATTACAACCCGATTTGTTTTCTGAGCAGATATATATTCTCTATGGGATAATCCAATCCTGCCATTTAATTCTTTTAAAAACATATGCAAAGCACGTTTAGGAGGGCTTCAACTCCCTGTGCATTAATAACGATCACATCACTTTCTCAACCAGAGTACAGCACGCACACAAGCTACTAACATTTTACCATTAAACTACCTGCACCATATCTAATGGCTCCACCTAAAAGCCGTTGCTGGAGGCTACCAAAAATCTCCGTAGTACTCACAGGCCAGGAAGAACCCCGGGTTCATGGTTATTCTGCTGCGGCAATGTCAGAGCCGTTGACTACTGCGCGCCACGCTCTCCTGGGATGAATCCTGCCTAGGAAAGGCAAGCCCTCGTCACCAGTCCTGTTGGCTTTACTTCATTACTCTGAAAAAAACAGGTTCCCTGGCTGCAAGCAGTCCTTATCTGTGCGGACTGTTAAGGATAAAGAGCCTTAGGGCAAGGGTCCCCTTCTTGCAATGCGGCTGGATGTCTGTCTAGAAGTGTAAACCAACTTCAGGGACCCAGTAAGAGCTTGTAGGAGGACCCAGAGTCTCTCAGAGCTTGCTAGAGTGACAGCAGATTTTCTTCTTCCCCAGTGGCTGGCTGTTCTGCCTCTACTTCTATTGCAAAACACCAGGAAGGAGAGGACTAGACCGGTCCCCAGCTTCAGACCCCTCGGTGCAGCCAAGACGAGTGCTACCACTTATTTTAGATTTAAAACTGAAGACGCTCCTCGAATTCTTCAGCCTCAGTAACACAAAGAGGCACGGATATTTTTAGTTTCAGAACTGAGGTATTCTAAAGCTCAAGCTTAAATGCAAAAACATCGGAACAAAGATACCAACATATTATGGTATATAAATATTACATTCCTAGATCGTATCCCGTTAAGCACAACCCTGGGTAGACTTACATAAATCGTGATTACCAAATGAAGATGGCACAAGTCAAAGTAGCCGTTACAACTCCACTGCCACTTGTCGATCCTACGGCGGTGAGGCAGACACGGCCGGTGCATCAGCACATCCGAGGCAGCAAGAACCTCAGCCTGGATAGAAGGACTAAACATTTATTTTTTTTTTTGGCTCTGGTTGAGAAAGCATCATTCTGGGTATCTGCCCTGCCTTGAAGAGCAGCTCTTAATAGATCTAAAACCGACGTTCGAAAAATAGAGGGGAGAAGTTGTATGGGAAAGTCACAACGAGATGCACTTGTCTCGCAGCTTAACCAGGGCCCTTCTAGGCAAGCAAGGAGGCCACCAGAACAAGGGCCCTAAGTGATTTTGCCCTGAAATCCCCCCAAGCCCTCTCCCCCAACAGATACAGGTGAATAGGGAATCAGTAGCATTTAGAGTCAGGGTGACACACTGTGCAATTTGCTTCCCCCTTCCACACAACCTTAGCTGATACCCTGAGGGCAGAGGGCACAAGACCCTGGGAAGAAGACCCTGACCCCACCTCCTCACATCATCTCCCCTTCACAAAGTCTTCCAGTCAGTTTAATTAGGACCCTCACTGCGAGTCTCAGGAGGGAGGCCACAAACCACAGTGGGAATGAACTGCCAGCAATATTATAGTCAAGGCCACTCCTAAAAAATGCCCACAAAAATAACAGAAGTGGTAACAAAAGAAAGAAGTTTGGGTCAACGCGCCCTTGTTGCAAGTAATCCCTGCTCCAGCGTGTGCTGTAATACTGTTTAGATTCCCAGACGTGACTGTAACCAGAAACAGCAATGAACCATCCTCCCTGAAGTCGTGACATATCTCCTGATGTTCCAGAGATATCGGGTGAGACCAGAGATGGGAAAACAGAATTAATACCAAAATCCACCCCTCTAGATCATTTGTTTTTCCACAAGTAAGTTAAGTACACAAAATAGGGAGCTCTTCAAGAAAATGAACCCTTGTCTCTCTATGCTGAATGCAAAAGCACAAAACGAGGTTTTGCTGAAATGAGACACACTGTCACTCACCCGTAACTTCGTTTGATTTAAATTATACTCATAAAAGCAGTATGTCCGTTTAGCTCCAAGAATCATGTTTCAGTCTTGGGATGTTTTCTTCTATGGACTAACACACCTTCTCGCACCTCGAGAAGTAAATATAGAATTACTGCCATGTCGGGAAATACGTTCAGAAAATATTTCTCAGAATGCCTCAGTAACAATACAGGAGCTGAAATGTCAACTGTTTACACCCGCTCAGAAAATAACCTTTGGCATCTGGTCGGTAGAATCCACAACAGAGAAATGGTACTGGAGAAGTATTGTTAATTACTAAAAAGAGTGAGCAGAGCCCAGGCTGGACCAAGACTACCTACTCCGCTGAGGGAAACGGTTGAAGATAACAGACTTCAAGGCAAAAAAAGCATCCACCGTAACTGAAAGAGTCAGAACTGACAACCCCGTGCTTTTCTCAGTCCTCAGCTCTTTTTCATGAAGACGGTGCCTTGAGAGAAGGCAATCATTTCTGGCATCAGCTATGAATGAACTAGCTCGTTATCAGCAATTTTACAACTTCTCGCGCTTAGGAACAAAGTGTCCCAAAAAAGAATTGCTGTGCTTGTTCTCTGTCCTCAAAAGTGCTACACAGGCTTACCCAGCACACAGAAAATAGATGTTAGCAGCCTTATTTTGGACAGAAATGATTCAGGTGGCAATACGGGGGAGAAGAACAACAGCAGAGGCGAAGACAGCCCCCAGGCCAAGAAGGAGGATGAAGATCACCCTTCCAGCCTGCTGGGTGCATCGTCTGCAGAGCCGGAGGGGCCTCATGTCAGACCAGTCCTGCAGCAACCAAACTCGGGGAGCTTCAACAAAAGTAGGAAATAAAAGTAACAGCAGCTACTCTGACCATTTCTTAGCTTGGGCAGCATCATTTCCTGGGAGCCATTACGTTAACTGTGTGTAAACCAAAACATCCAATGGAACCTCAGCCTGGTCTTGGGAGCAGGGCACGGGGGTAGGAGACCACAGGAGACGGAGGCTGCTCAGGGCTCAAACACATCTCTGTAAATACGGCTCAGTCTACACTGCTTGGGTTCTACTGTAAGCAAGACAACAGCAATATCCAGCTATTCAGTGACCTGTGAATATTTACACAGGAGAAAAGCTTTCATACGCAAAACGCCTTCTCTGCTAGCAACTGCAACAGATTTCCCACCTGAGGCAGATATTTCGCCCTTGAATGCAGTGAGTCCACCTCACCTGCATCCTAAACCAGCTTCATCTTTGTCTTGGTATGCATCTCCCATGAAGTTCATATAAGGAAGATTTCCTGAGCTAGAGTCAATGTAAAGGTACGGTAAATGACCTTCTTTTTATGGTCCTCACTATTGCTTCAAGGTATAAGTTATCTTTAGAAGATGCCCATCTTAATCTCCTGTTTCTGTGCTCCGCTCTGGATAAGAGTGATCTCTAAGGATATCAAGCTGCAGGAGGCCCGTATTAAAGCACACTGTCTGAAGTCAGAGCTGGCTGGTAGAGACCAACGGGTCTCAAAACGCTCACAGCTAATCATTTTTACCCAGGCTATTTTACAGCTAGGGGGACTGACGAACAGATGGCTGAAGCGGAGTGCAGCAGACCTGCAGTCAAGCAAGACACAGTAGTGTTTGGCCCCAGCGTGATCCTCTGCACATGGAGAAAGTTGTCCCTTGTTGCAGCGTACTGTCACAGCGAGATGAGACTGATCTCAAAGGTGCAAACCAGCCATTGCTGCCTAAAGTCAGTAATCCTTTAAAAATCCAAATCCATGTTTTCTTCTTAAAAAAAAAACTAAAACAAAACAAAAAAAAAAAAACCACACCACAAAAAAACCAAACCACCACCCTCCCTCTCTCAGGCTCAGCAACAGCACATACAGAGAATTCGCAGAAGTCAGCCCCAAAACGAAGGGAAGGGAGCAGAAATTACATTTGCAGAGCAGGAAGCAGAGGCTTCTGGCAATGGTTCTGCTCAGCCACCAGAGCGCCTCGAGGAGGATTACGCAAGAAATAAACTCCGAGTTTAAAGTATGTAAACTGATAAAACAGCCTTGCTTTGATGCTTGCTCTGCAAGAAGCATTTCGGCTGAATCAATAACCCAGCCTTGTTCTTTCACTGCAGTGACACTGCAGCGTCTGCAGAAATATTTTCACATTTCAGCTGTAGTGTTTATGCCATAAAGTGCAAAGTTTGTGGTGCTTATATTCTGGAGATGCAATCTGTGACAGCACATCGCTGCAACCACTCAGGCTTTGTCACGGGATGGATGATATAGGGTTTAGCCTTCTGCAACGAACAGCATGCCAGATTTATGTGCGGATTGTGTTTCTCCAGTAAGAATGCCTGACTTTTTACAGAAACCACAGAGAGATCCAGGTGGAGAAGTATTCAGGATTTGACAACCACCTATTGTAGATTAGATCAGAAAGGGAAGCAGCAGCTGAGCGCGATATATGGAGAAAGAGTCAAGTTTAGTTTACAGCCTGTCAAAAACCAACCATCCATTTTCAAGAGTCCTGGTGCACCACTGGTATTTTTGCCATGCCAAAGTTTTTGTATTTGGCAAAATGAAATCGACAGGGAACACCGAGCTGCGGATGCGTATCAAAACAGGGAGGACAGGCAAGCGGGAGACATGCTGAATTTCTGAGCGCTCTGGGTTTTGAGCGGACCTAGATTCTGTTGAAGTTTGTCTCCCATTTGCCACTTTCTTCCCAAGTGCAAGTCCTTTGCTGTGTCCCAGGTACAGTACATCAGTAGTTAGTTATCCCAGAGACAGGGCAAACGAATCTCTCTATTATAGTTTCATTAAAAAAAATGAACCAACAGTTTTATTTAAGGGAAAAGGGATCCCAAAACCTCTATCACAGTCAGTATTTGGATTTAGTCATTCTCAAAAGGGCTGTTGCCGATTGTCACATCATATATCCAGACAGAAAATACCTCACTTGTTTTTCCTGGGAGCCTTCTGTGTTTTATCTTCTCTGCCTCACTGCTCTATCACTCCTCTCCCCTCACGCTGCTTTTGCTGGAGGCTGTGAGACCCCTTTCTCATTCGGCACTTCCATGCCGAGGTGGCGGTGTCTTAGACGCCGAACCAGCCCGACTGCTCCGGTGGCTTCTCTGCAGCACCCACATGCGTTAGCACAGCCAGACCCCGCTGCCATACCCTCCGTGATCTCAGCCCTGAGGACCGCTCGTTCAGCCAGATCCCTACGAAACACTGTCACATTTTCCATAGCACCATAGCAAAGGCTTTTAGTTTTTAAAGCCTTAAGAGGTGCAAGTGTTTGGATGGCTCCTAAAACTAAATCAGGCTACTGGATAAGAGGTAGCTGACATCCTCAGGTGCTCTCAGCCAACCACATTAGCCATTTGATTCTCCATATTCGAAATATTTTTGCGATGGTTCCTGTGCCAATGGAGCTGGTGTGACTCATGAAGCAGCAGCAGCAGCTGTCAGCGGAGGAGAAGCCCACTTCAAGCACTAAGGGCAGCAGCGGCACCAGCAGAACTCTCTTAGGGCAAGCTCATATTTCCTTGTATCAAAACAAAGCCACGACAGGGTGCACAGCATTCCCACTCTGACAGTTTTTTAAGGTATTCTCCACACTACATATGCTTTAAAAAGTCATTTGAAAGAAAAAGATTGAAGCACACCACTGTGACATTGCCTAGTGCTCCATTTGGGGACCAGTGCGTGAAAGAAGTTTTAGCTACATCACATTTCAATTGTTTCCATTGAAAGTTGTCTGTAACTTTCAGCTGGGAAAAAGACAAACAAAAAAAAAAACACACAAAAAAAAAAAAACACAAACCAAAAAAACCACATGAAGAAAATTTCAGAAGGGCTGATTTCTGTGCTAATATGCAGGGCCGGAGTTCAGCTCTTCCTCCCCCCCCCCCCATTATCATCAGTGCTCCAGACAGATTGAGTGAGCGGCACAATGCTGCAGGAATGAGATGGAGGTGAAGAGAGAAAGAGGCTGCCAACAGTATAGGCAAGAAATTTTCTCACCTCTCTCTGTCCTAGGGTTCTTTGAAAGCTTTCCTTCTTTTGATGGTAGCATTCCAGTTCCCGGCTTCATTTACTACCTTCATTTCCAAACACTTTGGTTTTAATTTTAATCTGAGCATCTAATGGGAAAAGTACAATCACTCTTCAATTTCTATTTTTAAATTATTTTGGTTTATCATTCTTCTTACTATTATTTCACCTTCTTCCCTGAGCTCTCTTTTCTTCCTCCTTTCGGCAGCTTGGTTGGTTTTTTTTTTTCCTCATTATTTCTTTCTGTATTTTCATTATTTGTTTTATTCCCTCTCCATAGTTTTGAACTTTACGTTTTGTTAGCCAACAGTTATAAACTCCCCTTACTGCTGCCGACACATGCTTCAAGAACACATGTTCTCTTACTTTCTTTGTGTTGGGAGGAAAGAATGGCTGTCAATGCTGTCTCCGTTTATTTACTCTACAACATGACCTTTCTGATCCCAGATGAATTGTTTAGGATGGCTTTTCATGGGGAGAGGTAGCACCTTCTCCCTGTTCCATTTTGACCTCTTCGCCTTGCGTCTCTCTCTCCTCCAGCTTATGGAAACAAGTCACAGCATTGTGTGAACTGTTGAAACAAGAGGCACAACTCAGCAGTCTGATGCTGCTCAGTAAGTGCAGAGTCATAGGATCCCTCTAAAGAGATTTGCCAATTTTTATTACGCAGGAATAGGGTAAGTCAACACATATGACCTCAGCAAGCCATCAGAAAGTACATGGTCAAACTGGAACAGGGTCAATGAATCCCGAGAGGGACTTCCCCCCCCCCCCAGTGAAGCAAAGGTCATCTCCCTTGGGGTGGGATGTAACTCAAGTACTGCCAAGACATCCATGGGAATTGCATCAGTTGGGCAGGTATACACTGCTTCTAACAGATGACAAAAGCACTTGGGAACAGACTCCGAACATCAATTCTGCATTGCCCTTTTGGGTTTAAATCATACAGTTGCTGCTTCGTATTTTGTGTCATTTTTCCAACGGCTTGTCAGTGTGCTTGTTGCTGCTGTTAAATAATATGACTTTGTAGGTCAACTAGATAGCCTGTTTTCTGATGTTTCTCACATTTCAGTTTGCCTCTCCACTTCAGTTAGAGACAAGAGTCCACCACGCTGACCTCTGTACTCAAACCAGCAAGAAGCCAACCCCAGCTGCAAAGGGCTTGCAGCCCGCACAGAGGTAATGGGGGGAACACAAGGTGGTTGTGTCCCAGGCATATACAAAACGCTCTTCCCTCTTTTGATGCACTGCCTTCCTACGGGACCTGCCGGCTCCTCTCCTCCAAGGATCCCCCAGGTAGCTGCCCCAAATATAGGTCACTGCAGTACATATACGGGGGTCTCATATCAACTGGGCTAGTTCTGGACGGTTCATCTTTGTATTGCATTGCAGGTCAGCTCCAGAAGCCATGTTCAAGATGAGAAATAAGGAACCTAAACCACCACCACGCACCCTCAGATACCCACACCCCCTCCTGCACCCATAATGCTACAAGCAGCTGTTGGCGATGCAGTGCCTCCAAGGAGGCGAGTTCTGAGCTGTACTTCTGTTATACAAGAGGTACTTAAAAACCAGGACAACTTATACCAGAACACGCTGTAAATTAAAAAAAAAAAAAAAAAAAAAAAAAAAAATCACTCCCTCTATAGCTCAGAGGAGATTTTCATGCAGTGCCTCCTGCACGCGCAATCTGAAGGCGGCACTCTTGCGGGAGGGAGGAAGAGTCAGCGCACGCGGCAGTTCGACTGCCTCCGCGCAGCCCACGCGGGTGGGAGGAAGAAGTGGCATCCTGCCTTGTGCAGCTGCCTCCTGACATTTGCAGGAGTTTCCTCCGCCATTCCTACATCGCTGCAAGTAGCACGAGAAATACATTACCCCTTGCTGAAAGGGTTCTTCAGCAACCTGCTCCTATTTTGATTGGCACAGACCTTGAGAGGACCCTGGGAATCTGGAAGCTCGAGAGAATTTATTTCCTACACATTGCTGGCACAGCCCATACAGCCTTCCAAGTCCCGTAACAACCCCTCCTTCCCACATAATCTGTTTTCCCAAACAATTAGCCATCTCAAGGCCCTACTTGGATCTCTGCAAATGTTTATCGCGCTGCTACGTCACTCCTCCATGGTGCTGCCCAAGTGCTTGCCTAACGTCCGACTCCTGAAAAAGCAGAGCTGTTTATAAAAGCTTTAAATGATGCACGCAGTGATGAGATACATCAGATTCGGCACACTGTGTCCAAAGCTTTACTATTAAAAATAGCCTGGACTGCATCACTGCATTTGTTCTGATCTAGAGAATTCGTGTGCTCTCTAGTGCCACTAGTAAATAATTGACTGTTTAATATAACGAGTGTCAGAATAATTTAATGTTTAATCTGCCTAGAGATTTTGTTGTAGTTTTTAACTCTTTGCTGCCTCGGGTCAGCCTCTCCTTTGTAACAGACTACTAACAGAAGAGGTGGAGGGGAAGAGAACAGTGACTTCTGGTCACCCTTCTGGGTCTCTACATGTTCAGCACTGACATGCTCCCATGAGAATTTAAGAGGCGTGTAACAGCTTCAGACCAGGATATCCATATCTTCTCCCACCTCCAAAGATCCTCAGAAACCCCCAGCTGGAGGCAAGCCACCAACTAGTGCTCCTCTCCCCATAAGGCTTTTTCCTTTGCTCTACCACATCTCCAGGAATTTCTTACTGGCTGGTTTCCCTTCAGTTCTGCAATGAAACAACCAATTTTTCTTTACAAAGTATCTACCTAGTTTTTCACAGCTCTCCTGAGGACTTTCCACTGGGTTATTAAAAACAAAAAAGAACAACAACAGAAAGAAACTCTTCTCTGTGAATCTTCCCACGCTGAAAACGCTCACTGCGGATCTTGTTCTCTTTCCTTTTGCTCCATTTTAAGTTACCCTCCAAAAATATCCTTTACTACCTTCTTCTCTGAAAGGCCTTCCCTTCTCCTGGGTCTCTCTAATCTCCCTGTATCTCTTGGGGGGATGAAGAGGGGGTGGCTCTGATGCTTTCAGGAAACCCTGTACTTTTGCCATTTCCAGAGTTTCCACAATGGAATCAAACTCATCAGCTAAAGCCGATGGGAATGCTGCTGCAAAGTTCAGAATCACGTCGTTGCTACTAGATTACACCAGTAGCTTCATGAAAAGGACTGGTCCCAAACACCTATTTTGAATTCATGAGCTATATCAATTTATTTTAGGGTTTATGTAAGATTTAAGATAATCTGATCTCACTCACAGCTGACTAAGAAAAATCTTAGAGGACGATTCTAAAAGGCTCTGCAGTTATTTTCACCCCGTGTCTCACATCATCCTCTAAGAAGCTCTCACTGGCTGTTGCAGCTGAACATCAGCAATTTATTTTTTTTTAGATTTGTATATTCTACCTGTCCTCCAATAGCTTCCCATTTGTTTTCTGTCTTCCCAGTTTGACCCATCCTTCCAGAGAGACCAAGGGGAAAAAAATCCATGCAAAACAAAACAACAGTTGATTTTACAACCGTTGTGCAAAAGTTCAGAGATAACAGGACTGTTAGACGCATTAGATGGTACTGAGATATCGGCCCTGCTTGGGAACTGAACTCTTGCGGCCCAAAACCAGAGTTCACGTCCGTTCTCTCCTTGCAAGGCGTCGTTCATGATAATCCACCGTATATATCACACCAGAGATGCTCGGGGCACCTGAGCCACGAGCACACAGCAGGTAGAGGTGGGGTGGAGCAAACCCTGGCAGGCCAGGGAGCTGACAGCAGGCTGAAGACAGTAGGGCTTTCATTGTACCGCGGCAGCGTCTTCACGCTGCCAGAAGAAAAGAGCAAACACACTCTTTACTCCTCTTCAGAAACACCGTGCCGCATTTGTGTGGTATGTGTTTGTTTTTCCAGACCATATGGAATTCCTTTCCTTGTTTATGTATTTCGGATGAATCTGTTAGCAATAGCTATTCAATAGCTACAGCCCTAAGACAGCAGCCACGTAATTTCATTTCCAGGTTTGTAGGAAACCAGCACAGGTGTAAAAAGAGCACGTTTCAGTATTTATGAAGTGCTGCCTTTCTGTAAAGGGTGAGAACCTGGTTATCATCATAACTGTTCATTAAATCCAAAACACAGTTACAGGTGAACAACTATTAATGCAGAACAGTAAGGTCTTTAAAAAAAAAAAAAAAAAAAAACAAAAAAAAAACCAAACCACACTTGTAGGCTAGGCCTATGTCCTTGCACACTAATCTTAAACACACCAGAGTCACTGGAAGTTTAAAAGAGATTTGGGATTACGCCTGAGAAGTGCAGTGAGCGCAAGTCCTAGGGAGCTGCTGGAAATACACGTTATTGCCAACACACAGCTCGTTGGCATGGGGAGCCATCACTCAAAGTCATCACAGCATATGCCACGAGAAACCTTAGTCCTGTATCCCTCAAAGAGGTTCACACAACTGGTGTGAAACAGAGCTATCACACCACCCTCATTACCAACATTAATAACTCTTCAAGGAAAACCAAAGATTTATCCCCTCAGTGGTTCTGTATGAAAACATACTTTTAGGCTGAGTTGCAGTAGACTTGAATTCACTGGACAACATTTAGGACAGAGACAAGAAAGAGACGCATGTTGTGGATGAGCTAATGGCAAACTCGCATCATGGGTTATTTATTTCCTAACACCCTGTGAGGCATCTTCCATTTTTTCCTGATGCCTTCACCATTACCTCTGGTGTAGGTACTCCACACGCAGATGAAGTTGGACCTTGGACTGACCTGGCAGAGCTGCTGCTGTATCTGTAGTGTTCTTATTCCCTTTCTAAATCTAGTTTTTCCTCTCCAGCAGCCCTCCTACAGCATTTCTATGTACAACTCCTCAGAAAGAGCAAACTGCAATTTTCTGACCTTCAGTTCCCATCAGGGCCGTGTTTGGTACAGGAGGGGAGGTGACCTGTGAAAGATATCCTCAAGAAAAGCTTTAGGCTCCCTGGGCCCAGCAGAGTTGCTCTTATAACATTCAAGCCCACAAGGGCAGGAGGTGCCTGCAAAGCATCGGCCTTCCTCCTGGCTCAGGGCCATGAGATTAAGAGTTCGGTGAAAAGCTGTGATTTATAAGAATATTCTCTAATTAACTTTGAGTTCCACACATCAGAGCATAGTCAGCTATTTGCGTTACGGGTTATAAGGCATTCCAAGCGTCTCAGAGCAAGGAGAGAAAACCCCCAGTGACCGAGACAGGTCTGCCAGTCCAGGGCAGCACCCAAATTTCCTGCTCTGCAGTTAAGTCTAATCTGTCAAAGCTTTCTTATGATTTGGGACTCCTGGAGCCGGTTTGCGATGCAGCATCCCATCGCTCACGTCATACACTGTGTTTCTGAACTGAATGTAAAACACTAGTGCAAATACAGCTGCAGTATCTGCGCCTTCTGGTCCTCCATCCACTTCCTCTGTAGCTTTACCAGGAGGACCAGGAACATCCTCCAGGAAGCCCCATCACCCTGCCCTGACTAACTGGCCAAAGAACACTCACACACCTTTCTGCATCATATTAGGCGAAACACTGCGGTATGGGTATAGGAGGGAAAAAGAAGCAAATCCAGAAGGGCTCATTGACAGAGCTGCCACACCACACTTGGCACTCTCAGACAAGCCTCCTAAGCCAGGTTTTGCTGGTGTTTTCATCCACCTTCATAAGACAAAAGGAAGATAAACCCTTAGAGCTGCTTCTCTCAGGGGAAAGGAGGAAGGTGTGGAAGTAGCACACCGCCACCAGGTACGCTGTAGGAGAGCCCCATCCCTGCTGGGAAACGCAGGCTGTGGCCCAGCCGATGGACCGCGCGGTGTTGGTCACTGTGTGTGCAGACACACGGGCAAGAGACATATTTACAGACGTTTCAATTTTGTAAATACTCTGTTTTGCGGCCAGCTTCTTCAGTACAACAATTAGCGAGAGATTTTCAGGAAAGTCCAGCTCCGCCCATGAGTATTTGTTTAGTGGCTACTTTGTGACTGTTAAAACTTCCCATCTCTTCTTAGTGTCTGCAAAGCACCATTTTGCATTAGAGTCCTAACGAGGAGCAATCACCCTCACGTTGGCGGCAACGCGGCTCTTACAAAAAGCTAGGGCTGCTTTGTCCCCTCACGCCAGTTTCCTCCCATGGAGCTATTTCTTTAATACTGGTCCCTGTGCAGTGCTTCCAGAGCTTGTGCTGCTATAAAAACCTTACTTCAAACCACCTGACTCTTATTTCCCTCTCCCTAAATCTAAAAAAAATTACTTTATGATATCTGGGGCTTATAATAGATGGGATGCGTGCCAGGGGGAACAATAGGAGGAAATGAAAGATGAAATTATTAGCCAGGAGTTAAACAGGAGATGAAATTACTCTGAAGCATTTTGGATATAAGAGGGCCTTTATTTTTGGAAAAAGCAGGAAGATTCTCAAGACTGAGTCCGGGCGGGGAAAATCTCTTACAGATAAAGAGACAATTGCTATCCTCTTCTAATCCTTGCTGTTCCACCCCAACATATTTTAAGGATCAGTTCTATTCTTGCACACACAATACATTGTTTCTCCCCCACCCCCCATTGCCTGTGATTCAACAGGCATGATAAAAATACATAATAATATATTACTATTAATATAACTATAATAATATAATTAATAAATAACATAATACTGAAGATATATAATAAAAGTTCTAGTGAGCAGCAGGACAGGCAAAACCATACTGGATAAGACACGGGTTTCGGAGCATAACCCAAAACTGGCAGCCACAAACTTCCCTGATTTAATCCCAGACTGGGCTTCAAACAATTCAAGCTGGTCTGGCACTGGGGTACAAAGCAGGGGCTGTACAGCCAGCAGGCTTCACTCACCGTCCTGCGAAGAAGACAATGCTCACAGTGCTGAACACGTCCTGTCCTCTTCCACCGGCCAGCTTCTTCAGGCGGAGGGAACCACATGTGACTCCTTTCTTGCTTCTTCCATTGAAAACCTACTTATCAGGCTGGAGAACACATGCGGTCATTAGGCACTCACGAGAACCACCTGTGTGCGGCCCTTTTTTTTTTTTTAAAATCAACACCTTGCCCAAATGATGGGTTTGGAAGAGGAATCAGGTGTTTAGTGTGAGCAACTGCCCCAAAAGCTGTCACAGCCGTGAGCGTGAGCATCCACAGCGGAGCTGTGTTTAGAAGGAGCCTGAACCATGCTTATAGCAGCAGCATTCTTTCTGAAGCACAGTGAGCTGATATGCCAGAGTGAGAGTCCCCCAACATCACAGCAGAAATACCCGGAATCTTCTTTCGTCCATGATCTTCACTGGGAACACTTCCTTCCCCCTCCTCCCCGCCCCCCCCATTTTTCCTTCTTGAGCTACGGCTCAAGGAACTTACCTGTCCTGAGCCCCTGAACAGGGACACACCCCAAGTCTTGAGAAAAGAAAAACAGTAAGACCCCCCAAACAGCAGAATTCCTTAAAATCAGGTTCCCCATGGTGTGTTGTGGCCCGTGGCACTTTCCCCTGTCCCACCAAGCCCACCATGACCCAGTGCCCCGAGCCTTGCCCTGGCAGCGCTTGTCCTCCAGAACAGCCCAAACAGAACCCGGCGGGGCAGAGAGAAAGGGAACGCAACCGGGAGGCAGAATTAGGCAACTTGGGCCCTTTTCGATCAGGTTGGAGTTCATTAAAAAAATGAACACTAATTTAGGTGAAAAATTCATATTTCCTTTGGTTGAAACTTCAGGTCAGGATGAACTAGTTATAAATGAGCCAACAGATCAACTATTTTACTTCCTATGCCATTTTTCATACTGTGCTATTGATTTTGTTTGGGCATTGCAGATTTTTTTGTACACTGAATTTTTAAGGCTGTTTTTTCCCCCTCCTCATTTTACCTGAAGTCAAACTGTAACACCAGTTGCGCTAAAGTTTCCCTCGAACAAGTGGTGGTCAGGGTGACCTTCCTTTGACACAGAAACTAACATTCATTTCCCTTACAACCTGCTATAAAAATAATAAAATATGGCTATTACTATTAATCTTCTCAGCATGATCGCTGAATGATGAAGGCTATTAAGAACGTTAAGGTTATCATTCTTTTGCTGAAAGGCAGAATTCCAAGGAAATGTATATTATCCGCTATTATAAAAGTTAAAAATTATCCCAAATAGAAATTTTTACCCATGCTGAGAGACGGGAATTGAGGATAACAAGGCGCGCGCCATTGCTGAGTGGTAGGTGTACAGCTACTACGGTAAAGGTGACTCTGCCACGCTGAGACACTTAGCACCAGCCCTGCCCCTTCCATGAGCTTATGAATCATAATCACTTCTCGCTAACCACCTTATCATTCTTCTGGGGAGACTTTATACCGCCCTGGCGATGGCCGCTTTACGTACCGTAGTGATGGATCTATTAACTGTTCAGTGCCTTCTCCTTTTCCGCCGGGCGCTGTTGGCAGCAGGCAGAACCTCTGGGTGTTGTCTGGCTTTTGGTGCCTTTTGTTTTGGCGCTCTGAGCCCAGTCCCCCTTCACGGCCAGAGGAGGCATCTGTTTTACAAAATTTCCATGTACTCTATCCTCAATGGGCTTTTGACCTGATGTTATGCAAATCTTTGCTCCCCTAGAGAAGAATGGGAGAAAATAAGCTGAAAAATATTCCAGACAGGCATGTTACGTGTAAAAAATATATCAGCCTAGTTTAAGAGAGGACATTAAGGATGAATTTGAAATACAGCATTATTTCACGAGGTAAATAGACCATCTCTGGTGCATATTTAATTTACCTGTTGCTGCTGGCAAGTGTATCTTCTTGTGTTTCTGGGCGTTGCTTCTGGTTGTACCACAGACACAGCTTTAGCTCAATCACTGTCTGTGAAGAATAAGTCCTGATTCATTAATGATCAATAAATACCAGAGAAAAACTGGATAAACACTCAGCGATTAGGCCAATGCTCAGCACAGTCGCTGTCAGAACATCATCACTTCAAATCTGCTTGAAAATACACACAGCGCTCCGTTTGGTCGGACACCACAAGGGAGAACATCAGCTAAAATGGAGTAAAACTATATCCCAGCAATGTTTGCTTTTCCAGACTGTGCACGTCCTCCGCCTTCTCAGTAAAATCGCAAATGGTGTCTGATCTCCCCAGGTTTCTTTTCGTTGTTTGTGGTCCTCTCTGGGTTTGTGATGGCAGAAACGAGATGCTGCTCCGCTGAGTGCAGTCGGTGTGAGAGCGGTCCTTCAGCCCAGCACCGTCGCCTCTGTTGCTTTTGGTAGACAAAGCCACAAGATAGATGTGCCCTGGAACCTGACGCCGTCTGTAGGAGCAGGAAGACTTAGCCATACGCAATATCTATGTACAATAAAACCTGAAAATCCATACCAGTCACATTTCCTCACATCAACCTCAGCCATGTCCCAGATTTATAAGCCACTTCTAAGTGATTTCCTTCCCGGGAATGCATCCTGGCTAAGGCTGCCTTCCCATGCAGCGTGCTGCTTTTGATTTAATCTTGATTAATTATTTCTGTCCAGCCATTCAAAGCCCACTCATCGGGGGCACTGATTTATGGTGCAGGGCATGAAATAGCCAGATTCTATTAGAAAGATTTGCAGTTACAAGCCTGAAGCATTATTTATTGGGGTTTCACCAGTAATTGGTAACTTTTCCCCCAGCACCTGTGAGCGGGCAAGCGGATTCTGTTATGCATTTTCTGTGATGCTTACTTCTTTTACTTACTTGTCTGTTCTCAGCAGCCTTCAGAGAATAACTATATAGATTTATATTAGACCTAACAGGAGTTTCCAGCACTGAGCACACCTAATACCTGGGTCTCTAGGCAAAAAGATGCAGAGGGCATTGACTTTTAATCAGTTAAATGCCCAGAAATAGAAGTGTTGAACACTGATTTTTGTATCTCACTAATCAGTTGACAGCTTTCCAGATACACTCGAGCTTTCATGCCAAGTTAAAAAAAAACGCTGCTCCCAAAGTTTCACAACCAGTATTTTCATGGGAGTTAAAAATATACATGTATTTGAACAAATATCTCCTTTTTCTCCCCCGCAGAACCGATGCTGCCTGTTTGCCTGTGGCAAGAGGGGAGGCAGGAGCAGTCCTGGGCCGCGGTGCTGTGGAGCAGCTCCCGCTGCACTCCTGGCTCCGCGCACCACCACCCCCTTCCCCTCTCTCCTTCCAAAACCACCCTGTGGCATCTGATTTTTCTCTCTGACTCTGCTGGGGTGTAAACGCTCCAAGAGAAAGGGCTCTGGTTCTTTTTCAGAAGAAGTTGTTCAACAAGGGGAAGGACGGTGTGCCCGACTGAGAGGCAGCGGAGGGCCTGATGGGAGCAGGGCTCGGGAGGTCAAGGAACTCTCCGAAACTCAAACACTTTGGGAGAGCTCCTAACAGACGCCATGCAGACGAGGTTTAACTCTTCCTTAAATGTTGCTCTTTGCTGAGAGCCAGGAAGTTAGAGACACTGTCTTTGGTTTATTGCCTCCATTGCAGGCTCTTTTCAGTGGTTCCCAGTGACAGGACGAGGGGCAATGGGCACAAGTCGGAACACAGGAAGTTCCGTTCAAATACACGGAAACACTTCTTTACGGTTCGGGTGGCAGAGCACCGGCACAGGCTGCCCAGGGAGGCGGGGGAGTCCCCTTCTCTGGAGGTTTTCAAGACCCGCCTGGATGCAGTCCTGAGGGATGTGCTCCGGGCAATCCTGCTTTGGCAGGGGAGTGGGGCTGGATGATCCTAGAGGTCCCTTCCAACTCTGAAACTCCGTGATTCTGTGATACTGTGATTGAAACGTGGTATTTCTGATCCAAATTAAGAAGCATTTAGACATTTAAATGAATTCAGTCTAACTTGAATAAACTTGGTCAGGAAATGGGCCGCTGCTGGCTTGAAGTACTGATGACCAAATTTAGGCTGCCAAGCCATGATGCTATTTCAGCAGCCCATCACTCGCCCCACGCAGAGCAGCAGCTGCCCCGCTCCGACGGCTCTGGATGGAGTCACACCTACGAGCCCTTCATCTCCCTCTCCAATACAAAGCCCTTTGCCTCACGTGCAAAGGGAAAACTCCGGTCAGGGCGAAACACTGGTTTTGCCTCTGCACCTTGCCCTGAGGTCCCATCATTTTTCACAGTCTGAACAGGACTGGCCTCTTTCAGCGTGTGCGCAGGAGCCCGGTGAGTAACGCGTAGGAAATGAGGGGAAGGATGCTGGCAATTCTGTGGCATCTTTTGTAATAGATGGGGTCTTAACCCCAGTGTGCTGGATAAACTCCAGTTCTGGTAATTGCATTCTGCATACTTAAAATCCCCCTGCAGTTTCAAATGAGTCCATTATTCTTCACTTCCTCTCCTAAATTGCTGTGCAGCTTCGCTTTGTGCTGCTGAAGAGTTGCTTTGTTTCACCTGAGGGATGATGGCATTTCATGGCTGTATGAAACGGGCCTGAGTGCACAGTTTGTACAACAGTCAGTGAAACACTTCGGGATTATTCATCATTAAGTATCCGCTCCCTGTAAATGAATGGGTTTATAACGTTGGGTGAAGTAGTACAGCACAAAGCACCGCCTCTCTCTGTACTTGAAAGTTGGTATTATAAAACTTATGTGGGCAGTAAAAGACAGAAGTTTTCTAAAATTCCCCATATCCAGCTAAGCGTGCAAGCTTTAAGTGACTGTCTCAGTCTTTACTTTCCCATATTGTTATTGATTAATTGCTCTCCTTCAATTTCCTTGTTCTAAATGGAAACATTACAATCGTAACTCCAATCTCTGGCCACGATACAAACCGATTTTAAATCTTTAAATCGTGTCAGTGGGAGGAGGTGACGGGGGGTGGAAGGAAAGCTTTTTATTTATATTATTAATTTTCATGTGTTCCAGGACTTACTAATTTCACCCAGATGTAGAGAAACCACAGGGTATTTCTGCTGCAGACAACCCCGGGAGATGCTTCGGCATCATAAACTTGCTCTGGCAAGATCTCGTCCCAGCAGTGTGTCCTGGTAAGAAACATGAGGATATTTCACAAACATCAAAACATGCCAGTCTTGCTGGCGCTGAGCCAGTGACCTTTTTCAGCTCCAGCTGGTTGAGTTATAACTTTTGTTCCCCTTCAAGATTTGGGCTTGTCCTTATTGTACTCGCTGCCTGTGGCCTTGCAAGAATGTCACAGGCATCTTCTGGATTTCCAGTCTGTCCTGGCAGGAGATGGTACCACCTAGCAGCTCTGTGTCCCGCGGGAGAGATACGCTTTCCAGGAGCCTTAGCGGGGGAGAAAATAGCCGGGACTCCCACCCTTGGAAACAGTATTCTTTAGCTAATACCATTCCTCTGACCCGAGGCTATTACCCACAAAGCAGAAGGTCAATATAACGGTGTAAGTAGATTCCTCATGCCCTTCCCTTCTCTGCAGGGTAGGTCACAATCTGCTCCTCGATTGCTCCAGAACTGTTTTGATGAAGGCTAAGAATGAAATCAATAGAAAAGATTATAGAAAATTATGTATGATGTGGCATCTTGGCAAAAAAGAAACAACCCACCCTGCTTAATCTGAAACAGAAAAATGCCGGCTTAGGAGCCACACGTGCATCTCATTTAGAAAAAAATCTATACTGTTATTAAAGTAGCCACAATGAGAGTATTAGCTACAAATTAGGTATGTGTACCGGGAAGCAAGCTTTGTGTACTGTACGGGAGAGGGGGAGCAGCATGTCTTGCACTGAGAGACAGATCAAATAAGAGCTGAAAGATCTGAGGGCTAGGCAGAGGTCAACTCGGGACCCAGCTGAGCTTCAATGCTATTTTATACATCAACAATAGTTTGGACATAAACCACAGTATTTTAAGAACAGTCCTCTAGCAAATCAAACGCCAGAGAGTAAACACCGAGTCTTTCCTTGAAGAGCTGGCGGGGGCAGGGAACCCAGAACCACTAACACACCGCAGCCGGCAGCGTGCCGCACCTCCAAATGCCAAGGAGTGCATTTACGGCTCTGCTCCCTCAGAGGACCCCAGCATCTCCGTGCAGCAGCCTGGTGCGGTTAGAGAGGAGCCCCCAAACCCAACTACGGCAGCCTCACGTCTCTCCCTGCCCAACCCATCGCCTTTTTTCTGCAGGCCCTGCGGCGGTGGGGCTGCGCAGGGATCCCTCCTCCTTCCTCCATCCCCAACCCCACAGTGCAGAGCGGGTCCTCCGGAGGAGCAAATAAGCAATGATTTCCTTCCCGCGTACTCCTTTGCCCTGCCATCCCAGCTTGCTCCCCTTCCGCTTTCAGGAAGGAGGTGATGGTCCAAGCTTAGCTTGAATATTAACAGTCTTTTAAAATGGCTATGAGAACTGGCTGGAGCGACTGGAGGACTTCTCCCCCAAGCCCAGATACTGCCTTGATTTTGAAATGGGAAATTTTCACAAGCAGTGCTTCAGGAGTTTTGTATGTTTTCCAGTTTTTTGGGTTTGTTTTTTTTTTTTTTAAAAAAAACAAAACCGGGAAATGAGTACTGTATTTTTTTTTTCCATGTTCCTCCCTGCCCTTTTTGCTTTTTTTGCAGTGAGAAAAGTTAAAAGGAAAAAAAAAAAAAAAGAGAGAGAGAGAAAGGGAAGCAGGAAGCATAAATGAGAAATTATTCTAAAATGGATTATTTTGATTAAAAGTCCTGTCAGAGCGTTGATAGAAGAATGCCCTTTTACCAACGGTGCGGTGGGGAAAGGACCGTGGAGGACAAATTAGAGGAACATTGCCTCTGCCTCCCAGCCGAGTTAATTCTGTTAGTTAACTATCGTGAGAGCGGTATTTACATAACCACCCTCGGTGGGAATCGCGTACGCAGCGCTGCTCCAGCTTCCCAGCCAAAAAAGCGGGCAGCGACAGCTCTCAAGGACCTCGCGTTTGCGCAGTGATTTAATTCGCAGGCGTAAGAGCCTTCACAAGCCCGACCGCGAAACGCCTGCACGGCTGGATTAGCCAGCTCGCTCCTCCTGGGAGACTGCAGGGGAAACTCCTCTGCCTCTCCCGGGAG
Organism: Vanellus vanellus; assembly: GCF_965231255.1. Classification (NCBI taxonomy): domain Eukaryota; kingdom Metazoa; phylum Chordata; class Aves; order Charadriiformes; family Charadriidae; genus Vanellus; species Vanellus vanellus. Next base: position 2,860,816 of record NC_138914.1, read on the forward strand.
CCGGAGGGCTGTGGGCGAGCTCAGAGCACCCTCTGCTGTAACCCTGCCCGTGCGGAGCCGGACCGGGTCAACTTCTGGACATGGCCACGGTCTGTGGACGGACACAGGGAGGGTTCAGCTGTGTGCTCGGACCTTGCGTGGGGCATCGTCACTATGGAGGGAGACCCACGTCTGGGCGCTCCACCGGGGAGGGACTGGCTGCCAACGCCTGCTTGCAAACTTTCAGTGAACTCATTGCCGTGATTTTAGGCATCAAAATGGACTATCTACCACCTCTTTTGAGTTTCCTTCGCTTTTCTTGGTGGCTAACCATGCCAACAGTGAAAATGTGTGTGCTATTTAAAACATAAATGGATCTTAATTTAACTGTCAGACATTGGTTCTTGCTATGCCTATAGGCACTGGATGGAACAGTACCTATAGAATATTTATTCCTCATGAAGGTATGCAAACCCTGTAATCAAATCAAGGCTGAAATCTTTCTGATTATTCAAACAGATTGAGCTCTGTAAAGCTCACACCATAAGGCACATTTTCCTGCCCTTGTATCTTTACTATGGCTCTGCGCAGCATCCTTTCCAGTTCTGCAACATCCCTTCCGAGACGTGGAAGGCAGAACCACGTTTGCTACTCCAGTCTCACCATAACAATGGAGTAGACGGAGGTTAAACCATTCACTCTCTGTTCTCCCGTGTCCCTGGTCTCAGCAGAGGTACAGGTCAGCAGCACTCACAATGCTTTATTTCGTTTGATTTCCTTTAAGAAGAGAATACTGTTTCCATTCAGTATATCACTAAGAAAAATACATCTGTTGCTTTTAAGACCTGCACCTTTTATTCAGTCTCAGTGAAACAATAATCCCTGATCCTGTAAGTGAAATTGTTTTGAGCCCAGATGAATTAACATGACCTTGTTTAGCAAGTGTGTTTAAGAAGACATCTGGCACGCAATGTTCCCCCTTCATTTTCTTTAGAGAAAATCCTGTCTAAGCATATGCCTCAGGAAAGAGCGCCGTAGTATTTCGTACTACATGAGACACTTCTTGTGCATTTAATATTTTCCCTGGTGACAAGTACGAATTCTTCCTCCTTAAATAAAGAAACTTGCCTTGCAGTCACAACAGCTGTCCACATGATACCCATTAATATGTTGCTGAAAAGAGGTCACCTTTGCCTTCAAAAGGAGGTTCTTCAGGAATCTCTGTTCTGCCATCATCTGATTTCCTGGAAAAAAAAAAAACAAAAAAAAAAAAACAACCAAAAAAAACCAACCAAACAAACAAAAAAAAAACCAAAAAAGAAGATATAGCCACGTTGAGTTGTATTTACAACAACCATAGGTTCCATTTCAAACTGTTAGCTCCTCAACCCCCTAGACATAAAAGAGCTGTAAAAGCTGTTTGCGAGAAACCGCTACACTGTCCCATGAGAATTCATAACTACTTGTTTAGATCGAAACCGGAAGAAGAGCAGAGAAAATTGCACTTACCCAAATTCCTTGGAGCAATTTTTTCTCCATAAGAAGTGAACATTAATTTGTAGTGTAAATACAATTTAGGGTCACTCTTTAAAGCAGAGGCGATTACCCAAGGATGGAAGTATAAGCTATTATATGCATCGAATGGACAAAATGATGTGTTCTCAGAATCAGATACAATCCCTACTTTAATGCCCGAGTCAGGCACAGGGATCTCAGCAAGTACGATTTAAAAAGTAATTGAAATATCAATATATACTTTTGCATTATTTTACTTGCAGTCAGACCATTATCGTAGCACATGTCAGCTGAGCTGGCCAAGCGATCTTACTTGAGCGCATTGCACAATCCATGTTGACAAAACAGGTTCAGACTGCACATGTACAACTCACGCCATGGCCAAAATGGTTCTCAAGTGGTCACTCCAGTAGTGACTGGAATTACTACAGAAAACGCATCCCCCCAAACCCACATAAGGAATCTTAAGCGGAGTTGCAGAAATGAAATAAGGCAGTGACTAGAGGAAGCATTATTTAGTATGGTTCTAGATTCCAAAATTCTCCCCCAAAACATGGTGTTTCCATGGGAGTACCCTGCAGGCAGCAGACTGGGGAGATGGCGCCTGGAGCCTGGGACTCCCAGCTGGCTCTGCCCCATCAGGCGCAGCAGCTCCAAGGATGTTGTGCTTCACAGAAAATGTAGATGGTTGGGAACGTAGCCCAAATAGGGCATTTCTTTTTCTTTTTTTTTTTTTTTTTTTTTTTGTCTACAGAGGAAACTGTTCGGCGTCTTTTGTTAAAACTTGCGTACAATCAGACTAAAGAACAAAGCTTTGAAGAAAAACTTTACTTGCTGAAACACATCTTGTAGCTGACTCATTCCTCGAGATACACGCACTTACCGGCTGCCCTGATACAAGCCACTCGTGCTGTGGAGCATCCAACCCACTTTGATGATAAAGCACAGTAAATAGCTGCGTAAGTAGCTAAGAAAAGCCATATGTAACCTTGAGATTGCTTCGGTGGCTTCATGTTGCATTACTCCAGGATTTGCTCCCAGAGCAGGCATGAGGAGCAGCATCTGACTCTCATGCCTTGGTCGCCCATCGGCCTCAGATGAACATGCCGCAACAGGTGACTGAGTGCTCTTCACGCTGCTACCATGGCCATCGGGGCATTGCATAGGGAGACATCCAGACACCTTTGTGTGACAGATTTGGACACCAGAGTGCAGTTGGAGTTACCTGGACTTTCATTACAGCCTGGCCTGAGCATCCAGCAATTTGGCACGGGAAGCATAATATCTTGGATTGGGTCTTCTGGGCATCACTGCAGTACAAGTACTAAGCAGTAGTAACTAAGCTGCATTTCTAATGTGAGTACTTTTTTTTTTTTGTTTTGAAGTGTGGTTTGTTGATGAAGACCAGCGACAGGAGAAAGATAAGATTCACTTATAAATATTTATCATCAGTTATTCTTTCTATTCTCAAGAAAGAGAATATTCTATTTACTGAGAAAATGGAGTCTCATTAGACCGCACAAACCAATTATGTGATGCTCATCATCTTTCAACTTTCATAGGTTCTTAATTGCTGTGGGAGAAACAGTTGTTGTTAAATAGCTATTTTTATATGATCCAAATATTATGACTGTTGAACCAGTAAAATGCACTGTATATTTATGCCATTACTCTTAAGCATTTTATCCTCTTGGATTATAGATGTGATCTTTGCAAACCATCCAGGTAGGAAGACACATACAATTAAAGTAAAATGTACGTGCTAATATGTATGTATAGATATGTAGCGTACAGAAAATAACCACATACACAGCTCTCTAGTGCATCCTCTTGTCTCTCAGCTAAACCAAGAAAGATTCAAAAGGTGTGCTGCAGCTTGAAATTATAAGTCTTCCCAACAGAATTGCTCCAGGCTCTAAAAATTCAGGAGTTCATTAAAAACATCATGACATCTAAAAATAGTAACTATAACATAGTTTTAGAGGCGGCAGAGTCTTAACTTGCCTTCTGAATTTTGGCCCTGCAGCTTTGTATGTTCAGCTTTCTTTTTGGAACTATTTAGTGCACTAAATATTTACTTCTTTCCTCTCCTCTAATGAAAGCTGAAATTTTCATGAAACGCCACAACTAAATGACCTTGAATCACCCCACCAGTATCACGAGCAGCAAGTCCTTCAGATCTTAAATTAGCGACTAACAAACAAGGAAGATTCACTGGCAACTTTCAAATAGGATACGCTAGAATGGAGGTTATCCATCCAAACCCTGAGAGGCGTCTGTTATTGTGAGGTCCTTAAGAAAGAGCTAAGGAGGCCAGGCTGTTCTGAACCACGAATACCTGTTCAAAATGTTCCGCTGCTGGAGCCACACGAACACCGTTGGTTCTCCAGCCCCACAGGAACAACACACAACTCTCTTCTGATACGGCTGAAGGTAAAAGACCTTCGACAAACAGACCCACAATTGATGTAATTTGGCTAATCAGGAACTGAATCTGTGGAACGGACATGCAGAAATAGGAGAAAAGAAAGCAGAAGGGAGCCAAAATAACCCAAAGACTTCACTCAGCTGAGAGCATTTGCCAAGTCCTTAAGGAAAAATCACCGCTCCCGGCAGGCAAGCTTCACCTTGTCCTACCTGAACAAATGACATTCACCATCCTGGTATATCAGAGAGGATGAGCTGGCGGAGAGTGTGATGAATTGCTGTAATTAAAGGAAGAAAAAGGCACCAAATTAGCTGTCAAAGAGCAGGACTGGAAGACTGCGCCTGGGATGAGCCGATGCACAAAGTGCAGCTCTAAGATAGAGCTTCACCGCCCATTTGGGATACCCCGGGCAGTAAAACCACAGGTGATCCCCAAACATCTTCTGGGTAGTTCTGTCACACCTGGGGTATTAATCTAGCCTGCAACACTCCCAATCCTCCCATTACAGCCCCTGTGGGACAGCACTTTCAGGCTGTTGTGTAACGCTGCTCTTTAAATGGCACCTACAGCAAGTGGGGTGAGTTGATAGCACTGGGTGCTTTGTAAAGCTCTGCGGGACGCACTGGGATGCCAGTTGCTGCACACAAGCGAGAGCTTAATATCGCTGTACCACTGCCGGCAAATGGTGGTTGCTAGGAGGTAAATATGTTCTTGAGAAACCTGAAAGGAAGCAACAATTTCAGGTCCAGTGTGGGGCTCACTGAAGTCTTTCTCTTGACTTTAAAGAGGATGGGACCCAGCCTTTAGCAAAGGTAGTGGAATTTTTTGAAGAAGTGAAAAGGGGATGTCACCCAAATGACTCCAGGTAATAAAGGCAGACAACAGCAGGCCATTGGAAAGGAAGAACGGCTGAGGAAAATGAATGGCAACATCAAACAGCGTTAGTGAACGAAACCCCACCAGGTAAAGAATCTGACTGGGAACAGATAACAGTGAAAAATTGTACAAAACATGCATTTTTTCCAGGTTCCTCCCCGTGCCAGGGTTAAATTTGGCAGAGCCACTGGGGTTTTTCCACTTCTCGCATCACGTGGCCATGCTCACATCACAAATTCCCTCTACCTGTAAAGTTGTATAAAACTGACACTGCCCTTTGCCATTTCTGCTCTCCTGCTGTGGCACCTTGCAGTGATTTTAGGTATCGATCTGGGCTCTGGGAGGTTTAAAGTTCACTGGATGGGGCTGGGGGAAGTTTTCTGGCATGTGGTGTGAGCCCACCCCAGCCCCGATGCGGACCTCTCTCCACCGCGCACACAAAAGCACCCTGGGAGCCCTGAAACACCGCAGCCGTTTTGTGGAAGCACAAACAAGAATAAAGGAACTTCCAAAGTGGAAAAAAACCTCATCAGACCTGGCTGAAACACAGGCACATGAACCCACTCTCTCCCTGCCCGCTGTACCGTTGCAGGACAAGTCCTTTTGTTCAGCAATCCCTAACAGTTCCCTATTAACGAAGCCCCACACGGGCTCCCTCTCCTCATCCCAGCTGAGGTTTGGCAGGTTTTCGGCTCCTCCCCAGCAACTCCAGCGCTGCTCGTGCTACGGAGTCACTGGGAGCACTTGCCCAGCACAGCACCTCCCTTATTTTGAGGCAGGATGGAGCTCCAGCTCTCCGGTGGGTTGTCCCCAAGCAAGAGCTGGCTGCCAGGACACCGCAGGCAGACAAACCTCCTCTGCAACCTGTAATCAGCAAAGCGATGTCCCGCGGGTCTCCCGCCATCCCAACTAACCCAGGTCTCAGGCGGGGCCGACCGACCAGCCACGTCCCCGTTGGTTCCTCTGTTTCTCTTTCCTTTCCTTTATCCGAGTTGGCTCTCGGTGACAACGTGCGACGCGCCCAGCACGAGGTGCAACACGTCCCCGACCGCCCCACGCACTGCGGGGTTTCGCAATCTCCGTTGGCATCCTAAGATGGGGGTTTTTTTTGTTATTATTTCGTTTATTTATTTTCACTAAGAAGAAGACACAGAGAAATAAGACCCGTCTGCAGCGAGACGCGGGGTGTTTTTGTGTGATTGTTTTGATAGGAGCTTCACGGGGATAAAAACATATTGCAAAAGAGTTGAAAACAGTACTTTCATCACCTTCAGGAGCTCCCTGGTGGGGTTTCAAAGTGTTCTGCTCAGAGCTGAAGTGTTCACACCTACTCTGGTCCTCTAGGGAGGAATAATTTCCTCAGGTTTTGACTGCGCTCAGTAACAAGGGCCCCACTCTTCTGCTAGCGAAAAAAACCAAACCCCTCAAAAGAGAAACTCGTCGCTGCGATCCTCACCCCTGGAGTGCTAATGTGGCTTCAGCGACGTCACAGAGTGTCCGCCGGCTGGGGACCGGTCCTCTCATCTCCAGAAAAAGTACAGTCTTCTTTTCAATATCCACACAAATGAGCAAGGAATGATTAAGCATGACAGTCCAAAGAGGCATAAAAATGCAATTCTTTCTCCCAATAAAACCCGGTACCTGATTTTTATCAGGCATGCGATGCTGTTCCTTGCTCATACACATTCAAATATTTGCCCCAAATGGGTAAATTAGTAGAAGCTTCAGGGTCCTGAAAATTATAATCTTCGCTTCAGGGACGGGGGATTGAACAGGACTGGGACTGACAGGACCCACAGTTTGCAGTGCAAACTCAGCTGGAAGGTGCCGGCTCTCTGCAAGCGCCTCATCGGCACGTTGTCACCGGCTGCTGTGACGCTCCCTCATACGCCTATTACTTGAAATTTGATCAGGTGTGACAAGAAACCAGGAGAGCCTTTCCCTTAGCAAAACAATAAAGTGACCAACAAACTTACATCAAGCTGTTATAAATATTAGCAGATGATTTTAGATTTTATGGATGGAAAAGTGAAAGTTAATTTTTAACTATCTCAGACTCGAGGAATCTTACTAACTGCTGGAGACATCCAATAATTCCTGCAGGTGACAGAAGACCTCAGAAACCTCTATCCCACCAACGCTACAGTCCCACTACCATGATCTGAATTTCCCAGTAGCTGACGGACGGGGAAGCTGCAAAGGAGCAGATCATCGCTGTTTTTCCCACTTGCCCTTCCAGGGCTCCAAGCCCCAAGAAAACCCTGTGGCCCAGCAAACCCAACTGCTGCTATCCTAAGAAAAATTACAAGTGGCAAAGCAGAGGCTCCTAAATAGGAATTAGATTTAGATTGATTAAGATAGCTGTTGCGTGCCAATTTATTTAAATATAAATGGATTATTTGGAACGCGTTCATTGAAGACTGACAGCTCCCGAATGCAATATAGATAACATGGCTAATTATAAAGTCAAGCAGTCGTTATTAATATTTCTAATGATCAATTTGTATTCCAACAACATGAAATCATCAACTTTAAGGCTCCAACAGTCGCGGTAATTGGGAGAGGAGACTGTGCTCTGTGCAGAAAGCAATCAGCTGACTAGAGCCTGGCTGAAATGAGAGGTATAAAGCTGAGTTTTCTGGGGCCCGCAAGAAAACCTGAGAGCTCAGAGGCTGATGGAGGCTGGAGAAGCTGCTTTCAGTTTTTATTTTTCGGTAGGCACAGCCAGAAGGAGGTTGAATGAAAAGGTCACGGAAAACTTGCTGCAATTGGGATACACACGTGGGTCTATAAGGGTACACACTCTGGGCACAGGGAGGGACCTTAATGCAACCCCGGAGTGACGGGGAGGCAATAGGACAAGGCAATAACCTTACTCTGTACAGATAAGATTTAGTCAATTAGATATACTTAAATGCAGTAGATTTCCACGGAAAAACAGATCGGTTATACCTTCCGTTCTGCATGTCAGTCGAAGGAGCAGCAATAATTTAATACACCGCACTTGCAATTCTGTGCGGCCGCAGTGTCGTGTTGCTGGGTCACTGCCAGAAGGAGAGCAAACACGCTTTTCTGAAGAGACGATGTCTTGCAGCAAATTTGGACCAAATTAGATTTATCGAGCACTGGCACACTTCAAGGCCTGTGGAGAGCAGAGCTTCTCCCACCAGACCAAGGGGCATCTCCCGAAGATGAGACTGTCAGGACTGAGGGTCACACGGAGGTGTTGGGACTCGGGTGGAAATCAAACCCCTGAGCCCTCCCAGTTTGGTGGCTTTTCCCCAGGCGGGGGGGGTGTGCCTTGCTGTGTGGTGGGAGAGCAGGAGGCAGGAGCTCGTGGGCGGGCTAAGCCTCCCTCCATCCCATGGGCAGAAAACCCAGCCGGACCACCAGCAAGAAGCCCCTCTGCACAGCCATGTCCCTCACCGTCCCCCTCTGGCAGAAGGATGCTCAGTTTTCACTGCGTCGTGGAGGGGAGTCTCCACAGCGGCATGCAGGAGCTTTATGCAGCAGGCTGGAAAAAGCCTGGCCTCGGCATGGATGTACGTTTTGGTTTTAATCTGAGAGCTACCTCCAAGAGCAAATCTCACCTTGAGATACAAAACAAGCGCTTCTCCCCCCAACATTCTCTAATTTGCTGGAAAAACAAAGGTGGGACTCAGTGCAGGGAGGCGCCAGGCAATCAGTGGAAGGAAAAGGAATAAGGAAAGGAGATGTCCCCTTCCCTGTCCCTCCTGGCCCGGGCATGCCACCGCTCCGAAGGGCCAGGTCTCACGAGCGAGGCCACCGCAGCGAGACCTTCCCTGAAGGGCATCTCGGCAGAAGGACTCCCAGCCATGAAGGGCCCTGGGGTGAAATTTTGGGCTGTCCCTCCCAGTTATGACCAACAGCCTTGCAGGGGGGAAGAGACGGACTAATGATGTTTTTCCTGGCTGTCCCTGCTGTGATGGATCCGAGCGAAACGTGCACCAGCAGTGGTGGCGCGGGGAGTGCTGCTGCCTGGAGCTCCCTGTTTCAGAGCTGGGCGAAAACTTCCCAGCAGAGTTTCTGCTTCTTTTTCAGCAAAAACTGCCATTTTGACCATATTTGACAGGTTTTGTGCAAACTGCTCTGTTTCAGCTCACCGCCTTCACCTGGGAGTTAGCAAATCATTTTACTTCCATGCAGCTGAAATGTGTCCTCTTGTCTCTAGTTTGATTTTTACATATTTGTGTATAAATGACAATTTCTATAGTGGTTTTATTATGCACAGCGGTGATTTTTCTTTAACGCTTCATTTTTTCATGTATGAGATTTTGAGCAGATTCGGGACAAGATGAAAGCCTGCGATCTCTAAACCCCTCATGCTGCAGAATTTTTCTTGAGCTTACTGTCCAAAGAGCAGTTTGCAACAGCATACACAGTCCAGCATAAAGGCAAGGAAAGGTTCTTCACTCTGCTGGTAAATCTGTTCGACTTTTCATCTAGAAGGAGCTGAACACAGCATACTAAAAAAGAAGCATTTTTTTCCCAGCTAGCTCAGGGGGTTTATTACTGTTTCCTGGAAGCACCACTAGATTTGTGATCTAGTGACTTGCGAATCTCAATTGTTTAGCAAGAAAAAGCTTTCCCTAAAAATTGCCAGCACTTTCGGTTTTATTCCAAATCAAGAACTGGCATCTCCCCAACTCTAATTAACGGTGGCTATTTTTGGCCATCTCCAGTAGCAAAACCACAACAATTGGCCCAGAAGTAGAGCAGACACAGCTTCTGCCACGACCCGCTGGGCAGTCACCGTTCCCAACATCACAGAGGGGGAAAAAAAAAAAAAGAAAATCACGCTAGCCTTAATATATTTCTTTTTCCAGTGCAAAATAAATGTTGTACTAAATCACCTGCTTATCACTCACTAGGCATTTGCAAATAAATCCAGCCTTAGGTTTCAAGCGCGGCAGAAATTTTCCACCAGAAAACACTGATTAAATGCAATATGCTCTGTGGGAACATATTGATTCTGTCTGGCCTTTGGGCATAAACCACGTCTGGCTTTTTACATGTCCATCTTCCCTACTTTCCTGGCTTCACCACTGCCTACCTGCCAAAGTTTGGAGGGAGGTGGCTGCTGGCATGGGCCCACAGCTCCCGACACCCCCAGCACCCCTCTGCCCTGGGTGTCCTCCCCTGGGACCGAGGAGCTCGAAGCAAATGCTCAGTATAGCAGTACCCTCACCGGGAGATTAAAATGTGGATGGGGTGAGCCTAGTAACGCCTCTGAAAGGCTGCGAGCGCTGGGACTCTTTAGCCTGGAGAAGAGAAGGCTGAGGGGAGACCTTATTATGGCGTACAAGTATCTAAAGGGTGGGTTGAGGGAGGATGGAACCAGACTCCAGACAGTGGTTCCCAGCGACAGGACGAGGGGCAATGGGCACAAGCTGGAACATAGGAAGTTCCATTCAAACACAAGAAAAAACTTTACGGTTCAGGCGGCAGAGCACCGGCACAGGCTGCCCAGGGAGGGGGGGAGTCCCCTTTGCTGGAGATTTCCAAGACCCGCCTGGATGCAGTCCTGAGTGATGTGCTGTAGGCAATCCTGCTTTGGCAGGGGAGTGGGACCGGATGATCCTAGAGGTCCAACTCTGAAAACTCCGTGATTCCATGTAAAACAGAGTCAGAGGCCATGAAGAACATGGTTTCTTTGCAGGCTTAGACCCAGTCACATAATGAAAGCGGGAGGAGGTTGTGGTTGGAGATTCAAAGGGGCAAAAAGGCTGGGAAGGACCTCAGCTGAGCATTTCTGCACATCCTGTGCACATCTCTAGCACTCCCTTCTCCCAGGGATCAGCTGCACCTCAACTTTCCCAGTGCACATTAACCTGACATGTCCTAAAAGCCTTCCCAAGGCTGTACGGTCCTTCCCAGGAAATTCTTAGGGCGCTTTGCCAGCCTTTCCACCAGGATGTCTCCGACACCCGGCTTGACACAGTTGTGGTTCCCGCTGCTCTCTCCCTCCCCCGTGCAGCGGGGAGAACGGACTGAGCCTGGCCCCATCCCCGCCGGCAGCCCAGCCCAGCCTCCCCCAGCCCGCCCGCCTCCGAGTCCCCGGACCGCTCCCCCACCTAACGCACGGGGCGGGATGTCACGTTTGCCTTCTCTGCTTTGTTTTGCCAGGACAGGGTGGAAGGAAACTACAGCCAGACCCACAGTCTCCCTCTACCCTTTAATCTTCAGCCAAAATAGACTGTGTCAGATACTTACCCAAATCTAGAAGGACAAGAGCATTACTCAGAGAAAAGCTTCGTGGCAACTGCTTGATGTTTCGCTCATTCAGAAACTAAATCTCAACAAAAATATATATGCCGTCTATTCTGGGACACTGGGACATCCTATGGCTGGACCGGACGCTGCAATGACAACACAGCGCTCAAAGTGTATTTTAGCCTTTAAGAAAACACACTCAGAGCTCAGGAAAAAACTTCAAAGCACCACGACCGGGGAAAACCCCTCAGTGTTAACATCTGGCCGGTCGGCGTCTGACCGCTCGGCAGCACCAGGAGGTGCGATTGCGGTTGTCACCCCCCTGTAAAACCTCTCCCGCTTTGTCGTTGGGGATGGCAGGCAACCCCCAGCCCTGCCTGGGTACAGGCTAGCGCTGCATATGTTACCAATGAGCCCCCACAGCCCCTTCTCAGAATACGAGCTCACTGTGGACAACGAATCTCCCTCTCCTTTTTATTCCTTGGCGAGGCAGGAGGCCCTTCCTGCAGCTGTGCTGGAGCACCAGCCTCCGCCTCAGGGGCTGCTTTCCTGCCCGGGGACCTGCGGATGGAGGTGGCGGGTGGACAAGGTCTCGAGAGCCGGTGCCGGAGGAGTTACTGTAGCATGGAAGCTGCAGTGATTCCCTCGTTGAGGAAAAGTCAGAATAGCCAAAAGCACAGGTCTACAGGGGACCGCCTCACACTGAACGGGAGAGCAGGCGCGGTGCTCGACGGTTGAAGCGGTGGTAGCCACCCCGAGCGCGTTGCGCAGCCCCATCTCACATGCAAAGCTCCTGGTTCAAGCGGAGCGTTTTGAAAGCAGATGCGTTATGAATTGCTAAGGTGTCAAACGGTTCTGACGCCGTCTCCAGAAATAACATCAGGACTTGTATTTAGGCTCCATCCCGTTACACAGCTGCAAATCCCCAGCCCAATGACACCCCGCGTAAGCGGTGGGGGGGGCGAGGAAGGTGCTGGCACGTCGCCTCACTCCACGCACACCCAGCTTAGGTTAGTCGCAGCAAATATCGCAACCTCTGGATGGCTACGGCCGTTCGTCTGAACTTTGTGGCACCTTCATCCTGCCATGGCCACCTCTCCAGCTTGCAGAACTGGTTAGGCTTTGCTTACGTGAGAAATGGTTTACCGGTCAAGCTGTGCCCCCATGCAGATAAGCCTTCTGCTGTCCCTGTGATCGCTTCATCAGTGACTCCGGTTTATCTGCATCTGCACAAGAGCCAGTATTTTCCAGGCATAGTAGTGCAATTGTGAAGTGCAAATTCATATCAGTTTTCTTTTCCTTGAACTTTTTATCAGTACACCAAAGAAAAGAATGGAAGATTTCACTGCCATATGTATTTAAAGAAAAGTAATTAACCTCGTGGCAGGACTGTGAATCTCAGATGAGCCGGCATCTCATTTAAACGATAGGCACAGCCTTCCTTACCTGCCTGGCTATCCAGTGGAGCGATGGCGATCACCGCGTGGTGACATTCATGCAGCGCACGCCGAGGTTCCGGGAGAGGAAGGCGATGACCTGGAGCTGCACCGGGGCTCGATTCCCACCAGCCAGAGCCTCTCAGGCAACAGTTATGAATGCTGACGATGACAGAAAAGCGGGAGCTGAGACTCAGCTCTCATAATCACGCAGCCCAAAGCAGCTTGAATGCCTACAGAAAAAAGCACACTTTACAGAATCTGATACATTCGTACTGGTGTCACTTTGCAAAGGATAAGCAGACACAGAGCATTTTTAGAGCAGAAGAACAGTGGCTCATCAGGTGTCACAACAGCTTCCCAGCATCCTCATAATTTGCATGAACTCTTGAATATAATTTCCTTGAATCCCTTTGATAAACTGCTCCGAAGGCTGCTCTGCCTGGCAGCACCAAAAGCACAGCACGCGCCTGAATTTGGGGCAGGTACAGCACAGCTGCCATTACCCCTTCCAGCCAGTGCTCTCCATCCCTGGCTTCCCCAGAGGCACAGCCTCCATCCTCAGCCTGCCCAGGGCTCTCTGTGCTTCACGAGTGCCTCCTTTGATTCAAGTGGCCGGGGAGCTGCTCAGCTTCCAGATTCAGCCTACTTTGGGTTGGGAGGTGTCGCTGGAGGTGGCTGAGCCAACCCCTGCTCCGAGCAGGGCTCACTTCAGAGGTGGCTCAGGTGGCTCCGGGTCTCATGCAGAGCGTCTGAGTATCTCCAGGATCCCACAGTCTCTCTTTCTAGTGTTTGACCACGTCCATTGTGAAGAAGTTTTCCCATGTATCTACTCGTGATTTCTTGTGCTGCTACTCGTGCCTATTGGCTTTCTGGATACGCTCTTAGCCTCCACAATACGTTCTGCTATTGAAAGATGAAATGCGTTACCAGGAGGGTTTTTTTTTTTAAATGATAGGAACCAGTCACATTTTTCAAAAAGGGGGAAACGTGCAACAGTGACAAAGGACTCAGCATTATTTTTTTTTGTGATTGCCCTCTCCTGCTACGCCTGGCAGAGCAGCTTCCAGCAAAGCATCCCACACTGCGGCAAGGGAAGAGGCGCGCACCACGCAGAGCACGCGTGGCAGTGGAGGGCCGGCCCACATTGCAAGCACTCATTTTTGCTGATGGGATAACTCAGCATTACTTAACCCTCTGACTGCTTCTACTAGCTGGCCACCTTAAGCCTTGGGTGGCTGTTGCTAGACGAGAAAAACTGAATGGGATTCCTGTCCCATTCAGTCACCCCACTTGTGAGGGTCTCCCAAATTGCGTATGTGTGGCAGAGCCGTGCCAGGGTTCAGCTGGGATTCACCCCACCTCAGCCTCTGCCCCAACTATCTGGTCACAGTATCACAGTATCACAGCATGCTAGGGATTGGAAGGGACCTCAAAAGATCATCTAGTCCAATCCCCCTGTCGGAGCAGGAACACCTAGATGAGGTTGCACAGGAAGGCGTCCAGGCGAGTTTTGAATGTCTCCAGAGAAGGAGACTCCACAACCTCCCTGGGCAGCCTGTTCCAGTGCTCTGTCACCCTCACTGAGAAGAAGTTTCTTCTCAAATTTAAGTGGAACCTCTTGTGTTCCAGCTTGAATCCATTACCCCTTGTCCTATCATTGGTTGCTACTGGCTCCATCCTCATGACATTCCCCCTTTATATATTTATAAACGTTAATAAGATCACCCCTCAGTCTCCTCTTCTCCAAACTAAAGAGACCCAGCTCCCTCAGTCTTTCCTCATAAGGGAGATGCTCCACTCCCTTAATCATCTTAGTTGCCCTACGCTGGACTCTCTCCAGCAGCTTTCTGTCCCTCTTGAACTGAGGGGCCACCCCATAGGAGGAGAAATTGCCCCTTTGCAAAACGCCTCCAAAATTAAACCCCCTGAGGACAACACGATGCTGTGGTACCGTTTTGTAGACATTCGTACGCAGTCCTCTCCCTCGTTATAATGCAGCCCACCCGCCTAAGGAGACGGCTTTGGCAGGCAGGACTCCCGGCAGCACGCTTACAGCTGCATTAGCTGCCTGTTTATTCAAGATGCAAAGTTCCTAGAAATAGGTTAATTACTTTCCTTTAATTACACATTCTCTTATTAAATGCCAATAATAAAAGGGAATGTCTGCCCTAGAGATAAGATTATGCCACATTCATAAATCGGCTTTTGGGGACAGCAGATAAATGTCTCAGCCATTTTAAAATACAAATTTGTCATTCATGAGAGCAATAAATAATGCAAACAGGATGTGTGGTTACACTGACATTATCACCTCGTCGTTGCTTAAAGGCACCCCGGGCACGAATATGTGACACTATAACCTCAGACTCTTTGATAAATTATTGCCCATCACAATCCTATCTAACACTGGGGAATGGATGAGCGTTGGAAAGATTTTACGGTTGCAGTTGCAGTACTTTGCGGCTGTAATACAATTACTGGAGTTACTGCTGAAGCAGCGAGGGATGCTGGAAAGTACGGGAAAGTCTGCATCCTCCTGGGAGGTAATGTGTAAAGAAACCTTAACGAGTGTACCCCGTGGGGGATTTCCTACCCTGCAAGTATTTAAACTGCTAATTAATTCCTATTAAAACAAGGTCTTTTGTGTACATCAAAAAACGGTGCCTGAGGCTTTGAGCCTGCAGCGGGATCTCCTAGGACTTTGCACCAGCTGAGTCTGGCAGGCTTGGCTGAGACGGTATGGAGCGCTGATGAGTCCTTTAGCGGCCTCCATTTCGGGGTGGGAGGACCATGCTCATGTCTGTGGCTTAAGTCCATTCCCAGGCATGATACAACCACCAGAAAACCAGAGAGCACAAAAGCGACCAGCCTCCAGGCGCAAGTAAATTATGCACGTCTACGCTCAACCCTTGCTTTGCCCGTGCAGTAATACGTGTTTCAAGTTTAGCCACCAGAGTTACACACAAACCCTTTACTTTTAATGTCATACTTCCTTGAAAACAGGGGAAATGTTAGCAATACTCCACATTCTCAGATCATTCATGAAAAACCAGAGGCCTGACAAAGGAGCCTCAGAGGCCAGAGAGCTCCCGGTAAAGCAGGACCACGCTGTGAAAGATCAGGTTACTGGTACCCTGCCGGGGATGTGATGCTTGTTTTGTGGAGAAGTTCCTCGCCCCATCCCTCCTCTCCCTGGGTTTATATAAAACCTTTAGTTTTATACACTCCCAGCTGTTTCCACGCATAATTTTTTTTTTTTAAGCTTCTTCTCTTTTATTGCCCCATAAAAGGTACTGACTGACAATGAGGTTGTCTTTTACTGACACAGGATGGGGCTGGCAAGCTCCCCTGTTGGACCAGTCTGGTTGGTTCCCACAGACGCTGGGCGAAGTTATGTGGCACAAATGCTCCAGCAGCTCCATCAGAGACGGCGGGAGATGGGACGTCTCACCCCCAGCCATGCCAGGGGAGGGATTTGATAGAGGATTGGCATTCCCACCCCGTTAAACACAGATGCAGATAACGAAGCAGCTGCTCTGCTGAGCTTTCAGGCCAGTGCCACCAAGGCACAAGCGGGTAGGGACAGACGGACAGAGGCTGTGAGTCACAGCAGACCCCCATGGAGGTCAGGGTGGCTGTCGGGACCCCGGAGCAAGACCTGTGCCCCCACGTGCCCTCCTCTGCCACGTCCCAAGGCAGTTGACCCTGAACCAGGCGAAGAAGGTGGTTTATGAGCTTGGCTGCCTCTTCCACCGCCCAGCCCCGGGTGGGAGCCGGCCTCACCCTCCCGCTTCCCTGGCAGACGCCTCTTCACGAAGAGGCTAAATTAATCAGCCATGAAGTGTTCCCATGCTAATCACACCCTCGTGCGACTCAAGTCAACGTAACACTGCCCTCTTGTGCTTCAACACATAAGGGGCCTTTGCCGTTCAATGGGGTTTTTTTCATTATTTTAATTGGAGGGAGGGGCAATCTACAAAACCAGTTTTCCCCAGTTGTGTGTAAAGCAATGCCCATGGCGTTTTATCCCAAGAGGTTAAATCGTTTCCCATTCTCGTCATTTTCAAAGCTTGGGCATCTTGCACAGTCTAGGCTACCCATCCACTCCGGGCAGGGAAATTAAAAAGATGGGTAACGGTAATGAAATCAAAAGGAAAATAACAATACAACCACAACTCAAGGTGGAGGAACAATGGAAAAGATAACAAATAGAACACTGCAGTATTATGAAAGCACTTTGCCTCACACAGGCTGTGTTAAACCTTTTTAAAGCACCGGTTAACGGCAGGAATCAGCATTTAATTAATACTCTGTTAAAATTTAGTTCTTTAGAGTCACATATCCCAGGCATAAAAAAAAAAAATCAATCCATCCTGATTAATGTTTTACCTAGAAATAACTACAACCGGCTCAGTAATCATGGGCACGTCTGGCGCGAGAGGCTTTCCCCCCCCCACATTCTCCAATAGACTGCAGGGAGGAAATCTTCAAGATACACATTTAGCGCTCCATTATCCCTTGAGACCTGATGGGCAGCACAGCTCTTCTGCCGGGGACAAAGATCGCGGCAATACTGCTGCACATCGGAGAAGACATCCCATCCCTGAAGTCATCCACCGCTTCACCCACCTGAAGGACGCTGACCGAGGCAGTCGTGGCCCTTGGTGGCCCAGTTACGGCCGCTGGGCACCCCCCGCAACTCACTGCCCTGCCTCCCAGGCTCCTGAAACGGAGCTGGAATGGATGGGACAGCCCGTGGGGAGCGGCTGCGGACAAGCAAAGGCCCAGGAGCGGGCACCGTCAGGCAGTCGGCGCTGCAGGAGCGCTCCCCGTGCTCTGACACCCCCATTCAAACGGCTGCAAACGTCACCTCTTTCTTCTGCAGAAGGGACATAGATCAGGTCTGATTTTATTTCGCTATTTGTCAGGCCTGCCTTGGACGGCGCTTAATACCCGACAGAAATGGACATTTTAAAAATTTATTTTTAAAAATCAGTGGGTGCAATGCAGTAACCATAGCGTTTGAGCGGAAAGGTGTTAGCAGCTCACTGGAGGAGGGGGGAATGATGCTCCCAGAGGAGAAAGAAAAACCGACAATGGGACAAGGGAAAAGGTGCTTTTCTGACACAGTACTGATTCTCTCTCGAGTATTGCTATTTAACGCATAAGGAGAAGAGAAAAAAAATGGAAATAAAATAAAATAAAATAGGTGCCGAGAGAGAGACATGGACATCCTGCATCATTCTCTAATTGATTTTAGAACAGCCTGACCCTATCCAGCCGCACACTCAGGCATGTACATAACAACTCTGTGTGTTTTCACGCCGTAATCTCTAACGTGCTTAAGTACGTGCTTACCTGCCGGGCCGAGCAAGGCTGCCTATGTGGGCCCGCACAAATGTTTTCTTAAGTTGAAACCTTTGTCCCCGGGTCCTTTGAAGAAGCCTCCAGGGGATAAACATTCATTCAGAAGGGGAAAGGACTGTAAGAGCACTTCAATCAATGGCCTATGAAATACGTAATCACTGAAGCTACACCAGCTTACGCTGGCTGAAACAGGATGAAGATCATTTGCTACAGTAAAAAGCTGTAGGGGAACAAAAAAAAAAAACCCAAACCTCTGAAGTGGATTCCAAACGCAGCTCCTTCTGCCCTTCTCGCTGTGATAGCGGAGCTGACAGTGGATGATCGCAAGAGCCGTCCCCCCCCTCGCCATCCCGGCAGGTCACGACTGCCGTTTGCCCCAGCGCGTGGGAGACCCGGTCGCGATTTTTCAGCTGGCGAGAAGAGGACAGCAGTCTTCCTTGGCATCACCTAAATTAAATATTGAAAATGTTTACACTAGGGAGAGACGTGGCTGAGGATTTGGGAAGCTCTTCAGACATTATTAAAATGCACTAAGTGGTTTGCTGGCAATTATCTACTATTGTCACTGACTCAGGCTGGATCTGGTATGTCAGAAACTCCTGCGTGCATTTTTCTAAATAAAAACTAGATAAGAGAAGATGACACAAGTTTGGGTTGGTTTTTTTTGACCAGGAAACTTGGCATTTTGGTGTTGACATCTCCTACTAAGTATTCATAATAAAACTTCCCAGAAAAGACAGACAAATTATGTTGAGAAGCTTTTACTGGGCAGAGTTTAAGGTGTCCTTGTGTGAACTGATTTAAAACTTCTGCATTCTTCTTTTTCTACCAGCCAGAAGCAGAAATTCCTTCCAGAGTTACCAGAACTCTTATTATACCAGCAAGATTGATTCTTCTGATAAACCAGTTAAAGCAAAACACAGCGTTGGATGAGAATACAGCCGAGTGACCTGCCTGACTGAGATTTAGTCCCAATAAAAATGATGACATACTGAAGGGCTGTTGAAGACCTGACTAATACTGTATTTTCTTTTCCAGTTGAGGGTGTCTTAATGTCACAACCTGTACTGTGGGGGTTTGTGGATCCTCAGCTGCTAGAAAGGGTTTTTCAGCAGCAGTGCCCTGGAACACTTCCCATTACCCGCTCCTGTCTCCAGCTAGCGATAACTCTTTAAGAGTTTGTTTCAGGTCTTGAACTTACTGCCATAAGAGTAGCATTCATCAGCTCAGGACTTGAGTCTGTAATGTATTTTTCCTGAGGCTACACCTTAAGGCAATCTAGAAACGGAAGGGAGTGAGGATACCTACTTATTAAGTATGGTAGGGTTTTTTTACTCCACGATTTTTTTTTATTATTTTTTTTTTAAATCCACCAGAAACCTAACTTGTGTTCCATTGCCTACACCAAGCCCTTATATTTTTTCCAGGTACACACAAGATGATGGCCAACAGAGGGGACTGGGAGAAAACACTGAGAAGCCAGTACAAAGGGCAAAATTTGTAATTATTGCCCAAAGTGAATTTACTCTGGAAATGAGAAACGTGCTCATAGGCATCCTGGGCTGGACCCACTTCTGGTTCAACTTTGCAAAGAGGTAGCTTTGATATAAAGACTATTCCACCTATAAAGGGGTTTTACGATGAGCTTGCCTATGGCAGCAGGGGATGGGATTCGCTGACCCCAAGGGCCCTCACTGGTGCAACGCTCTAACTTTCAACACTGTTTAAGTCTCCGTGTTCACCTGATAGGGAAGAAACACATATTATTGCCAGTCCTCGCAAAGGATCCTCCAGCCCCATCTTCTGAGGTCTCAGACCTGTCATCAGAACTGGATTGGTTTTGTGCTCAGGAGCCCGCGAAGGTTTTCCTTATTAAATGTCTTGGGGGTGAGTGCAGGTGTGGAAGCCCCGGGGGGTTGCGGGAGCTGGGGGTGCTGAGATTGGGTTGCAGCTCCTGGGGGAGATCAGCCCCTTGTTGCACCATGCGGTGGTGCCCACCACGTCGCTTGAGGGACCACGGCATCCGACAGCACGGGTCAGCCCACAGAGGATACATCGCTTCTTTCCCTCGACACGTAGAGGGAAATAAAAACAAACCCAGGGAAGTAATATGGTACAAAGGCCTTTCTAAACTGAATTCTTCTTCTCCGGAAAAAAAAAAAATGGGAGAAAAGAGAAAGGAGGTATCTTCCTACAGCCAGACTTTGCCAAGGTTGTGAGAAATAACTAGCAGAAGAAATCCATCTGTAAAGCCTTGATGGCTAAGAGGAAAGATTTTTATACATGCCAACTCCACTGTGGCCACATTTATAGAAATTTAAAGTGTTACTACGTGACAACAGAAATAGCTATATGTCGGCAGACCTTTTTTTAATGTGTTAAAGGGTCATTAATCATTACCTAGTGTTCCAGCAGTCAGATGTGCTTGATGTCTTCATTTACTTATAACATTCATACCAGCTCCTCAGCTGTCTTCATTTCCTTGGAAACAGCTGTTTTGCCTGTTAAGGAAAACAAAGTAATATTAAAAAAAAAAAAAAAAAAGAGAGTGAGAAAGCAGAAATACGATAAAGGCAAACACAAAAACTTGAAGGTTCTCGGTAAATACAGACCTCTATTACATACGTGCAATCAATAAGGTCACTTGTGTAGTAACTCATAACAAAGTGCAGTTGACAATGTGTTATTTTTCTGCTGGAGAATATAATGTGAGGCTGAGCATGCTAATGACTTTTGGAAACGGGCAATGACAAAGATTGATTAATATCAGTTGACAGCCTGTTCCACAGCTCTGAAGCAGGAATAGCAATGATTGATTTGCCAAAATGTGGGGCACGGGCTTTAGATAATAGAAAGGCTACATCTGAGCTCAGTGTGGTTTCAGAAACACGATTTAAGGGCCAAATGTTTAACAGTAGTTAAAAGCTTAAAGGAAAAGACAGAAGTGTAGCAATATTTTCAAAAGGCACCTAATTTTAATTAATTTTTTCAGTATCTAAGTACCTCCACAAGCCTGACCCTGTAGACTGCTGAGCGTGGGACCAGAAAGCCTACATAAAATGCAGAAACAAAAGAAAACAATGAGGGAGGGGAAGCCAGCATGGTAGTTTTCTAAATACCAGAGAGAGACATCATCAGTGAGGAAACCCTCACCTAATGTCCGGTAGTGAAGAGTCACTTTCTGTGCTGATGAGGAGCAAGGTGAATAAACAGCCACGGTGTGTCGGGCTGCGCGCTCACTGCCCCGGCGGCTCGGGCGACGCAAGGGGAGTATTGCAGCCCAGGCCAACAGGGATCCCCACACTTTTAGGCAATTACATATTTGACAGAACACGCTCCTGCTGGGAATAGCAGGGGAGGAGAAGTGATCCCATCCTCACCTTGTGGGGGCGGAGTGATGGGAAGTCCTGAAGAAAACCGGACCCATCCTTCCCGTTTCCTCCTACACTAACAAATTCAGCTTGTCACTAAGCTCAGCACAGCCCGAGTGTCCTGAGCCTTAGAAAAGCCAGCGCTACGTGAATTTCTATACTCATGCTCCATTGATAATGATTTTGTCCAACGCAGCACGTAAGAGAGAGCAGGAGAGAAGGATGGAGGATTTCATGACAGATGCCCACCAAAGGGCTGGCCTTCATTCGGGATGTGGTCATGTGTGAAGAGCTCCGTTAGCTGAGACGATGCTGGCTGTTCTACTTAGACCAGGCCAAATTGCAGTCGGCGCTATGTCAGCTAATTGCGATTAAACCCCGCTGCTAATCAAAGCAGAGCCTCTAAAGCGATTCCACCACCCGCCTCAGACTGCTGCAGCCACCGCCTTTGCAGTGTACTGCACCGTCTCGTTGTATCTCACAACGTGACAGGCTGAAAGCTGTACAGTGCAGACCTAATTAGGAAAAGAAGGCGTTAAGATAAACAACAACAAAAATGCAAGTGTTTTCACAGAGCACAGAATCTGTGAAAAAGTGGACAAGCATCTGACTAGGGGAGCTTGGGGGTTTCCTGGGCTTCGTTCCAAAATGCATCTTTTAAATACAAATGGTGTTATGTCATTATGTTATTTTTCATAGCGAAGCTCATGGAGAATCCAGCAGGCTACCGAGGAACTGAGGATGGAAGCTTCCCTTTCCGCTCAGGCCTTTCGGGGAGGACCTGAGTTTGGGGATTTATGACCTTTTGAATTACGTGACATTTATCAAGATGCTTCCAAAAAGAAATGTAAGACCCTCCTCCTCTGAGGTCAGCTCATTTATAAATCAGTAGTATCTACAACTGACAGATTTTCCTTAACAAAACAAAGTGTTTGTGATGTGCGATGACAAGCCAACCTTTTAAGATGACCAGCCACCCTTAGCTAGTAAAGTCTGCAAAGAAACCTCCTTCCTGGGTAAGCTGTCCCTTAGGTAGGGCTCCGTTGGTCACGTACTGAAGAACTCCTATGCCAGTTCCTGGGGACAGGTTGCTGACACGAAGAACTCCTTTGCAGCAGTAACTGTGCCAGAAATGAGGAGGGGGGGGCAGACTGGCAGCAGCACAACATTTTTATTGCTTGGTTCATACCCACCTCACCTTCCTTTGGTTATCTCAAAGTCAGGCACGGAAGGTCTAAATAAGTTATCAAAAGGCTCCTTTTGCCACCTGTGGATAAAGGCAGGCGTCCTCAAAGGGGCTTTGCTTCTCCTACCCTGGACACCTCGTTTAATGGTGCTAGTAGACATAGCATTTATGAAAGGAAGAATTCGAGGAAACCTATGCAGTGAATTATAGTTGCAACACTCATGCCCCAAAGCAGTCCTTTTATAAAGCACCATCTGTAAAGCCAAATGTGGTTACCCGCTCCAAATACTCAAATCGGTTCAACCAAGAGAAGAGGGGAGCGACCCACAGAGGACTCTGCAGGAGACGGGTCTTTTCTCCCCGAGCCTGTCCCGAGGTCTCCGTGGCCCCGGTGCATGTGTCTGCAGGGGCATTTGCCATACAGAGCCGCCCCTGTGCGCATCAGCCGTCAGCTCCGGTATTACCCCACCTGCATGGAAAAATACGCGATGACATTTGCTGTCTTCCTTGGTTTTTAATATCTTTCCACAGGATCAGACGCCTCGGCCACCGAGCAGGCAGCGTGACGGGCAGATATTGAAACAGAAGCCACCGAAACTGCTTGTACCTCTGACCTGAATGATTAGTCAAAAATCAGACTTCTGGCAGTTATTTCACTTAAGGGAAGTTGATGGGTCAGGTAGCTCCATTGCAGTGACAACCGCGTGAAGTCCAGCTTTCTTTTACAAAAAAAAACCAAGGATCAAACCACTGAAAATTACCCAAAGCCGTTCCTAAGCGCGCACCTCCCCTCGACACACACCATTTCCAGGTTCGGTGCCACTTTCTCTCTTCTGAAAATCCAATCTTACGCCACTTTGCAAATGAGCATCCACCCAAGCTCTGGGGTTCCAAAATCCCAATCAAGACTCATTTATTTGGCCTTTTTTTTTTGGTGGCGGCGGGGAAAGGGGGGAGAGCAGGGGGTCCCTGTCTCTTACGGCTGTTGTATGAAAGGTGGCGGTTAAACCTATTAGAAACATTTAGTACTGAAATCATAGACTCATAGAATGGATAGAGTTGGAAGTCACCTTAAAGTTCCATCCCTCTGCCATGGGCAGGGACATGCTTCTTAGCACTTTGTGAGCTGTCCCTCAAGTGAACTTTCCCTTAGAAATCAATAGAATTGATTTTGTTTATGTTGGACGCTTTTTGTGCGGCTGCATCAAGGATGCTAATTGACAGGTCAAAATCTGTACATGGAGTTTGGTAGAGAATACCTTAAAAGTTTGTATTTAAGGGACAAAGTGAAGTGATTATAGATGTCACTCTAACATTTAATAGCAGAAGCAATCACAGTTTTTAATATTTTAGTTCACAATGAAAAGCTACAGCACAAAGAACACTTACACCCTGCTGCCATAGAGCTCTTCAAGGCTCAGTTTCTCTGCTCTGAAATGAAAAGATGAGAAAGGTCAGGGAGAACATCAATTAAGTTGCTTTTCTAGACTAGCTACAAGTTTTAAGACTTTAGGAGAACTTTTACTATTATTCCCACTTCCCATTGGGAGGAGTATTAGTATGTTTTTGCTAGGAGTGGTGACTAAATCAAAACGTTTCTCTTTACCACCAGTATCTAATCAAAGTCTACAAACAGAAACTGATGAGGCTTTTTGATGCCTAATCAAAAAGTTTGTTAGTTTCTACAAAATATACATGAGAATATTTTGTATGGTCAAAGCCAGTTAAGATCTCATCTGAGAGTTACTCTGTGGTTTGCTTTCATGGACAAAAGAGCATAAAGTACCTGTTAATGGAGAAATAACGATTATCTTTGGAGTGAGTGAGTTTGAAATACCTCTGAATTATACAAAAATGATGTTTTAGCACCTTGTGTCCTTATAAGACATTAGTGAACTCATTCTGGCTTTCAAGATAAAAGGAAAGAGCTGACCTTTGACAGCCTGTGGTGATAGTATCCCATATGAATGATTTAACTGTAAGATTAACCAATGTAACCAATGCGTTTTAACTTTCTTTTAAGGTACACTTACTCTGATGTATGGTATGCTTTGCAAATGCTTATATGAATAATGTCAATCAGTACTTCACATAAGTGACCGCTATTGTCCTCCCCTATTGACCGAGAGGAGAAACCCTGGAAGCTCCTGAGGACAAGAAAAATGTGATTTTACCTCTGAGAGGCTGAGGAAGATCCTGTGGCCGCTGCACACAAACGAAAGCAGAAGAGCCACAGGGAACCTCAGTGGTTTCAGGATGAAAAAAGTGGATTGTTAATGTACTTTGTGGTCAAGATGCTCAACCTGATTCTTAAAACCAACACATCAGGCTTAATGCTAAGGGAATGTTACAAACAGCACAAAAAAAAAAAAAAGTGCATAATGCTACAGTAGAAGTCACCCATGGTAGTTATCACCAACACAAGCTGTATGGTTAGAGACGATGGGGCAACCTTACAAAGAGATGAGCCATTTATCAAACCAGCCTTCTCCTCTAACTCTACATACACCTTCTGGGTCAGCACTCAGAGGAGGAGCGATGCATCACTGCAAACCGACCCGCGATATACGTTAAATGACATGCACTGAAGTTTGGTAGGTACTCAAGTGCTCCCGTGGAAGGGCCTTGGAAGGACTCCTCCAGGAGAGAGCTGGCCCAGCTGGGCAGGGGGTGCAGAGCTCTGACACAGAGAGAAGTTATCCTCAGGAATGAGTAAATAAGATCCTTTTTCAAAATAAACACGTTTCTGTAGAACAGCTTGGCACGCAGACCCACATATTTATGCGTATAAATAGTCACTGCCTAAGCTTGTTTTGGGCTCTGCTGTCTCATATGCATTTTTACAAAGTGGTTCTCAAGCTGAGAAAATATGAAGGGTGAGGAGGAAAGGAGGGCATTTCCTGGGAACTGCCAGTAGCACAGTCGAGGATACGCCTGAAGAAGCCCAGGAGGTGGGGCGGGGGTAAGCAGCGCAGTGCTGGGGTTGGAAACATCTGGCCAAGAGAAGGAGGGAGGAGGGGACAGACTGGGCAGAGACTGCAGGAGATCCTCAGCCCTGCTGCCCGCTGCCCAGGACCCTGCTGAGAAGGTTCTCTTTCTCCTCTCTTCCTACTCCACGTTCTCTTGCTATTCCACTCCTCCTTTCTGCCTCTGTGCTTGAACCCCAGGGGCTCCTCCAGGGTACATGGGATTCCCAGCCACATCCCGCCCAGATGCATGCGACAGGCACAGACACGCACCAGTTAAACAGCACTGAACCAGATGGGAGGGAAGCCCAAAGCAAAGACTTCTCAAGGTGCCTTAACACAGTGCCCAGAGCCTCCAAACCAGGGACCGCTGGAGTGAGCCGTGGTGCCCAGAGCAGGAAGGATGATGCCACTGAACAGATAGAGGATGCCACGGGGCGATAGGTTCGTGTAAACATTTCATTATGAACCTTGCGTTATTTGAGGTTCTTGAGCTTTTCAGTTCAGGCGATTACAAGAAAAACTTCAAGAAAAAAATACAATTCCTGCTTCTTAGGGTGCCAGAAGCAGCTTTAAATTCGGATCTAGGAGTCCAAAATCCTCAGAAAATACGCTCAAACGAAAGCCAAAGCTATCTGAATTTTATCTCATAAAGTCAAAGCTTTTCATGCTTCCCTACGATTGCGCTCATGATTTTTGCAACCTACGACTGGGGTTTTATTTTCTCTCATTTCTTAGCCTCGGGGAATTACTGAAAGAAACTCTGTGATGGCATTTCTATAACAGGGAACAATCCGGGACTGGTCAGGCTAAGCAGCTGTGCCTCCCCCGTTCCCTGCTATCTCCCACCTGGCTGAGTAATTACCATCCTGCATTGCCTCTTGTTCAGAGGATGACGTTATTCCCTCACCGGCTAACAAGGTAAAATCAACTTTCCTCACAAATCCCATTATCTCCTGGAAGATCCTCTCGGAATGCAAATCAACAAGTTCAGCAGAGGCAGGAACCCAACAGCAAGCCGCAGCCCCAATTCAAATTAACTCCGCGCCGCAGGATGAGACAATCTGGATTACTGAGAATTACCTGGGCAGAGCAGTGACTCCGCATCTTATGAGCTCTTGTTCCTCAGATCAAAGAGGTTTGATGGGCATTTAATTAAAAGATAAAGTGGCCAGCCATAAAACACCAGGCTAACCTTTTGAGTATGCAACTCAAGTTACAATTAAAGAATGACTGTAATTGTCAGATTTTTGGACTTCACTGGCGATACACTCCATCATTAAGGGATAAATTGACTGTTGAGAGCAGTGCCCACCTTGCTTTTTAATGCTGCCCCAGGGCAAGCTGGTTCAGGCGGTAAAAGCTCACATGCAATGTTGGGAGTCTCTTCTTCCCCCAAATCCAGGAGACTCACAGATGAAATCACAGCTGCTCTTTTCTTCTTCCAGGACTGCACCAGAGCGGTGCTGGTCCCGAAAGAAGCCATCTTCACTCTTACCATACTTTCTTGATGGGGCGTTACGCTCCCCTTTGCCCTGGGGCAGAGCAGCCAAGGAGAAAAGCTCATTTAGAAGACGTATGTATGAGGACTGGGGGTGCTGTTAAGTGTGCTGTGAAACGTGACGAAGACTTCTTCAATACCCCGTTACCTTCAGTAACCCCGCACTGGGTTTTCTTTTTTTCCCAGCACAGTGATGTAACTGTTCCCTCGCTGCGCAATGGCAGCTGAGGCACGGTGCTAGTAGATTTTAAAGACAGTTAGCGAGATCGGCTTCTATGTCTCCTCCACCACACACACCGACTATCGACATTCACTGGTTTATCTCACAGGAAAACCCCAGCGCCTTGTCACAGCTACACAGCAGGACAGCAAACTCCTGGGAGCTGACACCCAGCAGAAACGCGCTTTTCTTAAAGAGAACCCCGAGTCGCTCAGGGAGAGGAAGCAAAGTCCTACCAGAACAGCTGATGCTGTAGGAAAAAGCACTTTGGCTCTCAGGTGCAGAAGCCCCCGAGGTCTGCCTCAGCGGTGAGGTCGTCTCCAAAACAGCACAGTTTGAGAAGTGCTTCAAACCAACATGGAAGCCAACGTCGGGCCGCTGCCATCTCTCACATGTGCACAACCACTGCCTCGGAGCCCAAGAAACCAAAGTACCAAACTCACGTAACACAGCACAAAGCTGAACTCCTCATTAAGCAGTGCCGGAGGAGGACGCTGGTGCTCCCCTTCCCCCCAGGCCTATGTGCCAAGTCCTCGCTCCAGCATTTTGCTGATCACCTCCATCGCATTTTTCACATATTTGGTGCTTAACTGTACTTTTCTCCAGTGCATCCTCTTACTCCATCCCTGTGTATATTTACAGTCTGCTCTGAGGATGATTTACATTAAAACCCCAGCGTTAACACAGTGAAACCCTTTGCCTGGAAAGTCCAGAGCCGTAAAACATTTACAACATAACAAAAATGGTTTCCTAAATCTCTGGCTTACTTCAAGATACAGAAGAGGCTATTATTTTCACATTGCCCTCTGGATCTGGTTTTTGCTCCTTTTCTCTGGCTGAGTAGCATCGTAATCTTGGAGGAATGAGTCATTATCCAGCCTTGATAAGAAGGGCAGAACCACTCCCTGAGTATGTAGAATTGAAGTCCCATTTGATACAGGAGCTGTGATACTCTTCATATGTTTGTTTCAGTAATGAAATGTTTCAAAAATATTAAAGGACCCAAGATGTTAAAATGTCTGGATGCTGGCAAGCTCTTTGATAAGTTAATTTTGCATTCAAAACCAATAAAGCATTGGACAAAGTGACACAGGGTTCGGACTTACCCTGGATAATTCCTTTGCAGTAAGACATTTAAATTAAATCAGTTAAACTCTGCCTGCACTTAGTCATTGGGATGTCAGTGCTAACACACCATGTTAATTAAAGCAACACCGAAAAGTATTTTAACTTTAACCTCGCAAAAGATGTATCGGCTTAGCTGGAACCAGCAAGCAACGTGTTCACACTGCCAAAGCCAACGGAAGGGCTCATTCCGAAAAATAAGGCTAGCTCACAAGAGGCTACAAGCCAAAACAGCCACGGGAGAAACCGAACTAGGAATTTGTGGGGAGGGGAGAGAAGGAGCAATAGGGAGAGGGTGGCTGCAGAGCCCCCATTCTGCGCAGGGGGACCCCCTTGCTCTCGGTCCCCAAATGCCCCAGCCCCACTGGGGTACTCGCCGCACGAGCCCCTCTGAAGGTGGGATTTCTGTTTGCGAGTTACCATCCTGCAGCACGGTACCCAAGCTACAGAGGGAAATATTTCGCATTTAGAGGAGGAAGAGATTAGACACACTCTCCAGACTACCGTGCAGTGAAGATATATCTGCTTTGAGCGGGCACTCGATTCAGAAGGAAACCTAATGGAAGGTGGGAGATTTACTTGAAGTTTGCCTCCAATTCAGTCATGTTATTTTAGGTATTGGAAACTACTTAAAAAGTGAGTAATCTTGTTCGGGAAGATATGTGCAGCCCTATAAAGCTGCTTTATCTCCATATTGCTATTGCCACACAGAGCAGACTTAACTAAAACTGTCCGAAAAGTTGCCAACAAATTGGCTGTCCGTCTTGGTTACGGCAATATTAATGTATTTGTTTCCCTTGAAGAGTTCAGCCTTTCTTCTCACTGAAAGGAACGGAGCATTTGTCCTTTTCTTCCAACTTAGTACAACACCACCATCCCACAGGGTGGCCAGGCAAGAAGGAAACTGGGCAGACTGAGTTTTCAAACCTTCAAGCAGAATCTTCCAGAGATGTTCCTTCCCCCGGAAAATTTCCCTGGAATTTTGCAAAGTGCTTCCAGCGTAATCGTGCTATGCATAACCTGGCGCAGCTGGGATAACCCCTACGTACAGCCGTCGGAGAGCACAGACCGTGGCTTCACTCTGCCTTTAGCATTTCCTTCCCTGGTCAAACCACGAGTTACACAAACATAAAACTGCTCTTTCCCCTCTTCGTAGCACTTACTCCGGGCCGGGTTTGGCAGAGACGCAGCGGGCGGCGGCAGAATAGCTGCAGAGGTACATGAGAAGAGCATCAGGATCTCCCCTTCGCACTCGGCAAGTTATTCACTGGAGAGCTTACGGGTTGCATCAAAGAAGGTTGTTTTTATAAGCATCCCAGTACCAAAATCTCATTTATTTTTAACTTTCTGAGTAGGATGAAAGGTGATCAGATCCAAATAGCAACCATGAATTTTTAGCCCGTCTAAAGTCCTAAAGCCCCGGGGCCTGTTGGTGCTGCAATCGTTAGCAGAGCTTCGAGTAATCAATCGCTCGCTCTCTGCGTGTTTACGCAAGTGGAGCTGATTGATTCCTCACCGCTAACACAATTGCCAACGCTGCAAACACTTTTCTGTGGACAGTTCTCCAAAGCAGCCAGGTCTGAGGCTAACAAGCGCTCCGCCGAGGGGAGGGTACAGAAGCAGGGCAGCAATTTTTAGGTTGTTTAGGTTAACACCGTGACTGTGATGAACAAGCGGTTTGAGCCTCTGGAAGCCCCCAGAGCCTTTGGGTGGTGTAAGGCACCATCGAGGTCCTGTGGCCAATGCATCACACCTTCAGTGGTGAGAAACGAATCTTCCCTTCCTTCCACATGACGTTTTCAGGGACGTCCTGCCCGTACGTTTTGGCAGGAGGGAGAGAGGGTTTGCTGTCCTGTTTATCCTCACCCTACCCGAGGGAGCAGGAGGCAGTTCCCCCTTCCCTCTTTGTTTAAACCTTTCCGTCAAAAGCACTCCCCAGGAAATTGTTTATAGTGCAAATTTTACTGGTCCTACAGAAACCCAGGACCTCCGTGTTCTCCTTTATCTCTTTTTATTATTTTATTTGCATATAAAGGAATACATCTCTTTCATTAATCTCTCCTGTAAAATCTACGCTTATTTACAAGCAGGGAGAGAGAAGTTGGCCTCCAGGCCGTATGGTTGCTGATATGAACTGACATCCCTCGTGAGTATTTCAAGCCTTAGACTGAATGATGCGGAGGGATCGACCACAGCCCCCCCCCCCCCCCCCAGTAGAGATGCTTTCAGGCAGAGGTGGAGCCCAGGGGCTAGAGCATGCTTATTATTAAATGGATACATTGATCTTTTTTTTTTTTTTTTTCCCAAAGTGCTGCTTTTGGGAAGTGGGGACCAACAAAAGCATCATTTTTCTCTAATCAAAGGCACCAAATAATTAAGAGAACTCTCTTATGCCATTTTGGTATTTCACACCGCCCGTAACCCAAAACCCTAGCACACAAGTAAAACAACCCAGAGTCTTTCTGGCAAATGGCACAGACAAGACAGCTGAACTACTCCCAAGTGCCACAAGCTTTCTCCAAGAGCCTTTTACAGGACACCATTAATTGAGATTGCAGAGAAAAGCGTTGGCAGTTACCGACGATCAGAACACACTAACAGCTTGATTTACGCAGAGTCTTCCGCTACATCGAGACCAATTCCAGTTTTAAAATTAAATCTCTGCTTGTCTCTGCTGTCCTTTTTAGCACCTTACACAGCAAAAACAATGCCAACAACAAAAGCAGTGAGGTACTAAACGAGGATGTTGATTAAACGCGCACAAACAGGCAGAACACAACGAACGGCATAAACTGTTTTCCCAACCAGAGTGTCATGTCAGCTATAGCACAGAAACTTTAGTAGCTGCTTCCCGAGTATATTCAAAGCGAAATTACACTATTGCAATCTGACTGCATTTTTCAAGGAGCGAGCCCAGACACCTTGCAAAAGCCAAACAGATCCAGAAGACGGTGGATAAACTCCCACCGCTTCCATAGGCTTCCCTTCACAGCTCGGATCTGGGGTGTTGTTACACCCACAGTATCTGGCAGTAGGAAGATAGGCCTTTTTTGCTACCTTTTGGGGGTTTTCTTTTTATATTTAGAGGAAAGGTTTTCAAGCAATAACTGTCTCTTACTATAAGCATATACAAAAATAATTGTACCGTCTATACATTACAATGTTAGGAACAGGAGGATAAAAATTTCTAGTGTCTTTTAACTGCAACAGAAGGCAATGTGGTAGGAAAGGTGATGGGAGGCTGTGAATGCTCAATCAAGTACTCACAGACACCTCCAACTTTTCCCAAGCAGTGGGACATCACCAGTTCTTTGTTTCTTTGTTTTCTTTTTTTAAATTTGACCTTTCTTGCTCCTGCTCTCCCAAGAAGTGGCCACATTGACTCCAAGTGACATTTCAATCGCAGAGGTAGGTCTCAAGCACAATACATTATTAAAAAACCCCACTAAATCAGAGAATGCCATAAAACTTCAAACGTGGCAGTTCTGATACCATTGATCAGGAAAACAAAATCCCTGCTACAGACCGACACATTGGCGGGGGATATCTTGCTGAAGGATGCATAGGGAAGTAAAAGAGAAAGGGTTTTTCAAAGATGAAAAGAATAAAAGAGAATATTCAGCAAGTCAAGAGTTCAGCTGAAATACATTTCCATTCCCTCAAAAAGAAAAAAAAATGTTTTTCTTTCCCAACTGACACCTTCATGTGCCATTTCAGACTCTCCTATTCCCATACATAATTCTACAGACAATGAAAACACGTGCATATGTCACGCCAAGGCACCACCATGAGAACTTGTTTACCACTTAGCAACACACTGACGGGGCAGATCTTTTGCAGCTATTCCGCTTCTGACGATACAGCTGAAAACTCCAGTGTGAATGGGAATATACATCAGTTCATGTCAAGGAGAATGGCACTTTTCACCATTGTTTTTCCCATTCTGGATATTCATGCAAAGCTTCGCCCAATCGTCTGCTTGGCGGTTAGCAAAAACATTCTCAATAACCATTTAATTTCATGATGAATTTTTTTTTTTTTTTTTTAATGAATACTTTCATTACACGTAGTTGCTGGAGGCCCTGCCAACAATCAGCTGGTCTGAGTTTTAAAGAGACAGACGAAAGAGTACTGGGTATAAAAGGAGCCCTAGCAATGCATGTCACTAAGTGGATTACTCCAAAACCAGCACGATACAGAGTAGTCAGAGAGGGATTGAAGTCCCTACATCGGATTCTAGCAAAGTCCTTAGCACACCAAAGAAAGGCTCTGCAGACTATGCCATCAAATAAGATGTAAAACTCTGAAAGAAAATGGTAATACCGGTGCCCTTATTTTTCTATATTACAGCAGCTTCTCCAATAGTCCCTATGGCATCTCTCAAACATCCTCTTGACTCCATATGCACCCAACTCAGCTCTGAGCTGCACAGCCACAGGGTTCCCCTTCCCACCGGTCCCCAGCTGGGAGGAGATGTTAGCGTGTGGCTCACGGGGTCAGTAGGTGGATCGGCCCCAGAGCATCCTCCTTGGCAGGCGAGGGGAAAGCAGCACCTTCTTCCAGCCTGGCCAGTTTGCTCGGCGCTCGGGCAGAAGTGGGTTCCTGCCAAACGTGCAGCTGTGACAGAGCTACCCCAGAAAAGCAACTCTGCAACAACATCTCTTCTGTGGCAGAACAACCTCAATGAAATGCAGCTAAGCAGCCAAAGCCCTCTGCTCGGTGCTCTACCGCTGAGCCAGCAGCAATGCCGAAGCACAATGGCGAGTCCCAGCTTCCACCTCGATCCCTGCAGCCCAGCGTCACGGACCCGTGCCAGGCACATTTGCAAAGCCATGTGAATTCGGGAGTACCGATCCTAATGTCCTCCGTAGGACCAGCTTTCATCCTCGGGATCGATTCCAATGCCATCTACATTTCAGTTAAATACTGCTGATTTCAATGGAGACCATCCCGATAAATGCCAGCGTGTACAGACACAGGAGCAAATCTTCCCCGCAATCACCCAGGGCATCTGAAACCAAGAGGCATCTTGGCAGGATACGCGAACGGCCTGATTGTGTCCATTTTCAAGAAGGAATACATATGTATAGTGCTGTGATCCAGCTCAGCCTGTACGAGGTTCTGCTCCGCTTGATGAGCAATCAGTCTGCCGAGGGAACAAACACATAATGACTGCTTTCAGCTGTTAATGCCACTGCTTTTTCTGGAACAATACAGAGGCCTGAACTGCAAATTCACATCTGGCCTTGGTGGAAATTAACTGGGAATTGAAAGGGGTTTGCAATTAGCCTTTGGAAAAATCTTCACTAATTTGCGACCGCGGAACAGTACGCTAGAGCCTGCAGTGACCTTCCTGAGGGATTTGGTGGAGTGTCTGTATAGGGGGGTGGTGGTGTATTTATTTTAGGGAAAGACTCTTCTTTTTGGCTTTGGTCTATGAAAGAATTCAGGAACAGTGCTATTCCAAACATATGGTGATATTCATTTTCACAGCAAAATGCAATTTGACTACAGTTTCCCACTGTGTGCATTGAATTTCCATAAATGTGATTGGGATTAAGATTTCTAGTGGGTTTGGCTTTTTTTTTTATGCCATTTTCAATTAAAAATGGCATTGATATTTGTACACTTGTTCTGTTCTTGAAGTTTTACAGTAGTCTGTTCTGCTAAAACCCCTAAGCCTGTTTAAGTTTTACAAAATTCATCCCCCCAAAATTTGGTTTCCAACATTTAGCTTGCTAGAATTTCTTACAGGGGTCTTTATTTTCACTTGTCAAAATCACCAGTAAAATGAATTCTTTTTCACCCAGTCTAACTACACTTCTCTCCAGTCCTCACACACCTGAGCAGATTAGCCAAGTTTAGCTCTGGTCAAGCAAGAATAAAAGTACGGCATCTCCCTATTTTTCCAGCAAGCAAGTAAGTCAACACGAGGAGAGGAGCAACAGACCTAAACTTTCTAGTATTGTTGGGAATAGTATTACAATTTGTTGTTCATAATTACAAGCTGCAAATCGCCATTCTTGGACAAGAAAGGGAGATGTCTCCAGGCCACGCTGCCTCCTGCTCTTCCCAAGGGCCGGCGCACACCGGCCGCTGTTCCCACCTCAAGGCTGCGCTCCGTGTCACAACGTGGCTCCTAAAAACCACCGAGAATTGTCTCCCCAATTCACCCAGTGCTCGAAAACCTCTGTGGCTGCTCCTGACAATATCACTGGAGGGGCTCAGGGGAAGGGGACTGAAAAGAAAAGCCCTCTCGTTCATGTCTCCACTAAGTATTTTGGACCGTTTGCTGACTCATTTTGCAGTTTAGCTTGCAGCAAACTCAAAATTAAGTTACTAGAGAATAATGACCATTAAGTGACTGAGATTGCTTTATTTCTGTGAGCCTTAGCAACAGTGATTTCACTTGCCTGTTGCCATAACAACTATGGCATGCACATCAAGGTCACTAAGCCCACTTTGCTTCTTGCCTGTAGCTATGTCTCTGATGGCTTATATGCCTCATTTTTATTGTAGATTCATACACGATGACTAGGAAGAAAAAAAGGTACTTTTTCATCTCATGAGTAAACAAGCACATGAAGATGAGCATTGCTCAAGGTAAGGGAAAACGGACAAAAGACAAAGCATTTATGGGAGACGTTAATTTCATTCTTAATGGAAAAGCAATTCTTAAAAAAAAAAAAAGTGTATATATACATATATATACGGTCCAAAATACCCAACATGCAAGGAGTCAAATTTACAGTTAATTCTCCCTTACAAAGATGAAGAAAGATTTCCTGAACAGCGTGTGGATATGAGTTCCTGAACAATGTGTGGATATGAGTTCCTTGATATCCAAGAGGACCTACCAGCCTGCCCCAGGACATTAGCACGAGGACACCAAGGTCCCTGAAGTGCCACCTCAGATATTGAAAAAGTCTGACCTTAGTGCTTAAATAAGTATAGCTCCAATGGAAACCCCCCATTCAGTGTTAATCTGAGAAGCGGCAGTGCACAGCCATTCACTAAAGCACGTTGGTCTGAAATAAGCTGGAACTGGAAGGCAGGAGAGGACCACGAAGCTGGCTGGCTGATGAACTGCAAAGCCCCAGGTCAGGCAAGAAATCGTTTGCAACATCATTTTCCTTAGTTATTTCTTTCGCAATTTTTACTGGGTGATTTTTAATGGGTAATTTTTACTCTGGAATATTTACACCTCACACATAATTTTCATTGTATAGAAGGGTTATAAAACATTTTTTTTAATACAAGTGAACTGCATTCATTTGTCTCATAAGTCAACTAGAGGCACTTTCAAAGGAAATTCTAAGCTCCTCCATTACCAGAGCATTTTTTCTCCCATATGGAAGGAGAGAAAAGAATTATTCTCTCTGAAAAATATAAATAACTTTGCCAGCTCTTCTTATAGCTAGTTGATTACCACAGCCAGAGAATGAAAGATTTTGCTGTTTATTTGTCAGCCTTACACCAAAAATGCCAGCAAAAAAGATGAATTGTCCAGAATTGCAGAGGGATTTATGAGGCACTGAATACTTCTGTGAATCAGGACTGAAACGTAATTTTATATATACATGTGTAGTTGTTGGCTATAGGACAAGATAGGCAGACCTCCATACACAGGCACACTGATAGACAGACACACACTGATAGACAGACAGCTGTACTGGTGCTGGACCACAAAATGTCAAATTTCAATTATGCTTTATTATTTACAGCAGGTCCAGCTGGCTCCAGCAGAGATTCTGGCCCAGCTCACCCAGCACCTCGCTAGACAATGCAGAGCAGTAATTTCATTTTCCAGGCAGGAAACAGAAGAAAAAGAATTGCTAAAGATCACACAAACCCACCGGGACAAGACGGAGAACGTACCATGTGTGGGGACTCCCAAACACGCAGATGTCACACAGACCTCCATCGCGCTCTCAAGTTCCTGGCTAGAAGGTAAGGGGTTGTTCTGGAGTTTACATCGAAGAATGGCTGCAAAAGAACTGGTTGACATTCTTGGTTGTTATTCTACACTGGTTGATACTCTTTATAAAGTTAAAGGCAGAGGTGCTCTTGGCAATGACCACTGCCTCAATCATGTTCAACGCACAACTACTAACTGCCAAATTTAGGACTTTCAGGAATAATCCCATTGCTGATAATGGGATCCATCACCCTCTTAAAAAGATGATTTGTGACAGCTGTCCTGCCCCGGGTGGTGTCTCGGGAGGAGGTGCGTGCTGCCTGCCGCGCACCCAGCCTGTTCTGGGTGGCAGTGGCCCAGGAGGTGCCACAGCCGAGCCAGGGCAGCACGGCAGGACCAGGCCGAGGGGTGGGACGTGGCAAACAGGATTGGGGCGGCCCTGAAAGTGGTGGGGAGCTGGTGCCAGCCCTTCCTGCAGAGCACGGTGGTAAGGACACCGGAGAGAGCTGCATGGCGCTTGCCGGAGCCCCCAGGAAGGTGGCTGGCAAAGGCTGACGCAAGGGCCCAGTCTGTCCTGCTGAGGATATGTAAGGTCGGGGAGAAATGGTTTTCTGAACCCTTTTATTTATTCATCAGATCTGAGTTTATCCTTTTCAGAAGTTGCCATTCAGCGTATGTTCTAGACACTCCGCACAAGACCAGTTTAATAATTCAAAGCCCCTTTGATGTCCTTAGTGTACTCAATTTACAGGAAAGTCCCGGCACATCCACCCCAGAGCCCTGGCTGCCTCCAGGTCCCACCAGAGCCCAAACACTAAATAGCTAAACCAGAGCCAAAGTCTCGGTGTAAGTCTGCCTTGAAATGAAGGGAGCTTACCCAGTTCTCGTTTGGTTAGATGCAGCCCGTAAAGCTCCGGCTGACGACAGGTATTAAAAGTGTGGTGCTTAATGCCTTTTGCCAGAAAATAAGCCGAGAGGTATCTCAGGGAAACAGTACACTCAATTGCTGCAGATTCTATTGCTTTCCACGGAGAATCTCTTGTTATTGCTGTAATAACCGAAGAGGAAATCCTGTTAATCATAAGTTGCAAGGTTGTACGAGTTGACAGTTGTGATATCACAGCTGTTGATAGCTCTGCACAGGCACGATGAGATAGCAGATAACGCACGTCGTGATTTGCAATAGGGAATTGAATTGGTTGCCTAATTTTCATCACGCGCGCACACCCCCCCCGCCCCAAAGTGTCACACATCTTTCTTCTCCTACCTATTGCAACAAACATAGTGCTCCTACAATCAGCTGCCAACATACAATTAAGGACATGCAGGTGTCAAGCATTGATTGGGTTAGCTTAAGTTGGCAAATGGTTAAACTGAAAGAAAATGAACCAAACAAGAAGTCAGCCCAGAAAGAAAGTAAAACAAATAACCGAATTAGTTCCATCTCTGTTGGTGCGAACTCGGAGAGCCTGCTTTTGCCATTAAAAAAAACCAAACACAACTAACAGTCACAGCAGCCTGAGCTTGCCTGCAACATCAATAAACTTTTCTTTAGACAATTGTTTAAAGCCCGCCGTTCACGTGCCAATGAAGATGTCGGTATGGCAAAATGAGTCTGGTTTTGAGACTCCTTTGTGGAATGAGCAGACTAAAATCGTGGCTATTGGAAAGCTTTTACATGCAAGTGCACGCCCATTACCACACATGAAAAGAAGAAGTCATCCTGTGCAAGCTGACTGAAGCCCGGTGAATATTTTAGACCCTTTACAATTTTAAATGACAGCCAGCGATCTTCTATTTTCACATCACGTATTGCCTCCGCCATACACAATGTCGCAAGGCAACAGCAAGGCAGAGTTACAGCGGCGGGAGGGTTTGCCTCCCTTCAGTTACATGTCCTGTGCGGTGTGTACGCAGTGTATGGCCTATAGCTCCTATAGGTGCTACAGAAACAGGGGTGACTGCTGCCCCGGGAGGATGCTGGCTAATGGAGGTGGACATGGCCCTGTCCACCTTCCTCCAAGCCCTGAAGGAGGCTGCCGAAGGCTCCCATGGAGAATTAAAGGTCTTTGTGCAGCACAAGGAGATTCCTGGGAGGACAGGGAAAACCAAAACGTCAGTGAGACACCATATCTCAGCCACTGGGGCCAACACGGGAACTTTCCTGGAGGAAGAGAAAGAAAATGAAATACAAAAATATAGCCCAAAGATGCAGAGAAAGCTAATGAAATGTCTGCTTTTGGAGGAGACTCTGGGGTTAGCAATCCGGGCCAGGAGAGCGGAGTATACGGGAGATGCCTCCACTGCTGGTAAGTCAAACATCTCGGCAAAAAAATGCGTCCAGCCTGCAGCTGCTGGGCAATTCAGCCTTGATGGTCCAGACACCCCGGGCACTCACCTTGAACAATGACTTTTAATTTCACCGTAGAGGGCTGGTTTGGTGCGAAATCGCGCGCTTTGTTTAAACCAGTGCTTTTTACCTTCTATTTAAGCAGAGCCTACTGGGGCTTTGCAGGGACATCAGGGGAGCTCTTTGCATCCTCGCCCAAGAAGGGACAGCAAACCCCCAGCGCACGGTGCACGCAGCAGCCAGCGTGGAGAGGTGTCTCCTTGGGAGGGTCCCGTGAGACATCCCTCTGCTGCCCAGACCAACACAGAGGCTCTGGAGAGAAAAGGTTTCATTTTAATTATCTCAGATCCAACCTCGCAGAAGTTTCACGGCCCCAAACTTTATGTAATACTTCAAGATTATCAGTGAAATAAGAAGAGACTTGACCTGGAAAAAGGTCCAGCTCAGGCAAAATTTACCTTTCCTCCCCCCTCATTTTTAACAAATGTAGTGACGACTGATTATTACAGGCACAGCTCTGCCCAGAAGCGTTAGCTATTACTCACTTCATGATAGTTAGTCATCTAAGATACCATTTTTTTTTAAGACCTCGAATAGCTCCATCT
The DNA here is from genome assembly GCF_965231255.1 of Vanellus vanellus. Lineage (NCBI taxonomy): Eukaryota > Metazoa > Chordata > Aves > Charadriiformes > Charadriidae > Vanellus > Vanellus vanellus. The sequence continues at coordinate 2,899,896 of NC_138914.1, forward strand.
GGTTGTTACAGTAAAGTCTTAAAGGAGGCCTCAGTGCAAAAGAGAGGGCTCCCACGCTGCAGGCAACCCAGGAGAAAAGGCACAGTGACATAACAGGACCAGGGCTGGCAGCTAAATGGCCATCTCGGCTGCCCACCTCAGTTCTGCCTTCTGTAATTAGGGAGAAAAGACACCAGCCCCTTTTGTTAAGTGCTCCAAGACGGAGGTAGTTAAAAGCACAATGCAGAGAATATTGTTTTCACTCCTGATGTCCCCGTTCAGACTCGTGTCCCCATGCCGAGCAGCAACAACGGAACCCTGGTAGCATCACTACGGGCCGTGGTGGTCCCTCATCTTCAGGTCTGCTCGTAGGAGGGCTGTTTTCTGCATGGGGTGATGGGCTGAGCAGCCTCGCGGGGCTGGCAGTGGTAGCATCGTTCCCCCATCTATAAGCCACGTAGATCCAGACCTTGCCTCATAGATCCTCCTCTGCAAGGAAGATGGAAAGCAGGTTCAGAGATCTTTGCCCCCCTTCCCCTCAAATCAAGCTTTTAGGATTAATTGAAAGAGAGAATGAGTCTCTCAGGAAGGAAAGACATTACTCGTATCAGTTATTTGAGTAGACTGGAATGCAGCAGCATCAGCCGCGGCAAATCTAAATTAAGCCACTGTCTGGACATTTTTTTTTTTTTTAAATGACTTTATTTTATTTTATTTTTAGAGAAGGGAGAACATCTGGTGTTTGACAGCGAGACCAATCGAGTCTCCAATTAATCTCTGCAAAGTGGCATACCTCCTAGTTGTTCTGTGTGCGACCGTTTCTTCAGTCCTGACCACCGGAATAGAAAACAGCTTGTTGAATGAGCCGCTGCAGAAATCTTCTTGTCATGAAGAACTCATTAGGTCAGCAATAAAGCGATTTATCAAAGGCTTGGATTCCAGCCATCAGCTTCACTTGTACAAGAGACTCAGTTGCAGTGCTTCGAGCAAAGGCTTACAAATTACCATTGTAATCTTGTAAGCATGCCTCATCCACCCCAGCCAGTTCCTGACCAGCGAAGTGGAGACCAAGAAATACAATCTTTTCTGACCTCTATTATATGCTGTCAGCCATCCAGACGTGATGCAATGAGCGGAGCAGATATTGATACTTCTGAATGGTGATGAAAGGGAGTTCGCATTCTGGAAGAGATGCTGGAAGCAATGGGAGATTGCTTTATGCAGTCTTACCTTTTCCTGAGCCTCCCCTGCCTGATCGCACAAGCCCTCTTGCAGGGGAGACCTTTGCAGGAGTGGAGGGTCTCTCGGCGCGTGGCAGCCATCAGCTCGGTCTTACGCAGTACCTGACCTTATAGGACCCAACGTGCGTCTGATGATATTTTCCACTTCCCTCAGGTTGAGAACTGCCTTTCCCAGGTCCGTCAGAGTTGTGTTCCCGTGCTAGTCTCGTCCTCCCGTGTGCCAGGAGAGCGGAGGGGAAGAACATGGGGAGGGAGGGGATGATTTCTTTGAAAAGTCAAAAGCCTAAGTTGCCATGGTCTGGAACATAGGATCAAGTTCATCAGCTTTTTCAGCCCATCACATATACAACTAGTATTTCTCCTTGCAAAACAGACTTCATTTTCTTAACTAAGTCACTTTTCTGGCAAGAAGAAAACCCACCGCTAAGCACAGCTTCAGGAATGAGCCAAATATGTGCCCACACGCACATACTGTATTTAATCTTCCCTTCTCTGCTCTGCCTCTGAACCTTTCTCACCACCCGCTGGGTCTCAGTGTCTCTCCTCACCACCTTTCCCTCTCTTCCACCACTTTTTCCCACTGGAACTCCTTCCCCTTCTGCCAGCATCCTGCTTTCCTGCAGGACGTGAACTCAGTTACATCAGCACTGAACTTTCAAACCCATAATGTTCAAGCGGATTTAAAATTAGTCAAAACAAGCTCATCCATCAATAGCTTTTAATGTCAAGAGCTCTGAGGGCAGGGGTGGGGGTGGAAGGCAGGGCCACGGCGAATATTCAGGCAACAATGAAAATGTTGTCAAAGAGCAATTAAGTGCGCTCCTGTGACAGGTTGGCACTGCGCTTTTTCTAAGGTGAGAGAAGTCATAAAACATTTACAGTGCACCCAGCGCCAGCAGCATCAAGTGCCTTTTACATCCAGCCTGCATCTCCTCGGCAATCAGAGAAGACCCGAACCTGCCTTGTGCCAAATGGTAGCTGCATTTTTAAATAACGCTAATCACCTTCTATCATGACTTTTCAGTTCGCCCAGTCAAATGTCATATTCTCTATTGCTGGGCAGCCGTCTTCGCTGCACCGCGGGCATTAATTAAACAGGCAGATGGAATTTGTTATCATATATTTCAGCCACAAAACATAAATAAATGAACTTTTTTCCTTACGGATTTTATTCAAAAATAATTTGTTCTTATCCAACCATTCGTAAGAAATATGATAATAACATTACCTGTAAGAGTTTAATCAGAGTCAAACCCCCATTCTAGGCAGAAGAATCTGTACTCCCTTTGTATTCAGGGCTATTAAAGTTATTTCCACGTACACGGGATACAGCGCTTTAATGTGCGAATCTGGCAGGATTCAGCTGCTGCAATCCTACCTGGTACGAAAGTCAGGGGCTGAATTCTAAAAAGCGATGAATTGAAAGAAAGAAGCTGAAGAGGCTGCTTGGCAAACAGCATGTATTTCCACTAAGACCTGAGCACACCGGGTAGGATTTCCATAAGGTGAAGGATATGGCTGTAAGCCAGATATAAAAATGGAAAGAAAAAACAGCATAAAGAATTGAATATCTGAAGACTAAGGAGTGAGCTGATGCTCCCTGCGTGGCTGAAGGGCTGAGCATGTTATTGACTGAGCTGATGGAGTTTTTGGACAATATGGGAAATCAAAGAGATGTCAGGGAGCTGGAGATCCAGCATTGTTCTGAATCCCCTCCTTTCCAAATGAGGGGAGTGAAGCAGAAATTTAATAATAGAGAAACGCTCGTGCTTTCAGTGCTGGGAAAAATCCTTTTGTGTAAAGAAAGCGCTGTGGACAAAACACACCGAATGGAGGACTAAGAGCTAGCTTCCTAATGCAGTGCCTGCCTGCGTGGGAACAGCTCCCGGTATTCTCCTGAGTAGGCTGCTCACCCCACCGGGGAGAGACCAACTGCAACCAGACTACTCCTCACCAGCAGTGACAGTTGCAGGCAGAGGGCAGGAACGTAGCAGCTGATCTTTTATGTCAAACGATGCAAAATAGATTAAGCAGAAGACATTCATTTTCTCTCGAAAGGGAGATCGATGCCCGTGCTTGCTGGGCACTTGATTTGGTCCTTAGTCAGCCCAGGAGGCACCAACAGGGAATTCAGCTACACCCAACACCCTCAGGTCTTCAAAGAAGAAAATTTCTTACCCATGCCTTTCCAGAGCAGGAGTTGAGGGAATAATTTTGGTCCCACTTAATACACGACTTCAGGAGCAGCTCCTGGGCGTTGCTCCGGCAGCAGAAGCAGAAGCGCTGCCCCCAAGGCTGAGCGCTGCCCCTGGGCGTTTGTCAGCGCACCAAAGCCAGGGACGGGCCAGCACAGTCTACCTGTAAATGTGCAACTCTGCAAATATCGATTAAGCCTGACCCGTTCACTCATGGTTGATATGTCCTTCCAAGGGCTCGCTACGGGAAATTTCAAATTGCTTTATTAAACCATCTTCTATACATTTACCTACTAGCAGCCTAATAATGATATGAAATTAAAACCACATTACCTTTATCTGCAATTATGCCATTATAGAAGCAGGCGAGTGCTGCAGAGGCAGTCATCACATTTTTACAGCATAACTACTTCAGATAAAAATGACAGGGAGGCAGGTTTCCTATCTGTGAAGAGATAAAGTAGGTCCTTTCAGAGCTTTGGCCAGTTTGTGACAGGAGGTCGAATGAAGATGTGTGAAGGCGTAAGTCGGTGTTTCCAGGTGACCTGCATTTTGCCTCCAGGAAGCTTCTCTTTTCCCTTATCATTCCAGCCTTTGTCACCTGCTGAAGATTATTCAATAGGTGTTTTGTGGCTTTGTCTCTCAGCCAAGATCCATCTTCCCCCAGGACAAGCAGGCAACCCCCGAAATTGAAAGGGCACCTGCTGATCTCACCTTTTCGTGGAGGGCTTGTCCACCTTCTCTCGCCTCTCCAAATGGTAGAAATAAAAGGACAGCTTTTATCCTGTAACACAGATGAGAAATGTACCCACATCACATTTCTTGTGTCAAGCCGATAGATCAAATTGGGAATAGAGGAGGCAAATGTACAGGACGTAGATGGAAAAGAAGAGCATTAGCTAGACAGATGAGTACGGTGAGAAATCAAGTAAGAACTGTCCGGTCCATTTCCTCACAGCCCCAGGCAAACATGAAACCATTTAGTCCAAAAATCACTCCTAAATCTTTTTTGTGTGCCTACTGCAAGCATTTCTCATACCACAATGGGCACTTCTAGGCACTGAGGGAAGAGAGAGACCTGCCTTTTGCGAGGACTTCGGGGCTTCCTAGCTCTCTTGCAGGGCTGGCAGTGCCATGTTCAAAAGCTCCACTGTTTATTCCAGTCCTCACCGAGCCAGACTGGATCACAAACCCTTTGAAGGGTGATTTACTTCTTGCTTGGCCTTTCATGCTCTTTTTTGTTTCAGAAGTATCAGAGCATTTGGGTTGTTTCTACAGAATACTGCAATGTTCTTGCCTCTTCCCACACATGTAAATTGGATAGTTTTTTTTTTTGCAAAAATAGGACAAAATGTTTATTCCAACCTTTCTCATGGAACGGAAGTCCCAGTTCTGATCATCTCTCCCAACAGAGCCTCCATAGAAAGGGAAGACGTCCTCAAATACTCTCTTTTCCTTGATGAGTACAGAGCTTTCCCCATCTGCTATCTGAGCATAGACACGAGCCCAAGCCTTGTGTCAACATGTTCCCAGCCTCCTTTCGTAATATGGAAATGACAGCGGTTGCCGTATGCGAAGCTGAAATCAAATGAATAAATGAATGTCAACAGACTGTGGGGAGAGGCACAGAGGTTGCATAACAGAGCGACTACAAGTGCACAGATGCGGTGAAGCCGAATTGGGTGCTGAGTGGATTGTCAGGGCTTGTTTCCGAGGGATGCACCTAGTCATTTCACAAGCACAGCTGTCAGCCGATGAATTATTCCCAATGAATTAAGATTAACAAAAAAATAAAAGTCCTCTACCCATCCCGTACTCATGCAGGCCATTTGGAAGGAATATTTTGTGACATCTCTAGGTAAATCAGGTGGTGAGTTATTATGGTTCCAGAGGGACCTGGACAGGCTTGAGAAGTGAGCCTGTGTTACGAAGGGCTACGAAGATGATTAGGGGATTAGAACATCTTTCATATGAGGAAAGGCTGAGGAACTTGGGTCTCTTTAGTCTAGAGAAAAGAAGAATGAGGGGGGATCTTATTAATGCTTTCAAATACTTAAAGGGAGGATGCCAGAGGGATGGGAGGAGTCTTTTTTCAGTGGTGCCCATTGATAGGACAAGGGGTAATGGGCACAAGCTTGAACATAGGAAGTTCCATCTTAACATGAGGAGGAACTTCGTCACTTTGAGGGTAGTGGAGCACTGGAACAGGCTGCCCAGAGAGGTTGTGGAGTCTCCCACTCTGGAGACGTTCAAAACCCGCCTGGACACTGTCCTGTGCAACCTGTTGTAGGTGACCCTGCTCTGGCAGGGGGGTTGGACTAGATGATCTCCAGAGGTCCCTTCCAACCCTGACTATTCTGTGATTCTCTGATTCTGTGTGTGAACCTCAACAAGGCCAAGTCCAGGGTCCTGCACCTGGGCCGGGGCAACCCCCAGCACCAATACAGGCTGGGGGAGGAAGGGGTTGAGAGTAGCCCTGTCGAGAAGGAAGTACTGGTGGATGGGGTACTGGTGGATGAAAAGCTGGACATGAGCCGACAATGTGCGCTCACAGCCCAGAAAGCCAACTGTATCCTGGGCTGCATCGAAAGCAGTGGCCAGCACGGCGAGGGAGGGGATTCTGCCCCTCCGCTCTGCTCTGGCGAGACCCCACCTGGAGTACTGCATCCAGCTCCGGAGTCCCCAACACAGGAAAGACATGGACCTGTTGAACTGAGTCTAGAGGAGGGCCATGAAGATGACCAGAGGGTTGGAGCACTGCTCCTATGAGGAGAGGCTGAGAGAGTCAGAGTTGTTCAGGCTGGAGAAGAGAGGGCTCTGGGGAGACCTTATAGCCCCTTCCAGTACCTAAAGGGGCTACAGGAGAGCTGGGGTAGGACTCTGTCAGGGAGTGTAGCAATAGAATGAGGGGTAACAGTTTTAAACTGAAAGAGAGATTTAGATTAGATATTAGAAAAAATCCTTTATTGTGCGGGCGGTGAGCCCCCGGCGCAGGGTGCCCCAAGAAGCTGTGGCTGCCCCATCCCTGGAGGCGGTCAAGGCCAGGTTGGACGGGGCTGGGAGCAACCTGGGCTGGGGGGAGGTGGCCCTGCCCAGTGCAAGGGATTGGAACTGGATGATCTTTAATGTCCCTTCCAACCCAAACTATTCTATATTCTATGAGGAGTGACAGACTTATGTTCTGTGTCCCGGCTCTGAGCTGGCCAGATGCAAACTAATTCCGTTCCAGAAGCAGATAGCCACGTTAGAAGGAAGACAGCTTACTCAAGAAGCAAGGCCAAAATTTTTGCCACTATACAGTTTTCTGAATGCCACTGTTTGGGCGTATTTGTCTCCCTTTCAGGTGACTTTCTTGCCTACAAGTCCTTTAACCTGAACTGGAATGCTTTCTTTTTATCCTCCTCTCTTACAGCAGAGGAGGAGACCTACACAAACCAACATTGCTTAAACAAACATGGCAACAGCTTCTTAAATAAACAGCACACTTCTGTGCCTCGTTCCTCTCAAACAGAAATGCTACTTCAGCTTCTTTGTGCCACTTCCCCTCCAAAACTGCAGCAGCAGCAAAGCAATCAACGAGAGCGTGAAGTAATATCACATACAGCAGACCTGTTTCATTCTGAACAAACACACAAATAACCTCCAGTTTGAGAAGGAGGAATGCACAAACACTTAGAAACTAATTCCCAAACCCGGCAAAACAAAGGCAGAGTTAAAAGACTCAAAACACCTGAGCAAGCAAAACAGTCTCTTATCCCTCGCTAAAGCAAACACAAAGACGAATCGCATTCACTTTTCAACCCGGTAAGCCAGCCATAATATATTGCCTGCCACGGCGATGGTGATTGTTCTTCTGCTCTCCACCTCAGCCTGATACGCACTTGGCAGATCCATAACTCTTTCAAACTCTCCAAGATAAACACACAGGCGCTTGATAGAGAATTTCAATTATAACGTTCCTGGGAGTGTCCAACACGCTGCCCCCCGCACCCAGTGCAACAGCGGATCCAGCCCTCCCACCCCAGGGACACTGTCTGCAGGTCAGGCCCAAAAGGGTCAGACGTTCTTTGTGATTTTGGAAGCCTTTCTTCTGTAAGGATGGGTCCCTGCCATTCACAACTGCCTATAGCATCCTCCAATGCTCCCATCCCCAGGCCCAAAGGGACCACACAGAATCATAGAACGGTTTGGGTTGGAAGGGACCTTAAAAATCATCCGGTTCCAACCCCCCTGCCCTGGGCAGGGCCACCTCCCCCCAGCCCAGGTTGCTCCCAGCCCCGTCCAACCTGGCCTTGACCACCTCCAGGGATGGGGCAGCCACAGCTTCTCTGGGCAAATGACTGTAGTGGGGTTGTATTGTGTTGGCCACCACCATATGCAACAGTGACAAAGGTCTTGCTCCATGCTGACCTCACCGGCATTTTTGGCAGCCCATCTGCCTTCCCCTTCTCTACACCCAGCGGCCAAAGAGCTCCTGCTCAGCTCGACACCTGCTTCCCACGTGCAAACTGCAGCCTGGGCAATCCTCTTTAAAGGCTGAACTGCCACAAATGACATGGGAAAAACACCCTCACCCGAAGGACTCAAGCAGTTTAGAAAAGCCATCCCCCCCTGCCCCTAAGCCACAGGGGACTTACTCTGACACCTGGCCGTTCTCAGACGTGCCGAGGTGGGAAGGGCACGGTTCAGAGCTGCTGCTTGCAGCTACAGCTAAAAACTGCCAAGAGGCGGGAGCACACAGGAGAGCGGATTGCATTTAGGTAAGGGCAGGTGATCTGATGGATTCAAATCTTGATTGAAGGAACCCATTAGATTCACTCGTTTGATGGCGGGGAAAAAAAAACCCTGACAGTCTTTGGGCCACGTTTAGCATGCAGGAACTCCTGGGGGGAGGACGCACCAGGGACTGCATACATGTGTGTATGCATACAAACTAAACTGCAGGTGTCTAGTTCCTAAGACAGCAACCAGCGCATTTATAAGTGAGAATCTGCTTAGGACTGTTGCGTCTATTGCTGCCAAACGCATCTGCCCTTGTACAAAATGCGGCGGAGAAGCAACTCCCCTCCAGCCTCCGTGCCAGCCGGCTCATTAGTCCTGAGCTGAACCATGCACTGCAGCTGGGTGGGAGTGCACCGAGGTTGGCATCCTCAGCTTTTGGATGGCCATTGCTTGGCGCTCAGCTGGAAGGGCTCTAAGAGCTCCTGCTCAGCTTGGCCCTGGCCGCTTTGCAGGGCCCATATTTGGAGAGCTGTGGCAGCTTTACTATGAGTTTTCCGAGTCAGCACCACCATCGCCAGCACCCTCGCTCTGCCCCGGTTGCCCCAGCAAACATATGTGCCGCAGGGCCGGAGCTGGTGAATTCTCCCCAATACGGTGCGTGTTACTCAGAGGGGCTCCGTGGCGTCAAAGTCCCCGCTGTACCCAGGGGCTCAGCAAGACACCCCCTCAGCACAGCTGGGCTGGTCGGGTACTGAGCCTGAGAGCCCATTTCAACAACATCCAGCACATCAGGGATGGTTCAAATATTCCTAGTGAAATATTCTGCCTTTCACAAAGGATAATAGCTTCTGCAGCCTGTGAAGCATGACAGATGCAACTTGCATCCTTTGCACAACAGTGTTGGCTGATATACTGCCTTCATTTCACTGCTCAACTCCGCCAAAACCAAGGAAGACACTTGGATCACTCTCTTCTCACGTTTACTGCCTCCTCCTCCTCCCCACATCCTACTATTGTCAAGATATTCTAGAAGTCCACCATTTTATCTTGGGTAATAGGAATAGAAACAAACTGGAGTCTTCACAAAATTTAATTTTAGGTCCTTGAGATCAGAACTTAACACAATGAATGTGGAGAAGGAAATTCTCCAGACAGTGAATACAACAACTTCATTCAGGTGCTGCTCATCCCACCAATCTCCTGACCGACATGTCTGGGGCGAGGTATTGTGATTGTCCTTCCTTCTGAAAACAGAATTTCAATTTATTCATCATTAGAGAAACGGCAAAATAAAAAAGAATATCCCATCAAAAAAAGAGCAGGTACATTCTTACTACCCTGGGACCCAAAGCCTGTGTGCCCTCCAAGCTTTTCTTACAAGAAGCAAGCGTTATGGGCTGTGCTTGTTTGGGGAGTTTCTTAGAGGCACGTTGGGGAATGGCCTCCCTTCCCATTGGCTTATTTTGTGTTTCTGAATAAGGAAAAAAGCAAACAAACCTTTCACCTGGTCAATACTGTCCCTGATTTGTTAAAGGCCCGTTTGTCAGGGCTCATAGATTGCTGCAGCGTCAGCATATTAGGATTTTCACTTCCCTGTAAAGACGGGTTCATTTCAGAAACCCAAGGAACTTCAGTCACTGGACGTCGGTCTGTCCTTTAAACTCTATTGTAGTATTAAAAAAAACCACCCTGTAATTGGATGTAGGGATTAACGCGCCACAGAATATGGTGACGGGGCAGGTTTCCATGCGGGGATGCTGGTAAGTGAGACAGCCCAGTAAGATGGTGTGATCAGAAGAAACCAGGGAGCAGCAAATGACACAGGGACTGCTCCCACCCGCCAGGCTGGTCCTGTCTTCTCCCCACTTCAGAACCTCCCACAGGTCCCACTGCAACTGGGCTGACCCTTCCCGCTGGCAGCCCGACCTTGGCAAGGAATTGCTGCCTCTCTCGCACAAAGCGTTTCATCTCCTCTACTGCTAACGCGCTGGCACCGAGCTCCCCGAGCAGGGCCCGGTCCAACGCTCTTGCCCAGGCGAAAAGGCCACCAAGTAGTGGCAAGCAGCTGTGCGCTGTCAGGCACATCATTTCACAGGGGGAAAAATAGCGGCTCCGTTTTCTCTTCACTAAGGGTAGATGAGGTGTCTGACAGGCGGACTCGTATTTAACCACGCACAAGTGTCCCTGCCCATACATCTTGTCCCCCCACCCCTGCCCAGGCCAATGAGAAAGCCTTTGGCTGCCTCTCCAGCAGAGGAATGGGAAACCCTCCCTTCTCCAAAGTCGTGAGGGCTACAGCGATCCAGGTCTCCTGCCCTGAGGGCGAATACCGTCCGTGCCACAGACCCTTCTGGTCCTTCCTGCCCATACCTTCAAGATGAGTCTCCCACTGGTTCTTGCAGCGTTGGCAGGTCCTTGGCCCGCGCTTTCTCCATCCCTCGCCGTGCCTTACCCCGCTGCCTCTGCGGAGCCACTCTGGTTTACGCCACGGTCTGCAGGAGGAAGATCAGGCTCACCGACCCCACCAGAAATCTCGTACCAGCCCTGAGAACTGACAGCAGCCAGAGGCAGCTCCGGGCTCATGTCACAGCCGCAGCTCCGGCACACGGCGGGCAGAGCCTGACCTAGTTTTAACCCTGCTAAATATGCAAAGAGAGAAAATGAGAGCGTGCGGGGGGCGGGGGGGAAGCAGTCCCGGGTTTTCTCTGCTTCCCCGGTACTTCTCTGCTGCTTTATCTTTAATACTCACATGACATTGAAACATTTCCACTGCCAGGTCTTCTTGTGGGTGTACCCCACATTACAGTCACATTTGAAGGGTGGGCTGTTTGGTTGTTTGGTTTTTTTTTTTTTGGTGGGGTTCGGTTTTCGGGGTTTGTTACGCTGTTTGTTGAGGGTTTTTTTTGTACAAGCTTATAGGAAGGCAGAATTTTTCAAAGGTTAACGTTTTGACAAAATACAAGAAAATTTGAAAAACTTTTTACTGTCTTTTGAGCAGAAATCTCTCTTCAGCTGTTTACCTTTTCATTTTACTTGATTTTTTGCAGTCTTTTTGTTCTTAACTTAGTCACTGAGAGCTAAATGCTACCCTGACTATCATTCTGACAGCCCTTTTTTGTTTGTTTGTTTTATTTTTAAGAAGATGGATTTTTGCGCACTTGGCTTTATCTTTGTTTCAACATCTGCCTTTCCCTTAGCTTTTCTGGTTCACTTCCACCATAGAAAATACCCAAACTTCAGCTTCTCCTCCTGATTCTTTAATAACTCTAGACCGTCTGTGTAGTACATAACTACTTCATTGCTACGGAAACACTATTTTATTTGAATCGCCCGCACAGTTCTGTATACCTGTTTTTTTGGCACCTGAACTTCAACACAAAACTCTGCGGACTGACAGCGCAGAGGGCTTTATCAAGGCTACGTGTGGCAGAGCGATCTGGTCTGCATCCCTCAGCTAGCCTTGGGCCCCCTCAGCCAGGATCTGCTGATGCCCGAGATGGAAACGCGTCCTATGAGTCTGAGTCCACACCTGAGGTAGAGCCATGAAACACCATGGCAAGGTAGGGAATATTGCCCAGCATAGGGACCACAAGAACCTGTGGCAAAAAGAAACAGAAACCCTTCAAATGTTTGCTACCAAGGATCACAAGAGAGAAGGGACGCTCTTCTCATCCAACACACCCAGATGAACAGATACCCCCAGAGTAGAGCCAGTTTCCATCCTGGAGAACACGAGCACTGGAGAGGAGAGCAAGTGGAGAAACGTGGGGAAGATATCACCAAGAGCCACTTCCTGGGGAGGGGGAGGACAGTAACGGGACACAAAGAGACAACCAGGTTTTGAATGCGCTCGTACTGCACAAGGGCATTGCCACTTGATAGCACATGTGGAACATGTCTCAGACATGGAGGTTCTTGTCGGAGAGGTTAAGAAAAAAAGCCAAGGATAGGCAACCATGAAAACCATTAATCAGTAGACCGCAAGTGGTGTTGTTTCTGGCATAGGTTGAGAGAACGCTGGTCGCTACGACTCCTATGAACATTCCTGACCTTGCTCAGGAAGGCTCTTAATTAAATGATTACATTCCTCGACTGCAACAGAACTGGGGCACATGCTTGCGTGCTTTGCTCAGCAAGGCTTTTTTCTGAATCAGGATCTCCGTGATTACAGTCAACTAATTATTTGAAAAGCATTTTCATCTGGGCTCCAAGCAATCGAATTAAATACAATTAACGTGGGTTTGGCAGGACACCACGCAAACAAAAGTTGCTCTGTTTTTGCGCAAAATTGGAAAACCAGTTTTTGCTAATAGCCTGATGTATGAAATCTGCTGCTGCAGCTTTTCACTGTTTTCCCAACTTTTCCATTTTGCTGCAAAACTGTTGATGCAATTCTGTTCAGATAAATGAAACCCCATATCTCACAACACCTTGCCTTTAGTACAAGACCTTGTAGGAACCAGAGACTGAGAAAGAATGAATTGCTGTGGTTTGCAGTAAAAGTTGATAAAGACAAAGAGCATGCTGAAAATAAAGGAATCAACTGTATGCCGCTTTATCAAAAGAGATACAGCAAGACAATGACATAAATCATGAAGCTTTAGCAGCTATAGGAGATTTCAGGTAGGAAGGCAAACTGAACAACACAAAGCAGAAAAAAAACCCATATAAAATACACTGAAAACCGTACCTCATTTTGGGCAGACGTGCAAACAAGCATACATACACCTTCTAACAAAGCTCACAACAGTCTACTTGTGTCCTTATTCAGTGCTTTGCTATGAAATTCACTTGACTTTTCCCTCTGAACAGCTATCCTTACAGATCATTTTTCACAATGAAGCAGGGAGTAAAGCACTTCTAAACCTGAAGGCTATGTGTGTCTATTTTTGGCTCACTGAATCAGAGAGCATCCTTTCTATGGAAGAAATTTGGATGCAAAAATCATGAGACTTCATGGCTGTAAAACACATGTCAATCATGGAAAGGATAAATAATTTGGAAATGTCGTGGAGTTGTGTTAGAAGAAGGTTCTATCTTTATTAAATCACAATTGGAATAAGAAGAGTCAGACGAATGAAATCTTTAGTAAGCAGAGGGAGACAAATTTTTGCAATATGCTGAAGCAATGCAATAGCAGAAGCAATGATCGTAAATATTAATATGAGTTAGATGCAGAGATTAATCTCTAAGATAGGCAGAATTTCAGGGTAAAATATTTGAGTTGATGCAACGTGATAGGGGATGTAACGTTCATCACTCCGCTGTCAGCAACACGAAGCAGTCCTCCTTACTTGGAGGTCTTCGTGGAGGAAAGCCCCTCTTCTGGCTCTGGCATGCCCCAGAGGCGCACACAGGCACTCAGGAGTAACGCCACTGAATGCTGGAATAAATGCAGCCCAGCTGCCTCGAGCCCCAGATGCTCCAGCTTCGTGGGCAGCAGCTGGAAGGCACCAGCCGACGGCAGCGCAGCCTGCAGATACAGGGTCCCTCACGCGGGTTTGTTCCCGGCTCTTGACACGGGCTCTAGACAATCAAAACTGTGCGTGCTGTCACGTTAAGCACTTCAGAGCTGTTTACAGTTTGCATATTTTTGTATTGTTATTGCACAATTAAGCTGAAGACTTCCAGACTAAGCTGTCCCAAAAGCACGAGGAAATGCAGCGTTAGTCCATTTTCAATCCTGTTAATTGGTCAGAGGAAAAAAAAAAAAAGAAACGATTTGGGCCGATGTGTGCTGCCCTGCATGTTAGGAAGGTGCAGTTAGCAGTTTCTCTTATTAAGAATTAAACCTTTTTCAGGGTAGCAAATGTATGTTAAGTGACATCAGATATCACGTGTATAAAATAATACTTTCCATGGACCACTAAAGAACTGGTTTAGACTTTTTCTCTGAGGTTTCAGCCAGAAGATTTCTTTCTGATACCCCTGGCATTTCGTCTAAATCCACCTGTCCCATCAAGTTATCCTTTCAACCAAAGAAGGGACTGGAGAAGGACAGCAGATGTCTGATGCATCCTCAATAAGAATATAAGAAAGCATGACAAAAACCCATATGCCATCTATTGTTTATGGTCTTTTCTGTTATTAATACCATGCTAATAATGTGCACCGCGATCTTTAAACATCTTCAAACCATTCAGTAAATCATTTCATAGAATAATGAATTCAGTACTGTAAATCAGCCACACAAATTTTACGGCTTCTTTTAGTTTTTACGTCACATCTGGAAACCCATTGGACGTGGTACTTTGGCGCACCTTCGCAGAGTGATGTTTGGCTTGGTCTGAGGATGCCCTCTCCTCAGCCCTCCATGCCTGTGGTGAGGACCTCCGATTCCACTGAGGAGGAGGAGCGGGACACGCTGACCATGTCTGGTGCTGTATTCTACAGCAGAGAAACCGCCTCGCGTTCTTGGACATGAGCCCTATGTTACACAACTGCAATTCGAAGGTTACAAAAGCAAAGGCTTTGCCAGCAGACTCAACGCTTCAAAGCAGTGGCAACAATTGTTGGATCAAACAGAGAGGAAAGAAGTTGCCTGTGGGTCCCCAAAGCAAACTGGAGTCTCGGAAGCAAAAACAGGATCCAGAAGAATCTTACTGAGAAACAATGAGAAAAAAACTGCTCGTTTATGTGGAACAAAAGCCTGAGTCCTCAAGAAACTCTCCAAGTCGCTTCCACATCCAATCAATATTTTCTCTAGCACATATGGAAGGAGCCTCAGCCAACTTCCTCCCCCAGACATTCCTGTTTCTGGCTGTCCTTACAAAGAAGCAAGACAGCTAATTCAACGAATCTCATTCATACTTCCAGGAGTCACCAGGCTTGGAGGGACAGTCTCACCATCCAGTCTTCTGCGCTCAGCAAATTACTGCAGAGAAGCTCAGCCACAGACACATCTATGCATATGCTCTTAGCTCACAGCAGGTGCCAGGTTATATCTGTCACATAAGCTCGGGCCTCTAACGACACACAGAAAATCTGAAGACTGAAATTTCTGACAAGTGCAAAGGAAAGAAAGAGGAAATTTAAGACTGGTCGGGGACTGGGGGTGGAGATGAAGCCTGGTCTCCAACAAACACGCAAGCAAGGTGGAATTCCTGTTCCATACAAGCCTGACTGTTTTTTACAGTCAGCACCGAAGTCACATCAGCTTAGGAATGGACTAAATAACCTTGGCTGAGGCACGATGCCAGCAATTTGGATTTGCTTGAGTATGTCCAAAGAAAACACTCAGCTTAAGTACTCCGCAGACCATTTTCTGGTTTCCTCTGCCTCCTGCTGCAGCAAACCTCCTCTAAAGTTCTCTGTTAAGAAATGATGCGCTGCAAAATTAAAGCTAATGAGACTCCTTGAAGAGATAAAACCCCTTCCATTTCAACCTCAACATCTTGAGGCTCAGACAACTCTTTGAAACTGAGAATTTTCAGTTCACTTGCTGCCAAAGAAGATTTGCTGAGGACAACAGCCCTTCCCACCTGCCCAGTTAGCAACAGAGACGGTGGGTGCTCATCTCTGCTGCTTCAATGAAGGACATTTTAGCCCACGTTATCGCTGAAATGGGTTTATGCAGAGACGTTTGACTCTGAAGCGAAGGGCTGGGGCATGGGGGCATGCGTTGCTTTCCTCTGTCTTGCATCTGTTGGTGCCTCTAGGCCCAGACACGCAAAGTCAGTTGGGCACTAAACTCTGCTGAAATACGGGGGGGTAAATACTGCCTGAGCCTGAACCCATGCATAAACTTCACTTGATTTTAATGGCATTTATACACTAGTTGATAGGATGTGCTGAGGGCCTTAACCACTTACGGGCATTTAATTGAGAACCGAGACACAATTCTGCAGATAACTTCCTACATTTAGATATAATTCATTCGCTTGTTTTAGAAACAATGCTGCAGTTGGCGATTCCACCTGGGAAAGGAGCATGTGTGCTGTCTTTCTCTCCCAGGCCCTGGAAATATCAAGACACATAGTGATGTTAAATATTTTAGAAACTCTGAGTCCACAGCAATGACTGCATTTTAAAACTTTGATGGCCGTTTATTATTTACAAGAGCATTTTAAAAGGTAAATTTCAGATCGCAGAAACTTGTGTGTTAATGGCCAAAAGCCCATTTGAAGATGGCGTTTGAAGTCCTCTTTCAGGAAATTTGGAAGAGAAGAGGATGTCCTAAAAACTGAAGCCAAGTTTTTCCCAGCGTGTTGTGCAGGTACAACACTACCTTGCTGTGAGTTCTTGGCAATAAAGGCAGTAAGGAAAAAGAAATACAAATGCCTTAAATTCTGAAAAGCAACCTCTGACTCGAAGTTTGCGTTTATGTGGCAGAGCGTCGTATCGTGGTCAATCACAACCACTGAATTTCTGCATGCATTAAGCAGCAGCCCTTATAGCAGCACATATTTTATACTCCTCTCGGTCCTGAAACCCCACAATTTTCCATTTGTATGAGACTTTACTGCCTCTTCATTATACACCCAGGAAGCAATGCTGATGGATTAGCATCGCATCCAAAGCAGAAACTGGCATCATCTCAGACTCACGCGATTTACAACAACTGCTAAGTAAATTGGGATCCTTTTTTTAGTTCCTACTCTTCCTTTTTTTTAAAAATAAATCTGAAGAAAATACAATCCCAAAGGCCGAACAGGCACACATTTACAGATGGCAGCAGCAGGTCATAAATGACATCTTTTCCTGGTACTATTTATGAGCGCCAAGTAAACTGAACATATTATGAGCCATTTATAATGTTCTTCAGTGGAACAGTCAGCCAAGAGACAGAGCCGAAAGCCTGGCGTAACAAAAGGTATCAAAGTGAGGAGGAGAAGAGTATCTATAATTACTGCTCCGGTAATAAAACACGCATACTACAGCAGATGGATTTAACACAAGATCACTATTAAATAAAACACTGGCTCGAATGCCAAGGAATGAATATTCAAGAGGGAGTGAATTGAGTGAAAGTGTATAAAGCCCAGCTAACCTCGAAGATACTCGCAACTCTAACCAAAAAGATCAAAACGCACATAATTCTCCACGC